>NC_089176.1:565060-865060 GCF_947507565.1 Oscarella lobularis
GGCGTCGACGATCTCGCGATACGGGCACTCGGTTTGGATGTCGAGGAGTTCGCGGGGTGGCGTGTCCCGAAAGGGAGCCCACGCGTCGCCGAGGCTTAGTACGATCAGGCGTTCGCGTTCTGGGTGGCGGTTGTATTGGCCGACGCCGAGAAAGAGGCCGAGGTGATGCGACGAGTCGTTTGCTTGCATTTCCGATCGTATTCGTTCGACGATCGTGTTTGGGTTGCGATAAAGAGGAGTTTTGACGGTGGAGATGGAACGAAAAGGGCACTGCTTTGTCAGTCTGGCCACAGGATGATGGCGAGCCAACAACATTGTGTCTTTGATCACGTGAAGCCTTATAGTCGACATCCGGGTAAATACAAGAATTTCTTTGTCTTTCCAGAGGCGTCGTCGCGCTGTGTGGACCATCTATGGTGTGACTATCGATCTCTGGTGCGACTGCAGGAGACGGTCAAGAAGAAACGCTAGCGAGGAGTGCCTCCCTCTGAGGTATCCTCCTTTGCGCATCCACTCACTGGTAAGCAATCCTGCGTCGCGAGCACTCGCGCTTCCTCGCATTCCGTTCACTTCTTCTTTCCTATAAAGCCGTTGGTCTCGCGAGAAAAGGAGTAGGGAAGCTCGAACACCAATGGATGTTTCCCTTGGGGGGGCCCCTGTGAAACAGACGTGGTCATTAGCTGGCAGCCACCAAGACCACTTATCCATTGTCCATTTAATGGACATTCAGGTAATCTAGGTTTATTTGAGTTGAAACGTCTCCACGTTCTTCTCTTATTACCGTAATTAGTATTACGGTACAACAGTAGTTTAGATTTCCATTTAGTTAGGGTCTTTAGTTCTGTCCATCACATTCCAATATCAACAGTGCGCACGTGCGCCTACTCACTCTCAGACTCATGATGCTTCTCCTTACGCTAACGTCTCTGTGCCTCTTCATCAGCACAGCAGTCTCAACCGAACTTCCAGAGAAACCAAACGTCATTATATTCTATGGTGATGACGTTGGATACGGCGATCTCACTCCGTATGGCCATCCCACAAGCTCCACCCCAAATCTCGATCGAATGGCTCTCGAAGGCATGAGAATGCTTCAGTTCTACTCAGCCGCTCCAGTTTGCTCTCCTTCGCGCGCTTCTCTCATGACTGGTCGCCTTTATCCCAGGACGGGAGTCTATTCGAAAGGCACCAGTACAAACACGGGACTTGGCGTTTTCAGCCCCGAATCCATTGGCGGACTATTAGAAACCGAAATAACCGTTGCTCAACTGCTAAAACAGCAAGGCTACGCGACAGGAGCGCTGGGAAAATGGCACTTGGGCATAGGCGAAAAAATGAAATATTTTCCAACGAAGCGTGGCTTCGACAGTTATTTTGGCGTGCCGATGACTCAAAACGAATGCATTTCAAACGCCGGCGGACGCTCGTTCGGTCCGTGTCCCATATTTCACAACGAAACGATAGCCGTGCAACCGGGCGACGTTCTCAATATCGACCAAATGTACGTCGACAACACGAAAGATTTTATCACCACGCATCAGGACGAGCCGTTTTTCTTCTACTTCGCTTCCCATCATACCCACATGCCTCAATTTGCATCGTCGTCGGTGCGAAATACGACTCTGCGAGGCCTATTTGGCGACTCACTTGCCGAGCTGGATTACAGCGTCGGACAAGTGCTGGATCACCTAGTCTCCTTGGGCATACAAAACCGAACGCTGGTCGTTTTCAGTTCCGATAATGGTCCCGAGCTCAGTGACAAGGAATTAGGTGGGGAGCAGGGTCCACTGAAATGCGGCAAAGGAACGACGTACGAAGGTGGCATGCGCGAGCCCGCTATATTCTGGTGGCCAGGGGTTATTGCTCCCAATACGGTATCATTCGCTTTGGGTAGTACGCTCGATCTCTCCGTCACCGCTGTCACTCTCGCCGGCGGAAGTATGCCAAAGGACCGTCCAATTGACGGCTATGACCTTACTGAAGTTCTGACGGGGAAAACGTCTACGGGGCCGCGCGATCGGATGTTTTACTATAGCGGTAGTTACCTCATGGCCGTACGACTTCGTCAATACAAAGCTCATTTTTGGACGAAAGGAAGCCACTGCGGAAATACTTATCACGATCAGGACTGTTGGGACCAGACTCCGCTGAAGAGCCACACTCCACCGTTGCTTTTTGATCTGGAACAAGATCCGAAAGAAAGATTTCCTCTCGACGTTACGTCGTCTGAGTTCGCTCCGATATTTAAAGAAATTGTTGCGGCGGTGGGAGAGCACAACAAGACGATGACGTTCGGGAATCCGATGATTAGCTTGGGTGCAAATAAGGATTTTTTTCCTTGTTGCAGTCCGTCTTGCTCGCCTAGACCAGACTGTTGCAAGTGCTCTAACGGCACTCGCACCAGCGAGAATCTAATGGGCGTCACCTTTCCAGAAACCTTGCTGTAACACTTCTTATCCCTTTTCGGTCGATTTTAAATCCCCTCATATGAAAAGCATCACGTGCTCCACAATGTCTCTGCTTACTCATCTCCTGTTCTTCACTGCAGCTGCTGTAGCAGCGCTCGCCACGAAAGAATTGCCAAAGAAGCCTAATGTCATTGTCATTTACGGTGACGACGTCGGGTATGGCGATCTCAACATCTACGGCCATCCCACGACCTTCACCCCGAATCTTGATCGAATGGCTTTTGAAGGCATGCGAATGCTCCAATTCTATTCAGCCGCTCCCGTTTGCTCGCCTTCGCGCGCTTCTCTCATGACTGGTCGTCTTTATCCCAGAACGGGAGTCTATTCGAAGCCCAACGGCGGCGGCAGCGCCGACACCAGGACCGGACTCACCGTTTTCGGCCCAGAATCGATTGGCGGCATGATAGAAACCGAAATGACAGTCGCTCAAATGCTAAAACCGCTTGGTTACGCGACGGGAGCACTGGGCAAGTGGCACTTGGGCATAGGCGAAAACCTGAAATATTTTCCAACGAAACGCGGCTTCGACAGCTATTTCGGCGCACCGATGACTCTGAACGATTGCGTTTCAAACGCTGGCGGAACGAGACTCGGTCCTTGTCCCATATTTCACAACGAAACGATAGCCACGCAACCGAGCGACGTTCTCGATATCGACCAAATGTACGTTGACAACGTGAAGGATTTTATCAGCGCACATCAGCACGAACCGTTCTTCTTCTACTTCGCTTCTCATCACACCCATCTGCCTCAATTTGCGTCTGCGACTTTTATAAATACGACTCGACGCGGCCTGTTTGGCGATTCGCTTGCCGAGCTGGATTACAGCGTCGGACAAGTGATGGATCATCTCGTTTCCTTAGGAATACAAAACCGAACGCTGGTCGCTTTCAGTTCAGACAACGGGCCTCAGCTTATGAGCAAGGAATTAGGCGGAGAGCAGGGTCCGTTAAAATGCGGAAAGGGAACGACGTACGAAGGCGGCATGCGTGAACCCGCTATCTTTTGGTGGCCAGGAGTTATAGCTCCCAATACGGTATCACATGCCTTGGGTAGTACACTCGACATCTCCGTCACGGCTGTCAGTCTCGCCGGTGGAAGTTTGCCGAAGGACCGTCAAATAGACGGATATGACCTAACCGACGTTCTGACGGGGAAGTCGTCCACGGGGCCGCGCGATCGGATGTTTTACTACAGCGGTCCTTACCTCATGGCTGTACGACTGAATCAATATAAAGCGCATTTCTGGACGATGGGAAGCCACTGCGCCAAGACTTACCATGATCAGGACTGTTGGTCCGCGTCTCCACTGACACACCAAAGTCCACCGTTACTCTTCGATCTAGAGCACGATGCGAAAGAAAGAGTTCCACTTAACGTTACCTCGTCAAAATTTGCGCCGATACTCAAGGAAATCCTCACCTTGACAGAAGAGCACAACAAGACAATGACGTTTGGTGATCCAATGGTTTCTATGGGCTCCAATAGGGACCTTTTTCCTTGTTGCAGCCCCTCTTGCTCGCCTAGACCAAAGTGCTGCAAGTGCTCCAATGGTACTCGCACCAGCGAAAATTTCATGGGCGTGACATTTCCCTAATCTTTACCTCAACTTTTTGAATGATCGTTGCTGTAGTCGTGTGAGCTTCTTCTACCATCACGTGCTTCATAATGTCTCAGCTTACTCTGACTCATCTCGTCCTTTGCATCGTCGTTGCAGTATACGCTACCAAAGAACTTCCCGAAAAGCCTAACATCATTATTATCTTTGGTGACGACGTTGGCTACGGCGATCTCAACGTCTATGGACATCCAACGTCGTTCACACCTAGTCTCAACCGAATGGCAAAAGAAGGCCTTCGAATGTTTCAATTCTACTCGGCTGCACCGGTGTGTTCACCGTCGCGCGCGTCTCTAATGACCGGCCGCCTCTATCCGCGAACTGGCGTCTACGCCGCACCCACGAAGGGCATGCCGACAGGTCTGTCAGCCTTTACTGCCGAGCCAGCAAAAGGAATGCTTCTATCGGAAATCACAATAGCTGAAGCGTTGCGAGGAAACGCCGGATACGCGACAGGAATGCTGGGAAAGTGGCATTTAGGTCTCGGCGAGAAACAGCAGTATATGCCGATCAATCGCGGCTTTGGTAGTTACTACGGCCTGCCTCTAACCCAAGCATTATGCTCGTCAAATATTTGGCATGCTAGGCAACCTGGAAAGTGCATGGTCTTCGAGAATCGAACAATCGTCGCGCAACCGGCCGACGTTCTCAACCTCGACGCGACGTACGTGAACGAGACGAAACGCTTTGTCACGGCACATCGTGACGAGCCTTTTTTCTTCTATTTCGCCTCTCATCACACTCACCAACCTCAATGGGCATCTCCTTCGTTTCAAAACACAACTCGACGCGGTCTCTTTGGCGACTCGCTCGCCGAACTGGACTGGAGCGTCGGGCAAATTCTCGATCACCTCGTCGAGACGGGAATCGAGAATCGCACTCTCGTCGTATTCACATCCGACAATGGACCGGCGCTTTTTTCGCAAAAACTCGGCGGCGAACAGGGTCCGCTTAAGTGCGGCAAGGGTACGACTTACGAAGGTGGCGTACGCGAACCGGCCATATTTTGGTGGCCGTCTGTCATTGAACCTGGCCGCGTATCTCGAGTCCTTGCTAGCACACTCGACATATTTCCGACAGCGATGAATCTAGCCGGAGTCAACACGACTCAATTGTCCGGGCAGCCCATTTCCGATGGCTACGACTTGACGAAAGTTTTGACCGGCGAATCTTCCGACGGTCCGCGTAGCGAGATGTTTTACTATAGCGGCGTGTACTTGATGGCGGCGCGGTACGGGGCGTATAAGGCACATTTCTGGACGATGGGAAGTCACTGCAAGCCATCGTATCACGATTCGGATTGCTGGGATAAAACACCACTTCGATTTCAGAATCCACCATTGCTATTCAACGTCGAAGAAGATCCAAAAGAAAGGCATCCTCTCGATGCAAGGCACGCTCTGTATCGCAACGTCATGAGCGATATAGTTAGCTTAGTGAAGAAGCACAATGAAACGATGACGTTCGGTGGCCCTCAAATTGTTCCGACACAAGATCGAGACGCTTTTCCCTGCTGTAGTCCTAGCTGTTCTCCGAGGCCATCTTGTTGCGCTTGTTCAAAGGGAGGGAATGGCTTGTAATTAATCGAGCATGCTGCTGACGTCTTAAATAAGTATTGGTCTACTTCCTTTACCTCGTCAAAATTTGCTCGTGCATGTGAGCTTCTCCTACCATCACGTGCTTCATAATGTCTCGGCTTACTCATCTCGTCCTTTGCATCGTCGTTGCAGTATACGCTACCAAGGAACTTCCCGAAAAGCCTAACATCATTATTATCTTCGGTGACGACGTTGGCTACGGCGATCTCAACGTCTATGGACATCCAACGTCGTTCACACCTAGTCTCAACCGAATGGCAAAAGAAGGCCTTCGAATGTTTCAATTCTACTCGGCTGCACCGGTTTGCTCGCCGTCGCGCGCGTCTCTATTGACCGGCCGCCTCTACCCGCGAACGGGTGTCTATGCCGCACCCACAGAGAACAAGACCGGCCTGTCGACCTTTAATCCCCAGTCAGCGAAAGGAATGCTTCTATCGGAAATCACAATAGCTGAAGCGTTGCGAGGAAACGCCGGATACGCGACAGGAATGCTGGGCAAGTGGCATTTAGGTTTCGGCGAGAAACAGCAGTATATGCCGATCAATCGCGGCTTTAGCAGTTACTACGGCCTACCCCTAACCCAAGTAGGATGCTCGTCAAATATTTACAACAAGACTCACAATCCGCCGCCTGGGCCTTGCATGGTCTTTGAAAATCGAACAATCGTCGCGCAGCCGGCCGACGTTCTCAACCTCGACGCGGCGTACGTGAACGAGGTGAAACGATTCGTCACGGCACATCGCGACGAGCCTTTCTTCTTCTACTTCGCCGCTCACCACACTCACCAGCCCCAATGGGCATCTCCTTCGTTTCAAAACACAACTCGACGCGGTCTCTTTGGCGACTCGCTCGCCGAACTGGACTGGAGCGTCGGGCAAATTCTCGATCACCTCGTCGAGACGGGAATCGCGAATCGCACTCTCGTCGTATTCACGTCCGACAATGGACCGGCGCTCATATCGAAAGAACTCGGCGGCGAGCAGGGTCCGCTTAAGTGCGGCAAGGGTACGACTTACGAAGGTGGTGTACGCGAACCGGCCATGTTTTGGTGGCCGTCTGTCATCGAACCTGGCCGCGTATCTCGAGTCCTTGCTAGCACACTCGACATATTTCCCACAGTGATGAATCTAGCCGGAGTCAACACGACTCAATTGTCGGGGCAGCCCATTTCCGATGGCTACGATTTGACGAAAGTTTTGACCGGCGAATCTTCCGACGGTCCGCGTAGCGAGATGTTTTACTATAGCGGCGTATACTTGATGGCGGCGCGGTACGGGGCGTATAAGGCGCATTTCTGGACGATAGGAAGTCACTGCCTGTCAACGTATCACGATTCGGATTGCTGGAATGAAACACCGCTTCGATTTCAGAATCCACCGTTGCTATTCAACGTCGAAGAAGATCCAAAAGAAAGGCATCCTCTCGATGCAAGGCACGCTCTGTATCGAAACGCCATGAGCGATATAGTTAGCTTAGTGAAGAAGCACAATGAAACGATGACGTTTGGTGGCCCGCAAATTGTCCCAGGTCCACCAGATCACGACGCTTTTCCTTGCTGCAGTCCTAGCTGTTCCCCGAGACCATCTTGTTGCGGTTGTTCAAAGGATGAATTATAATTAATCGTGCATGGCTGCTGGCGTCTTGCGTGTAATGCTGACTAATTGCGTCAAACGCGTACAGTGACGAAATTCACAATCATCCATTTAATAATCAGCTCCAAAATTTGACGCATCAGGCGACAAAAATCATTCGGAAAACACATACATAGCGACACAAGCCCTCTCTAAAAACCTACAAGTATCTATACTCCGAATCTAGACTTGAGCATCCACGGAGAATCTTTCGAGGGTCTTTCTAGAACAACGTAGGCACAATAATCGACGTCGTTCCCGAAAGACCTCGGAAGAGTAAGACGAACGGCTGTTTGAACAGCGTAGCCGTGACTGACGAGAGCGACAGTGCTCGGATAGTGCTTGTTCGACAAGTCAACAAACGCATTTTCGTACCTAGACCCAGAAACCCCACCGTCACACGTTCCAATGATGGACTATTTTTAATTGCCTCCTGAATGCTTCCCCAAATGATTCTCTGTAGTTTGGAACTGGACAGACAATCCCTGCGTCGTTCAACGACGCGACGCCTTCTTTTTCGATAGTAGGCGATGGCACAATGGGCTGCTCGTGTATGCTGCAGCTATCGTTAATGACTTCGCTTAGCCCATTTGCTATTCCAATCGATTCTAGACCCATGGCTTTCGAGAAGTTAGTCGCCGTTTGAAGACAGCGCAAAAATGGAGACGAGATAACGAATGCGATACCCTGAAGAAAAGACGAGGCTAAAGAGGACCCGGAATAAATGCGTGAGCCCCGACTTCGTTTCGTAGACGAACGCCGAGCTCTCTCGCTTGCTCTTTGCCTTCGTCGGTGAGAGGCGGATCGTAGGATCGAGCCGTTGGATGCATCTGTCGCCATTTGTGCCCGTAGGCGTGATCGGCGCGCTCTCCGTGGCGAATAACGTACAGAAGCTGGCGACACGACATACGGGAAGGTATAAATCTCATCGAAAAAATGCGGAATTTAATTAATTTGCTAGGAACGTTCTAAGAATTATTCATCATTTGCTTCAGAGATTTTTTGATACGCAGAGCCGATAAACGAGCCGAAGGACTGTTAGACCAGCACTCTTCAATTATTTGGGAGACACGACAGATCAACTGCAAAAATCCATATCAATGTCAAAAACTGCAATTTCAAAAGGAAAAACCGTACCTTATCTTGCTGCCAGTTATCAGGAATCAGTGGACGAACTTGCTTCTTCGAGACAACTTGAGCCATTTCTTCAAATGAAGGATCAGCTTCTACCATATCTTCGTACGGCTGCCTGTAGTCTTCAATGTCGCCTAAAAACCATTTATTAGCCTATATAGACCTTGTTCAAAGCACCGTACCAGTCAAGCTGCATCTTGACGTGATTTCCCATATCACGAGAGCAAGAGAATAGATATCAGCCTGCTTGTAAGCTTCAAAACTGCCGTAATTCATGCTTTCGTCCAGTATCTCCGGCGCCATGTAGCGTATGGTACCAACTTTAGTCGTCTGGGGAATAGTGAGCCGATTGGACAGAACGTCGTGCGACACTGCTAACCCAAAATCGCCAAGACAACAGGAACAGTCTTTCTTCACCAAATAATTCCGACTTTTGATATCTCGATGTGCAATTGCTGGTTTCCCTTGAAGCCCTTGCACGGCCAAATGAAGATGAGCCAAGCCGGCGGACGCCGACTCGACGAGTTTTAGCATCGTTTTCCCGTCGATAGCGTTCTGCGTCAGAAAATCAAAGAGAGATCCAAATTCGCAATAATCCGTAACGAGCCATAGTTGAGTCCACGCGCCGTTGTCGTTGTTATCCGCCGCGATAAAGCCGAGAATGTTCGTGTGACGAAGCATCGCCGTTTGATAGATCTCGACTTCGCGCGCCCACGACTGTTCGTCTTTCGACGCGAAGACTTTGACGGCGACGTATTGCTCCATCCAGCGTCCTTTCCAAACGTTTCCGTAGCGACCGCAACCTATTTGCTCGATCAGAGTCGTCTGACGAGCGATGGACGTCTGTTCGAGCATGGGAAGTCCGGCGCCGCTTCCCGTCATCGTCAGGTCCATGCCCGGCGCCGAGTAATTTATTGTCACTGGAATTTCGACGTTGAGGTTCAAACTCGCCGATCTTCGTCTGAACCGGGCAACGAGTAGAACAACGACGATAATTACGACGACTAGGCAACCGCAAAGGGAACCGATGACAACCGAGATGATCATGACAGATTGACTTTGTGAATTGTTCGACATTATATCCGCAGCGGCGGGATGATGGTTTGGGCTAGTTGTCGCGTCGCGGCTACGTGAACGCGGCGAGCTAGTGCTGTCGTCACGGTAACCCTTCGGGGACGTAGGAGTGAGGCTTGCTCTCGTTGCGGCTTCTGTTTCCTTAGGGGAAGGGGCGACCGGATCTGTTGTAGGTGGCGACGAAATGCTTTCAGTGGGCAACGTGACGGTGGATCTCGGTGGCGCGAGGCTCGGAGGAGCGTTACAGTAGTCTGTGTCACAGCAGAGATTGTTTCCCCTGCATCTCAGAAACGTCAGACTGCTAGCCAGGCAATGCCTAGAATAATGCACGGTGCCATCCTTTGTCGTGAACGGTCGGGTAGTGCATTTTGCGCCTGAGCTGTTTGTGGTACAGAACGACGCGCCTGGGGAACAGCCACCAATGTCGTTTTGACAGAAACAAACCAGTGCTGAGAGAAGACAGTGTTCTGATTTCGGAATCGGCGTGACAACTAAGGGGACCCCTAACTTACACATGGAAAATCTGACAGACTGACTTGCAAAAAGCAGAAAAAGAGCGAGAAGTAGTCGCTTCATAGTCGTCGGCCTTCGCAACGATTTTATGCTGCGTGCTCAGACGAGCGACTTGATTTTATTAGCGCGCTGCGCGCGCCATCAGCGGTAGGTATAAGGCTGCCTGTACTGTACCGCCTGTACAACACAAGAATATTGCGAAAGATGTCTTTCTCAGTACGTGCTGCAGTTACGTCGCTTGCGAGTTGTGGCGACTTTTATTCCTCCACCAACTCTTCAGTCGAGCGGCGGGATGGGTTGAGGAATCGTGAGTTGAACATTTGGTATATTTATTTAAGTCAGAGAAATCAAAACTCATGAACAACAGCGACAACAACGACAACGACAACAACAACAACAGTATTGAACTTGAATTTGCTCTTCAGCTCAGATAACTTACCAGTATGAGCCAAAGCAGTCGGAGCACTTGGCGTCGTTGCACACAGCCGTAAGGGTTACGTTTTTCAAACACTGACACGCCCCATTGAAGAATTTACAATAACCGCTAACACGAAGGAACACATCACCAGCTGGATTGCAAAACCAGCAGTCGTCACAAGGACAGTATGGCTCCACGGGACAGGCCGCATTTGGATCAGCAGCAGCGGCGGCTCGTTTGGTTCTTGTGTCTGCAGTCTCAGCAGCGTCTGACTCGCCCGCTTCCAACTTCTTAGCAGCTTTTGCATTCATTGTACTAGTAGCGTCGTAGGTTGTAGATGCGGTCTGGGTCAGGCCCAAGATAACTGCAACTGAAAGAGCAACAAAAAGGAGCTTAGACGTGCTGAAAGGCATTCTCGATCACGCTTGAGACTTCACGGAGTTTTTAGTTCGAGTTCGTTGAAAAGGAATGACTAGTGAACGTGTATCTTGGGCCTCCTTTTATATCTTTTAATTATGCGGGCGCTGCAACCGCAGCGGAGCTAAAAACAGATTTCTTTAGAATCAAAGTAGGTTGCGTCACTAAGAAACCCTATATTTGTCTGGCAAAGGGAGCTATTTCTGTGTAACTTTTATTAGACAGGATGTGGACCTTCCACGAAAAGGTATGGTATCGTATACGCTGAGCTTGAGAATCGTCGTCATCCAGCTAGAAACGGCCTGACGGTCCACGCAACGCTCACAAACATTCAAAGAGTGGCTGGCTAAAGAAAAGAATACATTTTCTCTGTCATTAGGTAAGTGACTGCAAACATGCATGTTTCGTAAAGCTATATTTATCATGATACTGGCACGTCCTTTTCGCATTAATCGTACTGATAAGGGCTGTGGTTCAAGCCAGTAAGACGAAATTGAGCCTCATTTAGCCAGTATGCATGTATGGATTGAGTCACCGCATCCTTGAAGCCAAGGCTCAAGATCTTTCATGTCAGTCCGGCACTATAATTGTAACTCACGACCGACCGGATGCAGCCATCGTTTAGATCTGTTTGCCGTGGCGAGTGGCACTGTGCCAAATAACACGGAACTACAGTATCTGCATGAAGCCCCGATAAATCGATTATAGAGAGGCTTCGCGCGGATTCATTTCTAGAGTCTAGACTTTACTATTTGGGGAAGAGCGGTTGCGTAGATGTCGTATCTTTGGTTCTCTCTTTGGTGAGATACAACCAAACCTGTCACCGTTACCAAGCGCACGAAGATGCTTGCGTTCAGAAAGTTTCTTATTTCTCTGCTAGTCGCCTTTGCTCTTTTCCACTGCGCGATTTCTGCCCGGGCTAACAGCCGCAGCAACACTACTCCCGCTAAGAAGGGCATACCCAATAACTTTCCGCCGCGCCCTGGGCCGGCACCCAATCCGAAAGCGGCATGTTCTCAAAGATTCAAAAACAAAGTCCTTGGCTGCCAAAGCGATGAGTGCTCCTTCTGCTCTCAGGTTGCAAAAGGATTGTATTTCAGAATCAAAGGCTACTGCATGAACTTTGGCAAAACCTGTCAATGTCTGAGAACTATGGCAGTGACAGACATTTGCACTGACCCCAAATGTTCATTGTCTGTGAGTTGAGGACAACAAGAACCGCTGCGACATGATACGATGTCGTAATTTTTTGTCTTTTTTTGTCAATGCTTCACTATGGCACCGTGCACAATAAATATGTATTAAATTCAGCACGTGGGTTAGCACGTGGGTTAGCACGTGTTTCGGAATGGTGTCGACTCGCGGCCCCCGTCCTCGCTTTCACTTGGGCGAAACCGTCTTGTGCTACGAACCAGATCAATCTCGATGCCTTGCTTTATATGATTCCAAGGTTCAAATAAGATCGAGGTCCTTTTCGAGGAAACCGCCTGAAATGATCTCTCAGATCCTCGAAGTGGACATAATGCGCGACGAGAGAGGAAAGAGAGTTCCGCACTATCTTCTTCATTTCAGCGGATGGAATAAAAGGCGAGCTTTAGCAGCAAACCGAGCTCTCCGGGCGAACTTGAGTCGAATAACTTTAGCTGGGACAAATGGGTGAAAGAGGAGCTTCTTTTAGAAGACAACGAAGAGAATCGAAGGACCCAGCAGTATCTCAAGCACGACATTCAGAAACCAGGGTAATCAAACCGATTTTCTTTGCAAAAATTAAAAGAGTCGATTGCTCTGACGTAGAATAAAAAGAAAACGAGCCAATCCAACCGAGGAGAAAAGCTCGCCGAGTTCGATTATGCACGCTACAAAATCGATATAGGTGTTAATTTTTCTTCTCAGGCGTGATGAACTGTAGTAAAGAAAAAGCGAAAGAGGAGACAAATCATCCTCAGAGCGGCGTCAATGTTGTCGCTGGGGAAGAAATTGAAGAGAGCCAAAGTGAAGTGCCGAAAGAGATTCTTACTCCTACTCAAGTACCGGTATGCATGAGTTGCTGTAAAAAATCAATTCGATACTACCCCTGGTTTTTTAATTAAGTCTGGTACGACGTCACTGGATTTTCCTAAGAAGTTGATCAAGGTTCTTGAAGAAGATTGCTGTAACATAACTCAACGTCATAAGGTGAGTATTGTACTGCACTTGGGATATATCTGTATGGTCTTGTATAATAAGAACGGGCAATTAAAAATAATAACTATAGGCCTTTCTTTCACGGAGACTATTTTTTGTAGTTGATTCAACTTCCTCAGAGACAGACAATACGACGCATTCTCGCCAACTATTACGACTCCTGCAAGTGCGATTCACTCGTGACTGAAGACGGAAGGCAAGTGCAGCAGCATCGAGAAAAAAACTCGCTAGTTCAAGAGTCGTTTCTTGTTTTCAGTCTGGGTTTTGTCGAGGAAATGATCGACGGTCTCAAGACATATACAGACTGGTATCTTCCCACGCAGCTTCTCTACGCCTTTGAACGCGTGCAGCATCAACAAATCAGCGAGAATTGTCAACGTCAATCGCGCGGCAGCGCCATCAGCGTGACGGACGCCGTCTCCTTCACGCTCGCCGACCATTCGTACGCGTCGGTGCTGGAGGAGACCGTCGGCGAGGAAACATCGACAGCTGCGGCACCGGAGGAAGAGCCGCAGCGCGTTACTGAGACGCCGGACGAGGACATCATTGACGTGGTGGGCGACGATCCTGTGCAACAGCAGCAGCAGCAGCAGCAGCAGAAGCAGCAGCAGCAGCAGCAGAAGCAGCAGCAGCAGCAGCAGCAGCAGCAGCAGCAGCAGCAGCAGCAGCAGCAGCAGCAGCAGCAGCAGCAGCAGCAGCAGCAGCAGCAGCAGCAGCAGCAGCAGCAGCAGCAGCAGCAGCAGCAGCAGCAGCAGCAGCAGCAGCAGCAGCAGCAGCAGCAGCAGCAGCAGCAGCAGCAGCAGCAGCAGCAGCAGCAGCAGCAGCAGCAGCAGCAGCAGCAGCAGCAGCAGCAGCAGCAGCAGCAGCAGCAGCAGCAGCAGCAGCAGCAGCAGCAGCAGCAGCAGCAGCAGCAGCAGCAGCAGCAGCAGCAGCAGCAGCAGCAGCAGCAGCAGCAGCAGCAGCGACCGAAACAGGAAAGCGAATCGTCGTCGCAGAGTACGCCCAAACCGAATCTTGGAAGCAATGATGTTGGGGTGGAAAAGGTCGAGTGGCCGGTGTCTTATTCGGATATTTATGGAATTCATCATCTTCTTCGACTCTTAGGTAGGTATGAGCGTGGGATTCTTTTCTTTGTGCGTGAATTTTGTTTCTTTCGCTGCAGTTCGTCTTCCCGAGTTCTTGAGTCATACGTGTATGTCTCAAAACAACTATAGGCATCTTTGGCAGTGGTTGCATCATTTGATTGAGTAAGAGAATTTCTCAATTGGACGTGTGCGTGGAATCATTTTATTTTTGTAGCTATTTGACTGATAATTATTCATCAATAGTTTCCAGTAACCAGTACATCACAGCAAGCAAATCTTACATAAAAGAGGCAGCTCAGCAATAAAAAATACTTGTGTACAAATTCTAAGAAGTGCATTCTTGATAATTATAGTTTTTCCAGTAGCCAATACATGCAGCAAGCAAATCAGCAATAAAATATGCTAGGAAGTGTGCGGTGTTTATCCGGGAACATTTTGCATGACGACTACTGTTCTTTTACATTGGAAACTCCCGTATACAGTAGGAAAACGGCTTCTCGCTAAAAAACCACGAAAAGAGGAGGAGCAGTACTCGTATGTCCCGTATAAAAATCGTGGCTCCTCCTCTTTTCTTAGCAAGGAGCCGTTTTCCCACTGTATACGGGAATTTTCAATGGCTGAAAAATAGCGCGTGATGAGACGTTGTTCATTTTGGACATTTGCGTTTGGCGGCGCTTCCGGCGGCGGCGTGTTGAGCGTCTTCGCTCCTCATCACGCGCTTGCGTTTGATAGCTGAAAAGAGGCTCAAATGAAGTGAATAGATACATACTGGAGTGCACACTCAGCATAACAAACAAAAAAACAAAAAGTTCAAGAACAAGTCAGTAAAAAAAAAGGAAAAAAACGGCTCTGTTGGTTACTGTTCAAGCCAAGGTGTCCAAGCACCGCCGTGTTTGCTGGGATCAGAGCGAGGATCCCCACCACCGAAGGTGTATATAGGAGGAACTACCGTGCTGTTGTACTCCTGCAACTTCGCTAACAACGATTTCACCTAATCAGAAAATAGTAGTCACTATTTAGCGTGTCATCAAGAGGACCAGTTATACATGTATGTTGTTCCTCTAGTTATAATTAACGTACGAAGTGACTTTTTTGTATGTGACTGGGGGACCTTAGAGTCGTTCCTCACCACGTCCATATTTGCAGCTGCCACGTCGTTTTCTTCTCTCTCGTCTTTTACAACATCAAAAAGCTGAACGGTTGTATTCCACGCGGTGACCGTCGGTTTCATAGCAAACGGCATCGCGTGGAGACTCGCGTTCACAGGCATCGACCAAATGTCCGGTGGCCCAGGATCCCCGAGGCAAAGTTTCCAATTGCCTTGTCTAATAGCGGCGTGACCCTCTCCTCCCTGCACTCCAGGCCCGTTGACATTGTGAAGACGATCAATATTGATGAGAACCTGAGTTAGAATAAAAAAATGAGCTACAGTACAGTAAGAAAGAGGCTCGCTGTCTACTTCGTTTCTCGCTGAAGACTGGTTTTGCGAAATCAAAGGCCATTGGTTGAAACCGTCCAATGTTTTAGAACCACTCGGCGAGGGATCAAGTCTTTCAAAAAAAAGGTAATAGATCCGATTATTTAAACTTGACATTGCCACTTACCCAAGCATGCTGAGAATGGTCGGAAACCAGTCAGTGGCATGCATCAATCCTTCGTTGTAATACCCAGACGTTGCGAGCATCTTTCCATGCACAAAAGACTAGAAGCAAAGGTGAGTAATCAGATAAAGCGATATATCTTTTGCGTACCGTTCCTCTAACTCCGCCCTCCCAAAGCGAGTGCTTTCCACCGCGCAGAGGATAGTTTTCCGTTCCCGTGTTGTCTCCACATATGTGACAGCGACTCGAGCCTCTGATAGGACCCCCATTATCCTAGAACAAAACGCTCAGGAAGCAAAAATTATTGCAAGTGTCTCTTACGGCAGTAAAAATGATTAACGTGTTGTCCATCATTCCTTTCTCCTTTAGAGCTGACGTCAAATTTCCAATTCCTTCATCCATGCATGCCAGCATTCCCTACACAGCGAAAACGACGTGAAATAATTTTTTTAGATGAGACATCGTCTTTATTACAGCAAACGTTCTTCGTTCGCTATCCTCGATTATATGATCGTATGGCGTAACGTAAGAGGGAGGAACTTCACGAGGAGCATGAACAGCTTGATAAGCCAAATACCTAAAACAAATATAAATTATAATAGAAAAAAATTTCATTTCGCCAACATACATAAACATTGGAGTACTGGAATCGTGTTCCTTGACAATATTGACTGCCTCTTCTGAAAAAAGGGTAGTGGAGTATCCACCCTTTGCTTCAGTAGCAACCTAAATAATTAAATATTTTAAGTGACCAAATGACTATCACTTCTCAATGTACATGCGAGCAGCCGTTTCCACAACGAGCCTCCTTGTCTCTTCGGAAATCGTATCCCTTTCCAGCCATGTGTTTAAAATAGTCTTCGCCGCCACCGTAGAAACCATAGAACGAGTCGAATCCTCGGAAAGTGGGCGTATGTTCCCACGTGTAAAAGCCGAGATGCCACTGAAAAGAGTTTCGGCTTTAGAAATTAAAAAAATGGTTATCCATTCCCTCACCTTTCCTATAGCGTGAGTCGAGTATCCGGCCTCTTTGAGTCGCTGAGGAAGCAACGTTTCACTCAAATTCAACCCTTCAGCCTAAGAAGGAGAAAGTTTCTCATGTATATAATTTTTTCTAGGCGTACAATGCCTACCTTGCTTGAAGAGAGAACGTAGTGTTGCATGCCATATCGAATTGGATAGCGGCCAGTCAAGAAAGAAGCCCGACTGAAATAGCATTTAATTAACAAAAAACTACGATTACAATAGTCGCTTGCCTTGGAGAACACACAGGCTGAACGTAGTACTGTAATACACAAGGAATAGCAAATTTCACGTGATCGAGTGACTGTGAGTAGAGGAGGCTTTTACCTGGTTCAGAACTACTCCTTCTTTAGCCAACTGGTCGAGATTTGGAGTTTTGATGCGAGTTCCACGAAAACCGAGGTCGTGGTAGCCTAGATCGTCCGCTTCGAACGAGAAAACTCGCAATTGAAGCTGCGATGCTTATATTATAGGCGCATTTGCTTACCCACAATAAAGAGAATGTGCGGGTGTTCCGCAGCACTGGCTGCTGTAACGCCGAGAAGAAGGAATAAAGCGCTACCGAAAAGCATTTCGTCTTCTAGCGCGCGCTTCTGCAGACGGGCGTCATGGTGGCAAACGCAAAACGGCGAGTTTTCCTAGTGCTCGCACTTCTACTTGTCGCTGCCGTCGTTCTATGGCACCTTGCGATATCTGCTTCCCCGCGCACCGTTTCGAAACCGAGAATAACAACAAAACCAACTGCAGTTGAGCCCGAATCACGCGAGAAGTCGAAAATCGACGATGCGACGCCTGCAACGCAAAAAGCATCAAATCCCACTACTCTCAACGGCTATACATCCGTACTCGACTCGTCTCGACCTCTCCAAATGAACTGCGTCACGTGCTCGCTCGTCTCGAGTTCCGGTCGCATTCTCGATCAATCTAAAGGCGACGAAATCGACGGGGCTGACTGCGTGATTCGCATGAACGCGGCTCCGGTGAAAGGCTACGAAATCGACGTCGGTCGTCGTACGACTCTGCGCGTTTTGTCGCAATTCAGCGTACCGTATGCGCTGAATCGCGCACAGAATCTAATCGACGAGAAACTCGAATATTTCGCTGCGTGGGGTGCAGAGCAGCATTTGGGCGACAATACGCCAAAGGGAAAGGCGATGATCGAAACGGCAAAAAAGATACCTGACATAGGATTCTATAGAGTGACTCCAAAGTACTATTGGTATCAGGACGAAATTTTTCAGAAAGCTACCGGAAAGCCACGGTACAACTCATAATAAATAAATAAATATAATAGATGTAGTTAATTATTAAAATTAATTAAATTAGGGAATTAAAGGAAGGCCATTCTATTTTAGTTTTTTAGGCAACAGTCGGGAACTTGGCTGAGTACGGGTTGGTTCACGTTTGACGTCATCAAACTGGCATGCAAGCGGACAAAAGTCTATGGTAAAGTCTATGGTATGATACCAGAAGATTTTTGCCTGTAAGTCTTTTTTAGTAGGATAGTGTAATGAGTACTACAGTATGCTTCCCTTGCAGAGATCCCAATGCTCCAAAGGCGTTTTATCATTATTGGGAACGCAGTGCTGGCGACGAGTGTAGCTACTACAAAGGTATGGAGAATAGGCATTCTGGTGCTCATCGGTTTATGACTGAAAAAGCGATTTTTGCTCAATGGGCTATAACACATAATATCACGTTTCATTCGCCTGAATGGGATCCGAGGAAGCATACAGAGGCTCATCATAACTTTTAGGAACTTTGTGTGTAAATTTTGCTGCCTCAAAAAATTTTTTGGTTGTAGTTACGTGTAATTAAGAAAACGTATTATTTAGAGATTTAGTGAAACCACATCTAAATAAACGAAATTGCGAATTTTGGCCTCGCGTGTTGCTTAGTTAGGACGCTCAACAATAAAAGGAAGACGGAAAGCGCTCGCTTAGAAAAGAAACCGTAGATTAAATACCTACTGTACCTTCAAACTTTCAGCTGCTGGATGCCGCGCGCGTTAGAGCACGATGGAAGTCTCTGCGAGGGTTGGAGCAGCAGCAAGCTTGAGGGTACAGTTAGCCCCTCAATATAGATGTAGTTTATAGGCTAGTACCTTGAAGGATCAAGTTGCTCTGGTTGCCGGCGGAGCTGGTGTCGTGGGAGCAGGTGCAGTGCGTAGTTTCTTGAAGCTGGGAGCTACAGTCATAGTACCTTCAAGATCGCAGCAAAAATTAGACGATCTCATCGCTACAGTTCCGGAAAGTAGGTCAAATTCTCCACGATCTAAACATATCGCTTTCTACTGTATCTTTATTTTCAGGTGATAGACCGAGACTACTTACTCTTGTAGCTTCAGCTGGATCTCCGGAAGGAGTGGAAAAGATCGTGAAATTTCTGGATGATAATGAGCTGAAAGTGAATCACGTCGTCAGTTCGTTGGGGACACTGTGGTTCAAAGGGCAGACGATTGGTCAACCTGTTTCCGAATGGGACAAAATGCGTAAGAGATAAAGCTAAGAGACCATACCTTGTGGTAGTTAAGTCCTTTCACCAATCCACTCCACTCTAAAGAATCTAGAGAAGCCGTTAGTTGCGCTCTTGATTTTACAGTAATTTTTAATGACAAACTGCTCTTTTAGTTGGAGATGGCGCTAGGTCGCACTTTGTTTTCACCACTCAAATTCTGCCAAAAATTGCCGACACCAAAAATGCGACGTTTACCTACGTGACGGGAAGGCTTGGTGAAGGCATGAGAATGCCGAATGTCGGATTGATGTGCATCGACTATACATGCATCTATGGCTTGATTATGGTCGCCCAAGAAGAGATGAAGGAGAAGCCTATTCGCATCAACGAGTTTCGTCTCGGTCTCTACGTCACAAGAGAAAAACAGGAATTGGCCGACGAATGTGGCATGGTTTTGGCTGGATTGGCTACTACAAAAGGGTTGGCCGTCAAAGAGAAATTGGTGCGTATTGCCAAGGAGGAAGACCTCGCCACGTGGCATCAAAAACTGCACTAGTTTTGTATTATGCTTACCTAGCATGATTTGTGCATTCTCCTTTCTTTCTTTCTTTGAGCGCGTACTGAATGTTCATATAGTCTGAAAAAGAGAATACCTGTGACCATCTAGAAGCGAAGAGATCTACTATCTGTATTCGTTCAATAATGGAAGACTGTTTGTTTGATTAAGGTAATATTTTTGACTTAGAAAGACTTTCTTATCAATACGGAAAAACGTTATGCTGACGTCAAAAAAGTGTGATTAATGAGCAAAGGCAAAACAGAACAGCAAACCATTCAGTAATGTATGAATCGAGGCTACCCCTGAGCTGTAGTTTTTAGCATGTAGCACAGCAAGATTATTACGAGAGCTGGTCGTACTCTCTTGCTGTGTTACTCCAGCTAATCGTTCCACCATGTGTGGCGTTGGATGTACTTCCGTCTAGAAGGCGTTGGCGCTTAGGCCGCCACCTCTTGACTTTCATTATTACCGCCACAACGAGAACGATTCCCACGATTGATCCTATGACGATGCCAGCGATCATTCCAGCACGAGAATCTCCGGTTTTTGACTGCTGCTGTCCACCACCACCGTCATTCTACTCATGTTAAAAATAAAAACCTGAGTTCAATCGCCTAAAATTTAGTACCTTAGCTATGAAAGAGTCTGAAACATTTTTATTTGTTTTCGAGGAAGGTTTGTCGACCACTTCAGTGGAAAATTCAATTTTTTCACTTAGTCCATAACCTCCCGTGACAGTATCTTCTACTCTTATCCTAAAGTAAGAGCCACCAGCTTTAGATTTAGGCGGAGCAACAGGGTGCTGCCACGTAATAAGATTATCGCCGTAGACCAAGTCTAACAAATAAATAAATGAATTAATGAATAAAACGAATTATAATTTATCTATACTATACCTTTAGTGTCTACAGTGTGCAAAAGAGTGTACGGTTCTTCTGACGCCACAACTTGAACACCCGAGTTCTTAGTATCTGATAGACCAGATACCCCAATAGCTGCTGGTTTCTTCGCGCTAAACGTCGGATCAGCGACAACACAAATCTTCGCAACTGAAAAATGAGAACAAATAGGGTGAAAATTAATTAATAAAGAACATTGACTGTATGTAGTTTACCCGTGACATTTTGACTCAAACCCGATGCTCCTGTGTACCCCTCGTCTTCGACGAACGCCGTGCAAACGTCGCCGGCTTGAATTGGCGTTGCCGACTCCCTGCCAACATTCCACGTGACTGTCGAGGAGAGAAAATTCTTGCGAGTGAAGCAATGTCGGCAGATTTCGCTTTTACCTTTGCCTTGCGTTTTAGGAACATTCCTAGCAATGACCCACTTCCCAGATGTGCACACCAAACCGACTCTGACAAACTTTAGGTAGACTAAATTGTCTTCAGCCTAACACCCACCGTTTAAAAATCTATAGACTTTAAAAATACTATTTCTTACAGTGTAAGTGATAGTGTAATCCTGATTCACGTAGACGGTTGACGACTTGGCGACGATGTTAACCGTAATAGCACCATCTGTACCAAGTAGAATATTTTCACCCAAAAATTTTAGAACTCTTTTTACTTACGTCTGAATCGAAATCTAGTGTCACTGCACGATGACAAATAGCTGGGCTTTCCTGATTGGGCTCGAAGGCGGAATAAGCCGCCAGATGTGCCTTTGATAACCTTAGGCAGGCTCCAAGTTGCATGCGGAAAGCCGGTGATGTTGTCTAAAGACATTAACGTAATTAGTCTCAATAGTTTAGCTACTTTACAAAAAAATTTTCTGTACTCGTCAAATTATAAATGACATTTTCGCATTTTTCGTCCATCAGATAGTACTGAAGCGGAACTGGCTTGACGTAGTCCGGTTCTACTTTGACGAAGACGCTCGTGTTCGTTCCAAACGTCACAACATTGGGCGTCACAATGCATAGATCAGCGTCTAGACAACAAAGAAAACAAAACGTCATTTGGTACCATAAAAACGTAAATATCTAATTTACGAGTTATAGTAAAAACGTTGCTTTTTCCTTGAGCTCCCGTTTGCGGGTCGTTTAGAAAGAGATAATATTCACCCGGGCTTGGATGATGTCCCTGTCCGACCCACCAGTTCAGTTGCTTGTCTTTAGCTAAGAAAACTATAGTGAGATATCAAGACAATGTCTTCTCAAAAACTCACCAACTACGTTCGGAAATAATCTTCCGTAGAACGTTCCATTCTTGTAATACAAGTCCACGTCCAACTAAAAGAAAAATTGATTACTGAAACAAACTCTGGCAGCCAGAGCCGTAGTCTTACATTCAACAAGAGCGTCAACGATGAGTCGTAGTCCCAAGCCAGTGCAGCTTCCGTACCGTAGTAAACAATGGGCGGGTCAATAAGTTTTCCAGAGTCGTCAACCGGAATTGTGGCATCGATGACACCGCCTTAATTAAGTGAATCAATAACTAAATACTGTAGTGCAACGAAACGCCGACTTACGAACGAACTCAACTTCGTCAGAGTATCCAACAAAAGGAGTGCATCCGGACATGGTCCAAGAGGCTCTGATTCGATACTTGACTCCAAACGCAGCCCCCTTAGGCAACGTCTTCAAAGGAATGAGAACGTGACCGGAACTCGAAGTACTTTGCACTACGTAAAACGAGTCACGACGATTATTTATTGTTTTGAAAACGTACCGAGTGTTGTAACCACGCAGTCTTTTGAATCGATCAAGTCGAGTCGGACCGTTGTAGCAGGATTGTTTGCTGGACTTTTGCTAACCGTCACGGAAACCGTTGATCCAACAAGAAAAGTTGAAGTAGTAGAAATGCCAAAAGATGCCCCTAAATGCCGATTCATTAAAAATTGTTAGTTCATTGACGGCGGACTTACGTGTAACTGTAAGTTGCGCCGAATCCAACGCCTCTCCAACGAAATTGTCAGCCGAGCACGTGTACATTCCCTGATCGGTGACGTTGGCGTGGGGAATTCTGAGCGTAGACTCTCTTCTATCTGCACTGTAAGTGAAATTCTTTCGCGATCCTGTATCGACGTCTTTGCCGTCGTGAGTCCAACTGATTGTCGGACTTGGCCAGCCCGTCACAGTGCACAAAAACGAAGCGGGACACCCCGCCCAAACACTCTCATTGCGAGGCTCCACCGACGCAGTAGGAGGTACTATAAAAAAAAGAAACTCTTCATAAACGTTTCAGGATAAATGAATTTCTCTCACCGCATCCCTGATATCCAGTCAGGTCTATCTTCGAAAATCCCTTGCAACGACACTGCATCGCATACTTCACGTAATAAACACAGGCACGTTTCGCCTTGCTGTCGTCGTCCGGCTCCATGCAAACGTCTATGTAACACTCGCGACTCACAGGCGTGGGATCGACGTAGAAGACGCTGGACGAATCCGCATTGCACTGGTACATCGCGCCGCGTCGAAAAACGTCGCAGTAGAGAGACGTATCGTGGTAGGGCGTCTTGCACGCCGTCGGCGTCGACGGCCCCGCGCACGTCGCCGAGTGACTCGGAAGTTGATAGGACTCGGTGAACCTCTGCACGGTCTGATCATTTAAGGGATTACTTATCCACGGCAATGTCGTCCCGTCGATGAGAGTGAAATCGTCGCTCTTGTCGCCGTCCCATTTTCCGCACAGTCCCAGAATCTGATTCTTGACGGAGCTTCCCACTAGAACTTGGATGTTGTACTGCCCTGTCCAGCGTACGGCAAAACTGCCGTGATTGTAGTCACAATGGCATGTCGTCGTCAAAACGTGACCGTCGCTCTGAACGATCACGCGCGCGTCTTCGATCAACTCGGGCAGATTACCGGTCACGTCGTTGCCGTTAATCGTGACCCCGCCGTGCAACGCGTCCATTCTAATAACCGTCGGCGTCACCGCGCCATTCGTATCGTTTGCCGCCTTGACGCCAGCCGCCGACGTGGGACACGGAAAAACGTTGATGATCGCCCCCGAAACGCACGACCTGTCGCCGGCGCACTTCACCGTTTCAATTTGTATATTGAATCGCGGATATTTCAGACTGCGCACGTTGTCGTAGACGGCGTAGTAAACGCAGGCGCCGTAAAACGAGTAGAGCGAGCCGTCGAACGTCGTCGCGTGGGGATCTCCCGTCATCGTGCACGTTCCGTACGACGGCTGAGGCGGCGTCGACGGCGCCGACGTATTCACGACCAATAGAGTCTGAAACGAGGACGTGTATGATGGGAGAAGATCTTGACGATTCATCATTGTTAGAGCGTCGGCGTAGCCTACGAGACAACAATATCGCATTATTTATTATTTATTATATTTTAATTGCCTTCGAATGGGCAGTGACGTTCATTGCATTTTGTCGTCGTCAGTCGCGTGTCCGGTCCCGCGCACTTTCGGCCGCCCGAACTCGGTGCCGGATTCGTGCAGTTTCGTTTTTCGAGGATAACGCCGCCGGTTCCGCATGATTTCGAGCAGTAGGACGTCGCTTTCCACGCACTCCAACCGTCGTTGACAGGCGCTGAAGAAAAAAAAGATAGATGCAACGTTAGAACAGGAAAATGTTTCGACATCATGAAGCAAGCAAGGAACGCGAGAGCATTTCGCCTTTTCTACATCGTATTGCTTTCGTACCTCGTTTGGATCTTTTGTGGCTTGGAGAGGCTGCAGCGAAGGCGCACAGGCTGAGCAAAAGCAGGAACCGCATCTTTCAGTCTGTTCTGTCAATGACCGATTGGTTTCTGTGCAAGGAGAGTTTATATAGGTGCGATTCACATGATCTAAGCACCTGTAGATTGGCCAATGAGAGAGTGGGGATTCGTAGGGGGAAAAACCCCCTCCCCAAAAGACATAATCGGTCAGGTGCCTTGCTCGTGAGGCACATGACAATGATGCAAGACCAATTCTGGGGACTGCTCTTAGGCTTTATGGCACTAGGAGAATTTTATCCGTCTTGCAGCTTAGACTCGAAACCCCACTGATTGGTGACGAATTTGCTGCTTCTCTGTCTTGTTTCGCTGCTGTTTCCTTGTTTACTCCCACGAAAAGGTCGTCAACTCGTGAGCTGACGTAATCTCGTAGGCGTGCACTTTCGATATGGCCTACGCTATGAACTGAGGTCCGTAGATCGTTTTCTTGACAGTGAAAGCTAGTCTCGCGTGGCCGTGGCCAGATCTCTCTCCAGTGGTGGTTAATATCACCACTGGAGTTAATTCCCCGAACACCAGGGCGCGCGGGGGCTTCGCCCGCGCGCGCCCTGGTGGGACGGGCTCTCAAACCACGGATTCTAGAGAGAATCTCTCTAGAATCCGTGCTCAAACGTGATCGGGCAAAATCTCAAAGTGTGTCTTTCTGTCTGTCTGTCTGTCTGTCTGTCTGTCTGTCTGTCTGTCTGTCTGTCTGTCTGTCGGTATACCCTGACGTCACAATCGCACTTAGGCTAACAACGGGCCATCATTATCTAGTTAAATCATTATCTAGTATCCCTGGTTGAATGCCCAAATTAGACTATTTGCGTCTATCCGGAGCATATCAAGGTCACGTTGAACTCTACTACAGAGGATCATGGGGTGGCATTTGCTGCAGTTCTTGGAACAAAATAGCTGCCAATGTAGTGTGCAAAACGCTGGGATTTCCCCGAGCATTGGATACAATAAACGCTCAGCAATTCGACCCAGTGGCTGTACTTTGTAAAGTCGCTGACGCAAGCATTTCCTCCTGCTCAGATGACGGCTGGAGAAATGGTTTGTGCGACCCTAGCAGCGTTGCTGGTGTAGTGTGTGGTGAGTTCAAGCCGCTCACTCTTCAAAAACACTCCGTTAGAAAAGAAACCGTAGACTAAATACCTACTGTACCTTTCCAAACTTTCAGCATAGATGTAATAGAAGTGCTTTCAGCTGCTGGATGCCGCGCGCGTTAGAGCACGATGGAAGTCTCTGCGAGGTTGGAGCAGCAGTAAGCTTGAGGGTACAGTTAGCCCCTCAATATAGTTGTAGTTTATAGGCTAGTACCTTGAAGGATCAAGTTGCTCTGGTTGCTGGCGGAGCTGGTGTCGTGGGAGCAGGTGCATAGTTTCCTGAAGCTGGGAGCTGCATAGTACCTTCAAGATCGCAGCAAAAATTAGACGATCTCATCGCTACAGTTCCGGAAAGTAGGCTAATTTCTCCACGATCTAAACATATCACTTCTACTGTATCTTTATTTCAGGTGATAGGCCGAGACTACTTACTCTTGTAGCTTCAGCTGGATCTCCGGAAGGAGTGGAAAAAATTGTGAAATTTCTGGATGATAATGAGCTGAAAGTGAATCCAGTTCGTTGGGGACACTGGTTTAAAGGGCAGACGATTGGTCAACCTGTTTCCGAATGGGACAAAATGCGTAAGAGATAAAGCTAAGAGACCATACCTTGTGGTAGTTAAGTCCTTTCACCAATCCACTCCACTCTAAAGAATCTAGAGAAGCCGTTAGTTGCGCTCTTGATTTACAGTAATTTTTAATGACAAACTGCTCTTTTAGTTGGAGATGGCGCTAGGTCGCACTTTGTTTTCACCACTCAAATTCTGCCAAAAATTGCCGACACCAAAAATGCGACGTTTACCTACGTGACGGGAAGGCTTGGTGAAGGCATGAGAATGCCGAACGTCGGATTGATGTGCATCGACTATACGTGCATCTATGGCTTGATTATGGTCGCCCAAGAAGAGATGAAGGAGAAGCCTATTCGCATCAACGAGTTTCGTCTCGGTCTCTACGTCACAAGAGAAAAACAGGAATTGGCCGACGAATGTGGCATGGTTTTGGCTGGATTGGCTACTACAAAAGGGCTGGCCGTCAAAGAGAAATTGGTGCGTATTGCCAAGGAGGAAGACCTCGCCACGTGGCATCAAAAACTGCACTAGTTTTGTATTATGCTTGCCTAGCATGATTTGTGCATTCTTCTTTCTTTCTTTGAGCGCGTACTGAATGTTCATATAGTCTGAAAAAGAGAATACCTGTGACCATCTAGAAGCGAAGAGATCTACTATTTTCCTCTATCTCTATTCGTTCAATAAAGGAAGACTGTTTGTTTGATTAAGGTAATATTTTTGACTTAGAAAGACTTTCGTATAAATACGGAAAAACGTTGTGCTGACGTCAAAAAAGTGTGATAAATGAGCAAAGGCAAAACAGAGCATTCAGTAATGTACAGTATGAATCGAGGCTACCCCTGAGCTGTTTTTAGCATGTAGCACAGCAAGAGAGCTGGTCGTACTCTCTTGCTAGCTAATCGTTTCACCGTGTGTGGCGTTGGATGTACTTTCGTCTAGAAGGCGTTGGCCCTTAGGCCGCCGCCTCTTGACTTTCATTATTACCGCCACAACGAGAACGATTCCCACGATTGATCCTATGACGACGCCAGCGATCATTCCAGCACGAGAATCTCCGGTTTTTGACTGCTGCTGTCCACCACCACCATCATTCTACTCATGTTAAAAATAGAACCTGAGTTCAATCGCCTAAAATTTAATACCTTAACTATGAAAGAGTCTGAAACATTTTTATTTGTTTTCGAGGAAAGTTTGTCGACCACTTCAGTGGAAAATTCAATTTTTTCACTTAGTCCATAACCTCCCGTGACAGTATCTTCTACTCTTATCCTAAAGTAAGAGCCACCAGCTTTAGATTTAGGCGGAGCAACAGGGTGCTGCCACGTAATAAGATTATCGCCGTAGACCAAGTCTAACAAATAAATAAATGAATTAATGAATAAAATGAATTATAATTTATCTATACTATACCTTTAGTGTCTACAGTGTGCAAAAGAGTGTACGGTTCTTCTGACGCCACAATTTGAACACTCGAGTTCTTAGTATCTGATAGACCAGATACCCCAATAGCTGCTGGTTTCTTCGCGCTAAACGTCGGATCAGCGACAACACAAATCTTCGCAACTGAAAAATGAGAACAAATAGGGTGAAAATTAATTAATAAAGAACATTGACTATATGTAGTTTACCCGTGACATTTTGACTCAAACCCGATGCTCCTGTGTACCCCTCGTCTTCGACGAACGCCGTGCAAACGTCGCCGGCTTCAATTGGCGTTGCCGACTCCTTGCCAACATTCCACGTGACTGTCGAGGAGAAAGAAAATTCTTGCGAGTGAAGCAATGTCGGCAGATTTCGCTTTTACCTTTGCCTTGCGCTTTAGGAACATTCCTAGCAATGACCCACTTCCCAGATGTGCACACCAAACCGACTCTGACAAACTTTAGGTAGACTAAATTGTCTTCAGCCTAACACCCACCGTTTAAAAATCTATAGACTTTAAAAATACTATTTCTTACAATGTAAGTGATAGTGTAATCCTGATTCACGCAGACGGCTGACGACTTGGCGACGATGTTAACCGTAATAGCACCATCTGTACCAAGTAGAATATTTTCACCCAAAAAATGTTAGAACTCTTTTACTTACGTCTGAATCGAAATCTAGTGTCACTGCACGATGACAAATAGCTGGGCTTTCCTGATTGGGCTCGAAGGCGGAATAAGCCGCCAGATGTGCCTTTGATAGCCTTAGGCAGGCTCCAAGTTGCATGCAGAAAGCCGGTGATATTGTCTAAAGACATTAACGTAATTAGTCTCAATAGTTTAGCTACTTTACGAAAAAATTTTCTGTACTCGTCAAATTATAAATGACATTTTCGCATTTTTCGTCCATCAGATAGTACTGAAGCGGAACTGGCTTGACGTAGTCCGGTTCTACTTTGACAAAGACGCTCGTGTTCGTTCCAAACGTCACAGCATCGGGCGTCACAATGGATAGATCAGCGTCTAGACAACAAAGAAAACAAACGTCATTTGGCACCAAATCTTTAGATAAAAAAGTAAATATCTAATTTACGGGTTATAGTAAAAACGTTGCTTTTTCCTTGAGCTCCCGTTTGCGGGTCGTTTAGAAAGAGATAATATTCACCCGGGCTTGGATGATGTCCCTGTCCGACCCACCAGTTCAGTTGCTTGTCTTTAGCTAAGAAAACTATAGTGAGATATCAAGACAATGTCTTCTCAAAAACTCACCAACTACGTTCGGAAATAATCTTCCGTAAAACGTTCCATTCTTGTAATACAAGTCCACGTCCAACTAAAAGAAAAATTGATTACTGAAACGAACTCTGGCAGCCAGAGCCGTAGTCTTACATTCAACGAGAGCGTCAACGATGAGTCGTAGTCCCAAGCCAGTGCAGCTTCCGTACCGTAGTAAACAATGAGCGGGTCAATAAGTTTAACCGGAATTGTGACATCGATGACACCGCCTTAATTAAATCGAATAAGTGAATCAATAACTAAATAGTGCACGAAACGCCGACTTACGAACGAACTCAACTTCGTCAGAGTATCCAACAAAAGGAGTGCATCCGGACATGGTCCAAGAGGCTCTGATTCGATACTTGACTCCAAACGCAGCCCCCTTAGGCAACGTCTTCAAAGGAATGAGAACGTGACCGGAACTCGAAGTACTTTGCACTACGTAAAACGAGTCACGACGATTATTTATTGTTTTGAAAACGTACCGAGTGTTGTAACCACGCAGTCTTTTGAATCGATCAAGTCGAGTCGGACCGTTGTAGCAGGATTGTTTGCTGGACTTTTGCTAACTGCCACGGAAACCTTTGATCCAACAAGAAAAGTTGAAGTAGTAGAAACGCCAAAAGATGCCCCTAAATGCCGATTCATTAAAAATTGTTAGTTCATTGACGGCGGACTTACGTGTAACTGTAAGTTGCACCGAGTCCGGCGCCTCTCCGACGAAATTGTCAGCCGAGTACGTGTACGTTCCCTGATCGGTGACGTAGGCGTGGGGAATTCTGAGCGTAGACTCTCTTCTATCTGCACTGTAAGTGAAATTCTTTCGCGATCCTGTATCGACGTCTTTGCCGTCGTGAGTCCACTGGATCGTCGGAATTGGCCAGCCCGTCACAGTGCACTTAAACGAAGCGGGGCATCCCGCCCAAACACTCTCAGAGTGAGGCGTCACAGACACGTTAGGGGGTACTATACGAAAAAAAGAACTCTTCATAAATACGTGTCAGAAAAAAATAGATTTTTTCTCACCGCATCCCTGATATCCAGTCAGGTCTATCTTCGAAAATCCCTTGGAACGACACTGCGTCGCATACTTCACGTAATAAACACAGGCACGTTTCGCCTTGCTGTCGTCGTCCGGCTCCATGCAAACGTCTACGTAACACTCGCGACTCACAGGCGTGGGATCGACGTAGAAGAAGCTGGACGAATCCGCATTGCACTGGTACATCGCGCCGCGTCGAAAAACGTCGCAGTAGCGAGAAGTATCGTGGTAGGGCGTCTTGCACGCCGTCAGCGTCGACGGCCCCGCGCACGTCGCCGAGTGACTCGGAAGTTGATAGGACTCGGTGAACATCAGCACGGTCTGATCATTTGAGGGATTATCTATCCACGGCAATGTCGTCCCGTTGATGAGAGTGAAATCGTCGCTCTTGTCGTCGTTCCATTTTCCGCACAGTCCCACAGTCTGATTCTTGACGGAGCTTCCCGCTAGAATTTCGATGTTGTACGGCCCGCGTATGGCGAAACTGTAGTCGCAGTGGCACGTCGTCGTAATAACGTGACCATCGCTCTGAACGATCACTCGCGCGTCTTCGATCAACTCGGGCAGATTACCGGTCACGTCGTTGCCGTTAATCGTGACCCCGCCGTGCAACGCGTCCATTTTAATAACCGTCGGCGTCACCGCGCCATTCGTACCGTTCGCACACGGAAAAACGTTGATGATCGTCCCCGAAATGCACGACCTGTCGTCGCCGCACTTCACCGTTTCAATTTGTATATTGAATCGCGGATATTTCAGACTGCGCACGTTGTCGTAGACGGCGTAGTAAATGCAGGCGCCGTAGAACGAGTAGTGCGAGTCGTCGAACGTCATCACGTGTGGATCTCCCGTCATCGTGCACGTTCCGTACGACGGCTGAGGCGCCGACGTATTCACGACCAATAGAGTCTGAAACGAGGACGTGTACGATGGGAGAAGATCTTGACGATTCATCATTGCTAGAGCGTCGGCGTAACCTACGAGACAACAATATCGCATTATTTATTATTTATTATTTATTATATTTTATTTGCCTTCGAATGGGCAGTGACGTTCGTTGCATTTCGTCGTCGTCGGACGCGTGTCCGGTCCCGCGCACTTTCGGCCGCCCGAACTCGGTGCCGGATTCGTGCAGTTTCGTTTTTCGAGGATAACGCCGCCGGTTCCGCACGATTTCGAGCAGTAGGGCGTCGCTTTCCACGCGCTCCAACCGCCGTCGACAGGCGCTGAAGAAAAAAAAGATAGATGCAACGTTAGAACAGGAAAATGTTTCGACATCATGAAAGCAAGCAAGGAACGCGAGAGCATTTCGCCTTCTCTACATCGTATTGCTCTCGTACCTCGTTTGGATCTTTTGTGACTTGGAGAGGCTGCAGCGAAGGCGCACAGGCTGAGCAAAAGCAGGAACCGCATCTTTCAGTCTGTTCTGTAATGGCCGATTGGTTTCTGTGCACGGATCTAAGCACCTGTAGATTGGCCAATGAGAAAGTGGGGATTCAGGAGAAACTCCGGTTCCCCAGAAAGGAAGTTGAATAATTAGGTTAAGTTCTTTTCATTCCGTATTACTGAATTACAGAGGGTAGAAGGTTCGCGGACGTAGGTAAATGCTTGTGTCCGGTGTCTGGGTATATAGAGGCAAATATTCCTAACAACAGGAACCGGACACAAGCACAAGCTTACCTGTACAATGTACATCCGCACGAAGCTTGTCCAATTTCTGAGTTTTGCTTCCACCCTCTGTAAATCAGTATACGGAATGAAAAGAAGTTAAATGCAAATCGCTCCTGTCTCTTTGAAGCAGTTGTGCACTGTTGATCTTTTATGCGAGTGGTCTTTTTTGCCGGCGGTATAAAAGATCACCGGTATAAAAGATCACCGGGCAACCGTACTCGCTAGGAAAACCTAAGCGTAGGAATGGTAAGCAGCTAGCTAGAAGCGCCAGTGCCGCCGGACAGCATAAAAAGGCAAAAAATTATGAGAGACATGCGACGTCATCTCTACGTAGCTCTACGTAACGATGACGTCATGATCTCTTTTGCTGGTGATCTTTTATGCAGGTCTCACACACGTGCTGTCCCCCGAGTGCTGTGGCGCTGGTGACCACAAGGCGAGCGAGTGCGCGCTGCGTGTGGTCGAACCCGCCGCGGCGACTAAAACCGGCGCTAGACGTGGGCCCACGGCGAATCGTGACTTCCGGATTGGGTACGGCGGCGCAGCGAGCAAGCGACCACGCGTGCGCCGCAACTTGCCATCGGCACGTGAGCACCCGGCGGTAGGTGGTAAAAATAATCCATTAGACCGTAGCCTATTAGGTTCTTCATAGCTGTACATACAAGTAGACTAGGTCTAATGGATTATTTTTACCACCGGCGCGACATGCACATGCCGCGACGCGCGGCTTCCGACGTACGTCAGAGCAGCTTGAAAAACATCTGCCCTCTTCCTGATTAGATTTCACAATTTTCATTATTCTGTTATCTTATCGTAATCGCTCGCTCTGAAAACGCTAGAGCGTCAAAGTTCTTCCGCAGTCTGTCACGATCTCTCAAAGGACTCGCCGCGCGACCCAAATGATGAAGTCCTCTTTTTTTCTGCTCTTGACCACAGTTTTCAGTGCGTACACTAGTCAAATGTCTTCACGAGTTGATATAGTAGCCACTCGCTTCTATAGACCTTGGGCTTTGTCGAACTGTTTCCTCCTCATCCCATGGAGGTCCTGTCACGTTTTGCTTTCTTGTTGTTAGACAGACAGTAAGTGGCTCTAATTTCTAGGCCTTGTAAGGTTGTCGTCGCCTGAACACGGCCGAGGGTTCGTCCAAGTTTTCCACAACGGATCGTGGGGATACGTCTGCAGCAGGCAATGGAACATGATGAACGCAAATGTCGTTTGCCGAGAACTAGGCTTTCCAAAAGCTCACAAAACATCCCAAGCACTCGCTCTCGACCAGTTGGTTTGGCTCGACGAAGTGACGTGCAGAGACTCGGACAAAAGCCTCTTGACGTGCCCTTCCAAGGGTTGGGCAAAGCACTTCTGTCAAGCTGTGGTGCTCGTAGAATGTGGTAAGCCTAGGCTTCGGCGTTGCTAAACGCTCGCAGGGGAGGCAACCTCGTGGAATGGTATAGGTAGGGAATCTGTTTTGAAAGTCTAGTGCGCCCGCGCTTGATCCGCAGTTGCGTGACCGTAGTAACCGTTATGGTGACCACTGCTAATTAAACTGCAGTTTGAACCTGACGAGAAACTTTCAAAAAGAGAGAAGAGCCCATGAGTCAATACTAGACAGTACTTCCTAAAGGAAATACATTAGAGTGCACATACATGTGCATGATGAAAACGATTTCTAATGCAATTGACCACTTTCCATCCTTCCGCACCCACACACAGTATGGTTTGCTCTGATGTAGTTCCAATTCGATTATCCGGAGGATGGGGTCCCATGGCCGGGCGAGTTGAAGTATTCTTCAACAGCGAATGGATGACCGTGTGCAAAACGTCGTGGAGCATACGAAGTTCAGAAATTTCTTGTAATCTTTTGGGCTATCAGAGAGCCATTGCAACCGGTCATTTGGGACCCGGAAATGGAACAATTTGGAGGTTTCGCGAGCATAATTTCCAATAGCTAATCTGATAACCACTAACAATATAGAAATGAACAGAACTGCAGTCACTTGGATGACGTTGGAATTGTGTGCGGAAGTAAGTAATTGACCTTTTTTTTATATAAATTGCTTATTGGGTGCCCAAATTAGACTATTTGCGTCTATCCGGAGCATATCAAGGTCAAGTTGAACTCTACTACAGGGGATCGTGGGGTGGCATTTGCTGCAGTTCTTGGAACAAAATAGCTGCCAATGTAGTGTGCAAAACGCTGGGATTTCCCCGAGCATTGGATACAATAAACGCTCAGTCAGATAGCAGTTCGACCCAGTGGCTAGACAATGTACTTTGTAAAGTCGCTGACGCAAGCATTTCCTCCTGCTCTGATGACGGCTGGAGAAATGGTTCGTGCGACCCTAGCAGCGTTGCTGGTGTAGTGTGTGGTGAGTTCAAGCCGCTCACTCTTCAAAAACAACGCGCCCAATTTTTTTTTAGATCGCGTACGATTGAGCGAGGGCTACAAAGGGATCGTCGAAGTGTACTACATGGGAGAATGGGGTGGAATTAGTGCAACCACCTGGGACGATACCGCCGGCAGCGTCATCTGCCGTCAGCTGGGTTTCCCTAAAGCTGTTTCGGTGTCGCTGAGTACGACATTGATACAAGTTTGGATCAGCAAAATCTTTTGTCGTGACACCGACAGAAGCATTTTTTCGTGTCTCTCGCAGTATACTTCGGAAGAGGCCGAAGGCACCGGTCCAATTCTATCTGCCGCCGTTGAATGCAGTATATAAATTTCTAGGTTCTTCTTCTTTATTCGAAATAAGAATCTATAGGTCGCATTCGCTTGTCAGGAGGGTCGGATGAAAGTAACGGACGAGTCGAAATTTTTCACAACGGAGAATGGGGAACAGTCTGCAACAGTTCGTTCGACATGACTGCTGCCGTCATCGTTTGCCGGCAAATGGGCTACCAAAATGCCAGAGTCGTCAGAGATTTCGGACCCGGAATGAGTACGATATTTCTACACGGTTTATCGTGCAGATCTAACGATTCTACCATTTTTGACTGTCCTTCGGATGGTTGGAGCAACGAACGCTGCGCCCAAGACGTCGGAGTTGATTGTGGCAGTAAGTTTATCATAGAAATTATTCTCGTGTGTAAAAAATAATGTACAGACATGGTAAGACTGTCAGGAGGCTCAAATCCAAGCGAAGGACGAGTAGAAGTATACCGCGACGGAGAATGGGGAACAGTGTGCGGAGAAACGAACTGGAATCAAGCGAACGTCGACGTCGTGTGCCGTCAGCTGGGATTTCCCAGAGGACTTGGCGCTCTTAGATTCAATTCTGGCAGTGGTCGAATATGGATGGCTGACGTCGAATGTCGAGACAACGACACCAGCATTTTATCTTGTCCGTTTTCTGGCTGGAACCTGCACAATTGTAAACACGATTCTGACGTTGGAGTTAGATGCGGTAAGATTAAATAAGAAGTTTTATAGATATAGACATTGAGCTATTGTAGATCGATTTCGACTTGCTAGCGGCAAAGGATCGTACGAAGGTCGAGTCGAAATTTTTCTCAACAACGAATGGCACCTTTTGGTATCTTACTTCTCCCCGCGAGCTAAAAAATTGGTTTGCCAGCATCTCGGATTTTCAGCGGTACTCGACACTAACAAAAACTTCCCTCCAAAAGTTGGTGCAAAAACAGTAATAGTGCAGTGCACAGAATCCCACAGAGACATACTATCGTGCGACATGGATATATCGCCTAGTGTGGCCCTCCTAGTTCAACCTATGTTTGGCGTAGAGTGCAGCAGAATAAGATTGGTTGAGGGAGAAGACGACAACGAAGGCGACGTCGAAGTTTTTATTGACGAAAAATGGGTGCCTGTTTGCGGCGACTCGTGGACCATGGCAGATGGGGACTTCATCTGCCAGAGTCTTGGATTCCCTCATGCTTTTAGAACATCCAGTGTCGTAACCGATGAGAGCGGTCTAACCAAGATCGACTGGAAGAACTGCAACGAAACTCAGTCCAACTGCTTATCCAACGTATCAGCGTGTTTGACGAATACCAAGGCTGCCGTTGATTGCCGTTAGGATAAGAATTTTTACTTAAAGAACTACACTGAATTAACGGTGTTTTTTCAGGTCGCGTGAGACTTGATGAGAGCGTAAATGGTTACGATGGGCGAGTCGAAGTTTATTATGACAGTGCTTGGAGGACAATTTGCGGAAATTCCTGGAACATGACAGAGGGTAATGTCGTTTGTCGTCAGCTGGGATTTCCCAATGCTCTATCAATATCCATGCACTCGCCAAGCGAAGAAAGAAGTGCATTAGGAGCTATCAACTGTGAAGACGGCGATAGCACTATATTTGATTGCAGTCTTATGACAGAAAATGATGGCCAATGTAATCAAAATGCTGGAGTCATTTGCAGTAATTTTAATCTTTATAAACCGCTTGTTTCTTGCATTTATATATCGTTATAGATCCTGTGAGATTGCAGAAAGGACCGTACTCTCACAAAGGTCGAATAGAGATCTACCACGGCGGAAAGTGGAACCGAATTTCAAGTATTTCGTGGACACTGTCGGACGCCGACGCCGTCTGTCAACATTTAGGCTTTCCCAGTGCTAACAAAGTCCTAAAGTTTAAACGCTCATCAAAATTACTACCTCTAATCAACGCGACGTCGTGCCGCAGCCGAAACAGCAAAAAGTTCACTTGTTTGTTCAGCGCTTTGGCAAAAACAGAATCAGGCGACGAAGAGGCTGGAGTAGCATGCAGTAAGACGTTGGCGAAATAGCTTATATATATATGTTACATATAAAATCTTTGTAGGTCAAATCAGAAGAGTGGAACTACACGCTTCCTCAAAAGTAGAAATTTTTTACGACGACGCTTGGCACGTTGCATGCAACACGTCGTGGAACTTAAAGACAGCTACTTTCGTGTGTCAAAAGTTGGGCTTTGAAGACTTGCACGTGGTGCAGGCAAAAAAGACGCAAGTTGGAATTTACAACGTTTCCTGTAAAGGCGGCAACAATACGAACATGTTGCTATGTCCATTTTCGAGCTGGATAAAGCTCGAAACCTCAGAGGAGCATTTACATGTACATTGTAAGTTGGTGTACGAGAGCATAATTTTGGGTTTTTGTTATAATTACCCCTTGTTCTTTAGCGTCATCTCTGTGGCCTAAAATTGTAGCTCCACTCCTAGTTTCAATATTTGTACTGGCTGTTTGGTTTTTCCTGCGGCAACGTCGTAAAAAACGACAGCGGCGGCTAAGAACTCATTTGACACTTAGTTCGTATCAGCCGCCAAAAATTGAGTCAAAATATTTCGGACATGTTCGCGATAAATGGGAAGTTTCGCCACAGAATTTAGTATTATTGGAAAAACTGGGAGAGGGCTATTTTGGCATTGTGCTAAAAGGTCGAGTGAAGTCAGAACCCTGTTCGTTCAAGTCTGTATATTCCAAGAGGAAAAGTGGGAGATCTCCATATTCCGAGGCTAATAAAAGGGCCGTCGTTGCTTGCAAAATGTTGAAGGGTAGGTAATAAAAAAACCAAAGATGAATTAGCTATAAAGGCCTCTTCTCAGAATGCGGTACATTTCTCGAGCAACGAGAACTGCTCAAGGAGATAGCTCTTATGAAGAAAATTGGCCAGCATAAGCATATCGTCAGTCTTCTGGGATGCATTACCGTGTGCAATCCAGTCTGCCTCATTGTGGAGTACTGTTCCGGCGGCAATTTGCTTGCCTACTTGAGAAAATGTCAATTCGTTGTAAACTTAGTCATGAACTAAATTTTTCTATAGTAACACTTGTCTTCTGGACAGAGTAATGCTAAACAAGAAGAATTCGAAATGAATAAGAACGAGGCAAAAGGGTATATGAGTCAGAAGGATTTTCTGTCCTTTTCATGGCAGATAGCGTCAGGAATGGTAAATGGAAACTGCGTCGCCTACCTAACCTAATCTTATTGGATCTCTGTAAGGAATATCTTGCGGCTAAAGACTTTGTTCATCGTGACCTGGCCAGTCGAAATGTCCTCATCACCGGCGATAAGATGCTAAAGGTCTCTGACTTTGGCCTGACAAGAGCAGTCTACTCTGACGGAATCTACACTCAAAAAAACGCATCGCTTCTTCCAATCCGCTGGATGGCAATCGAAGCCATCAGAAATCACGAGTTTACCGAACTCACTGACGTGTAAGTCGACGATACTTCTACTGTAGTGGATCTGTTTCCGTTGATGAGGATTGTTTAGGTGGTCGTTTGGCGTGACTATGTGGGAAATTTGCACTTTGGGTGAGTAAATCCAATGAATGAGCGAGAGCACTCACGATGTGCGAATTTCTCTGTGATACGTACAGGAGCATTTCCGTACACGGCAGTTCCAACTTCGACACTTCTCGGCGAACTCATAAAGGGACATCGTTTGGAAAAGCCCGAATACTGCACAGATAAACTGTACGCCTTTGGTATCTAAAAAAAACACTTCTATATTCCGCGTGCATCTATCTAGATACGAGCTCATGGAGCAATGCTGGAGAGAAGAATCGGAGAAGCGACCCCCATTTCAGTCTCTCGCTGAACAGCTTTCTACACTACTCGAATACGAGCACCCAGGTAAATACGTAGATCTCGAATGCGCGGTTGAAGAGGACAGAAATCGTGATGATGGCACTTTCGGGATCCAAAATGTAAACGATGAAAGTGTTCCGTTGGGAATTCCGAGGAAAGAACTTGAAATGAAAGCCGAAGTCGTTGCAAACGCAAACGAGTATACTTTTCGTCAAATATCTGATGTGTAAAGGCATATGAGGTGGGGCGCCAAGCCATATTGTGCGCAGGGAGGTCAATAAAAGAGGTGGTTCCCGAAATTGGGGGCCCCCGTTTGTATTTACCTTTAAATCATCGTCGCTCGTCCGCCCCTTTTGTCTGTACGTCCGTCCGTAACATACTAGTACATGTAGAATCAGCGATCGGCGAGAGAAACTCCCCGACGTCAGAGGCTCGATCTCACGCCGGGACTTCCACAAGCGCGCGCGAATGGGGAGATCAGAGCGCGCCGATCAAAGCACGGCACAGATAATGGTCACAAAACTACGAATAACAGTACAATGCTCCCCCGAAAGTATAATGTAGAGCGCAGGCTACGTGTGCCGACTAAATATACTAAATATCCGACGTGGCAGTTGGATTTGGTGAATTGGTAGCAGCAATGCTTTCTTCGTAAATTGCATTCTCCGAACTTCGTTGGCTTTTTCTGAAAAAGAGATATGGGTAGGCAAAGCGCATTACTAAACGTTATAGTACGCTCGTGGAATGTAATAGAGTGCGTTCTCACTGGCCCTTCTCGACCCCGAGTCACTATATACAAAGAAGCTTACTCATTGCACATTGTAGTTTATTGTCTTTTAGCTTAAATACCGCTGATATGGCTCCGCGTACACGGTCTCTTCAAGAGGCTTAGATACAGAATCGAAGCTCGTTTGCCTGTTATCCAGAGTATACCCACTTTTTTTTAGAAAATCAATAACTGACCTGTCAAAAAGAGGATTTCGGTACGTCACGTTTACAGTCATGTCGTCGTCGTCTTTTTTGTCCTTTCTGTGCAAAATCAATTTAAAAGCTTCAATATTTCTTATTCGTAGCGATCTTTCCTACCCTTTGCCTTTGGGTGAGGTGGCTGCAGGCTTTGGTTCGGCGTAGATCGCCTCCGACGCCTCGCCTTGCCGTTGTCTATAATAGTGATTTATAGACATCTTGCTTGTTCAGTAGTAGGTACGGTGCCTAACCTGACACCGTCGTAATCGTTAGTCGTTCCAGAGGCCGTTGAAACTTTGGGCATCCACCTGTACCAAAGCGTCGATCATGTAACCGAACAAAGCTAGTTTGGTCGTCTACCTGATCTTTTTCTTCCTCATGTAGAGTACTATCACTATGACTACCGCAGCAATCGATACCAACAAAACAGCTCCGATTGCTCCGCCTATAATGGCTGGATTGCTCTTGCTCGTCTCTGTTCCGCCATTAATGGTTGGGTTGCTCGTCTCTGTTCCACCAATAATAGGAGAGTTGCTCTTGCTCGTCTCTGTTCCACCAATAATAGGCGAGTTGCTCTTGCTCGTCTCTGCTGATGCTGGCATAGTTGCCGTTTGTGCTTGTGTTGTTGTTTGGAAATCCGTCGCTTGTGCTTGTGTTGTTGTTTGGAAATCCGTCGCTTGTGCTTGTGTTGTTGTTTGGAAATCCGTCGCTTGTGCTTGTGTTGTTGTTTGGAAATCCGTCGCTTGTGCTTGTGTTGTTGTTTGGAAATCCGTCGCTTGTGTTGTTTCTACAGGCGGCAAAGGGAGCTCAATTAGTACGACTATGCGAGGCTTGTATGTATGTGATTTTTTTCTGTTTTGCGTTTGCTATTACGACTGTCTCCCCTTAAACCTACCTCTGCATTCGTCACTGTAACTGTATCCAACGTCGTCCAGTGCAATTACGGATGACGTTGTTCTTGTAAAGCCTCGAAATTCAACTCGCGTTGTCACCCCTGGAGCCTTCGCATTCAGTGTCGCATCTCCTTCTTGCCACTCGTTTCCACTCGCTGCGTTGGTCATATTCCACAATGTTTTCATCTCTTTGCCGTCTATAACTTCAACTACCGCCAACCAGGCAACAGGAGTAAGATCGTTCGCAACGATTCTGTACCAGAACTTAATGCCACACGGCTTCATGGTTCCTCCCAAAGGAATTCCGGTCAAAACAGCCAATTTATTACCTTTACCTCTTTGTAAAGCCATGTAGGCGTAGTGACCTTTTGACGAATTTTTCGTGTGGTCCAGTGCTAATTGCCTGACATCACCCGGAGCAAGACCATTCCAGCGTATCCACGTAGAATTCATTGACCTGCTAGTAGACGCAACCCAATCGCAGAAAGACCTTTCAAATGAACACGGCTGTTTATCTACAAAAAAAGGAACCTAGAAATGTGTATATGCAATCATTCTTCATTTACCTGGGCAAGGGGTTAGTTCAATGTCATCAAAAGCCAAGGAGAAATCTTCGTCAGTCGAACGAGTGACTTCAATCTCTAACTTTCTGACCGGGTTTATAAATGCCAATTCTTCGTACGTCCACCGCCTTGCTGATGTCCAAAACGCGATTGTTTGACTTCCGTCTGGCTCCTTTATTGACACGCGAACCTTGCCTCGAGCTATATAGACCCAACCTCGGACTCCGCACGATTTCGACGAAAGCCTGCTCGACAACGCCAGTCCAGCAGCAGCAGTTTTATTCGACGACGTCGTTGAATCGGCCAGAAGAAAATAGCCTTGTTGATTTAGTCCGACCGTGTGGTCTAGTGGGGGACAGGCTTGAGACTGTAAACAGGGAGCGGACTTTTTCCAGCCAACAGGAAGTCCTGCATCAATCCATATGCTACTGCCTTTGCCCTCAAAAGAGGAATCTAAAAAGCGCGTATTAATGAACTAAAAGCATTTCTCAAAAACGGTTACAGGTGCAGGGAAGATACTGGAGACTGTGTAGGGTGATGACGCCCATCTCTTTTCCTTCTCTCTCCGCGAAAATGGCAACAGACACAGGAAAAACGTCGAAGAAGACTTCTTTCTGAAAACGTCGTCCGCTGCCTGCCGTCACAAAGCTAGAAACGACGCTTCCATTGGGATGAATCACGTTGACTCTTAGACTGCTAAATATCAAGCTGGAATCAAGTTCGTATACGAGTCTCAAAGAGCAGATATTGTCGCCAGAGTATATCAGTCTACTTTCTAACTGAACAGTGTGCTGGTCTGACGGTATGTCGGACGACGTAAACTCAGCTACGAGTTTGTTCTGGGCGAGATTGTTTGGGTCTTGTTGAAGGCGCCATGACAGAATGTTGATTGGTAACGGCCAATTTCTTTCTGCGTAATTCCAAGAGCATGTTCCAGAAGAGAACGTGCAAGGATCCATGTCTAGGAAAAAAATGACTTTCAGTTAAGATATCATAGAGATAGGAATGCAAAGATTTATTACTTGGACAAGACAGATATTCGACGTCGTCCAAGGCTACTCTTGCGTTTGAATTGACATCAAAGTTGCCTTGAATTACAAATCTCCACTGAGGTGAAGGAGGAGAATTGAGAGACCCCATTTCTATTGGATGCCAGTTGTTTGTTTGAATGCTTGAGACGTTCTCGAATCTCTTAATGGTATTGTTCTGCTTGTCGACGATAAAAAGACTGAGAGAGTCGCTCGACTTGACATTATACATGTAGAGGACAAATTTGACAAAACACACATTATCGTCCTCATTGACGGTTTGACTGACGAGCTGCGCTACCTTTCCTCTACTAGACCATCCATCAACAAAGACGTATCTGCCTTGGCTCGACATAGTCGTGTGATCGATTGCTGGACGATAGGGCGACAAAGGGCTAATCTTCCAAAGAACCTTTTTTGAACTCTGCTGTACTTCAGTTGACCAGGAGCAAAAATTTCCTTCAAAGGTACACCCTAAAAACACGTAAATTCATGGAACAACGGAACGTTAATACAATATCTTACATCTACAGGAGAGAAACTGGACATCATCGACAGCGGCTTCTCCTCCATAATTTGTGCTATATGACATGACAAACAAAACGTTAGAGGGTTCAACGATCTCGAGGGACACTAAAGTCGTCGTCCACTCCAGATAGCTTGGTTTCATCTTAGCAATCGTTGTTCGAGACGGATACAGCTGCACTTCTAATTGTCCGTGATAATCGACTGAGTAGGCAAATCGTAGTCCGCAGATGTTGTCCGACGGCTGAATTAGAACGCTTTCCAGCTCGCTCGCCCATCCGGTGGAGGAGGGTCCCACCGTCCCGAAGTACCGCCCCTTTCCTGAGATTTCGAACGTGTGGTCTCCGTACGGATCTAGCCAGTTTATAAGGCTGGATCCCGTTTTCCAGTCGTGGTTTCGAGAACCGTTCGGTTGCCAGCCGCACGTACTCGTTTCAAAAGTGCAATTGGCCAAGTCTAAGAAAAGATGTGATACTGACTGCGTGTCCGAGGGAATATGATTTCGATGTGCTTCTGACTAATATACAGTACCGATTAGAGCGCGAGCTGGTGCAATCATGAAGAACAAAACCAATATAGCAACGCCGCCATGACGTCCGTAACACGCCATATCTGCGTGCCCTTTTTGTCGTGTCAATTGGCGCAACTTAAACTGCTGTATACCAAGATTGATTTTTGAACGCTTTTCTGAAAGGCCACGCCTCTTTTACGCGTGGATATCAACGGAGAAGGGAAGTGAGTCACTCAGACGGCGAGTTAATTAGCCTGAGCACGTGGCCTGGTACGAGGCGAGTACACAAGTCTGTCTCGTTTTCGACAGGCCTGCAGGAACAGGAACGTGCACCAACGACGACCATAGTCTACTACACACAGCATATTTATGGTCATAAGCGGTGAGCACACCAGAGATTTGTGTCGGCTACTCAGTGACGGTTTTCCCTGGTAGACTAAAGCACAGCCTATTTATCTAGAGTAACAAGACTCAACGGCAGACCAGTACTTTTACCTGTTCTTTCTTGATACGGGACTCGACCTACGGGCCTCTTCAGCACATCAACCGTCCGATTCCGTGAATGTCGTACGCCAACCTTTCCTTTTTGCACTGTTTTATTGCTAGTAGCTATTTGAAAGGCGCGAACGCAAGGTGTACCTCGACTGCAACGCTACAACGCCTCTGGCAGAGGACGTTCTTCGTGCAATCTACAGTGCATTAGCCGATTGCTGGGCTAATCCGAGCAGTTCACACAACGAAGGTTGTGAAAAATGAATTAACTTTCTATGTCTAATGCATTGACAGGTAAAAAGGCCAAGGTTGTTATTGACAATGCAAGACACTGGGTGTCAAAGATGATCAATTCTACAGAGAGAGGTTCTAATGAAAAATAGTCTCAGATGAACCACGTTGATGATTACAATTTTACTCTTTTTTTTCAGACGTCATCTTTACGTCTGGAGGGACCGAGTCTAATAACCTGGCTATTCATTCGGCTGTTGAGTACTACTCCAGCTCAAGGGACTTTGGTCGCCTGCCGCACGTTGTCACTACTAATCTTGAACACGATTCAGTTGCCTTATGTGTACAAGCACTAAAGCAAAAGGGCTGTATAGGTATGGAATTCGTTCGTGCGCGTTCTTTAGTCAAATGTGCATGCAGATTTGTCCGTTGTTTTGGCTTCACACGAGGATGGAACAGTGCACGCTGAGGATATCGTTGCTGAGCTGAGGTACCCGCCCAGTGGTGGTAGTTCATAGGCGAGATTCTTCATTTCTCTTGTCAGGCCAAATACAGTTCTTGTGTCCGTAATGATGGCAAATAATGAGACAGGCATCATTCAGGTAATTAGACTATTGCAGTGATAGGCCTTAAAAATTGCTGATGCTCTCTAGCCTGTTTCTGAAATTGCTTCTGCAGTGAAAAAATGGTCAACACAGCAAAAGACAAGAATACTGATTCACACAGACGCAGCCCAAGTATGTACACTGTTTCGTTTTCCAGCTGGCCTCGTCTCGTCTTCTAGGCAATAGGAAAAATTCCTGTTGACGTGGAAGATCTTGGAGTTGATTACCTCACAATAGCTGGTCATAAGGTCAGTCAGTTAGTCGTGTTGTTTGAATGAAAGATTTTTTGCAGTTCTATGGTCCTCGTACGGGTGCTCTATACGCAAGGAATCCTGGCGTAGATACGCCCATTCATGCCATGTTGTACGGAGGGGGACAAGAGAGAAATTTTCGACCGGGGTAATACAATGGAAGCTAATTAAAGAAACGACGTCATTTACGCGTCCAGGACGGAGAATACAGGCATGATAGCAGGTCTGGGTAAAGCGGCAGAGTTGGTTTGTAAAAATCTGGACGAGTACTCACGGAAGATGGTCAACAGTCGAGATTATTTAGAGAGCAACCTCGAGGTGCGTAGCCATAAATGTCGATAGCCTCGTCTTGCATATGTTTTGCGTCAAAAGGAAGCGTTCGAGGGCTCGGTGCAATTTAACGGTCGCTTTCTGACTTCTCGTCGTTTACCTAACACGTGCAACGTATCTTTTGTAGACTCGAGACTTGGCGGTAAGTTAGATAATTCAATTTTTTCATTTACGTTTTTGTATTATTATAACTGCAGGTTCTCAAATTTTGGCTTCGCTACAGCACACACTTGCGAGCAATGGATCGGCATGTCACGAAGGGGCAAGCAGGTAAATAGTAACCACGCTATGTTTTTTCTTTCTTTCAAACTTGCATCAGACCATCACCTATTTTGTCAGCTATTGGAGTTCCAGAAGCCATTGCACTGCGAGCGCTTAGACTAAGTACGGGACGCCAAACGACACAGGACGACATTGATTGCGTTGTGGAAGACATCCGAGTTGCGCTTACCAAACAATAGAGATAAACATTAGTAGAGCTTTACAAATTATTGAGCCCTATCACGTGATGAATTCCTATGTAGTAAATTTGTTGCCGTAAGAACAGCAACATGCGTCGTCTCTCGCCTTTCGTCCATCGAATCCGAGTGTCGAGACAAGTGCGTCGAAGCAGCAGGAGTAGCGTATGCTCTCTCAAACTTCACGAGGTGAAGCAAACGTCTGAAGGACCCGAACTGAAACGACATCGAACGATCTAGGTTCTCGTCGAAATGAACGCCGGCCGTTTGAGCTCGGTCGAAATAACGCAGGCGTGCATCGATCAAATGCGACAAAATCGACACCTCAACGCGACGATTTCCGAAATTTCGACCGAAATTGCACTCCAGCAAGCTCGCTCCGCGGACGCGAGACGAAAGCAGGGTCAGTCGGCCGTAGATCGATAGACGAGCGCCTTTTCTCAAGCCCTTCGTCTCGAAGAGTTATTCGTAATTAGCTATTTAATTAATTTAATTAATTAATTAAAATAACGGAGGAAGACGACGTTTTAAGGCGGGGCAGAATTAATTAATTAATTAAATTATGACACTTTTGATTGGCACGCAAAAAATGTTGACTTGTGTTTCCTTTCTAGGCTTGCCTCCACGTCGTCTCGATGGCATTCCTGTTATTGTGAAGGATAATTATGCTGTGGAGCAAATGCCCATGACCTGCGCATCGAACATGCTACGAGGCAAGAGACTGATGTCAATTTCTCCTGTTAATAACCACGTTCCCAGACTTCGCTCCATCCTATACTGCCACTGTGGTGCGGCGTTGGCTCGACGAAGGAGCAATTTTGCTGGGAAAAGCAAACATGGACGAATTTGGAACCGGGTACACAAGCGAAACGGATTATACGTTTCAATTCAATTGATATTTTTTTTCTTGCGCGTGTAGAAATGCTGGGTCAAGAAGCTTTTTGGGTCCATCGTTGAATCCGTGGCGACGGAAAGACCTGCCTGGCGAGCCAGTTCCGGGAGGAAGCTCGGGGGGAAGCGTTGCTGCAGTGGCAGCAAATATGTGCTACGGGTTAGAAATCAACCCGTGGTTTTTTTTTGAACACTCACTTGTCACTTCGTAGGTCTCTCGGGTCAGATACCGGTGGTTCCGTTCGTCTGCCCGCCTCGTATTGCGGCATCGTCGGATACCAGCCGTCATATGGCCGAGCGTCGCGATTTGGTCTGGTGCCGCTCGCCAGTTCACTCGATTGTCCGTCCGTGTTTGCGAGAAGCGTGCAGGATGCAGCTTTACTTGGAGGTTGCTCGTTTGTAATTTGCTTCCGATTGGATTTTTATTTTGGTATAGATGTCATGTGCGGCCACGATCCGCTGGATGCGACCAGCGTTCGTGGACCTCGTCTCGACACTCTCGCCGCTTTTGCTTCTGTTGATCTAGACGCCGACTATCCTCTTGAGGGCGTACGGATCGGCATTCCTCAGGTATAGAGCTCTCGTCTTCCAGTGCGTCACTCACATCACCGTTTGAAAACTAGGAACTCTACGTCGAGGAATTGAGTGATGACGGTCGTCGACTTTGGATGAAAGCAGCTGATTGGCTTCAGGACGCGGGCGCCGAAGTCGTACCGGTATCGCTACCGTCTATACCTTTGGCAGTAGCGTGCTACGAAACTGTGTGCTCCGGAGAGGCCTTTTCGAACATGTCGAAATTTAGCGGACTCACGTTTGGTGGGTGTAGTGAGAGATTGGGATAGGAGTGCCTATATTCCTGATTTTAGTCTACCTACTTTGTTCTTATCTTTAGGAGGTCAACCACTGGTTGCAGATGCATCTTCAACAGCTTTTGCTCATTGCAGAGAACAACTCCTTGGCAAGCACATGAGAGATCGAATAACTTTCGGAAGTTTTGTCCTGTCAGAAAGGTAGATCATTTTACATTACTCCAAGACTATGTCAAACTTTTAATTAAATCATTATAGAGGTGACGATAGCGGAAAATTCTTTACGCTGGCTGCCAAAGCTCGTCGGCTAATATATGACGATTTCAATAAAGTTCTGCGTAAAGACAAAGGAGTCGACGTCCTTCTATGTCTTTCATCTATCGGTCAAGCGTTCTATGCTGGGACGGATCGTGAAAAAGAATCGTCGGACGGAGTCAGTCTAATGCTGACACCAACAAATTTGGCTGGCAAGAACATCATAGTGTACCCTGGTCTCAATTCTCTAATAGAAGAGGCTTTTTTATATAGGAGCAACTGGTATTTCTATACCATGTGGATTATCATCAAGTGATAAACTTCCAATTGGATTACAGGTCATGGGGAGGCGTTTTGGAGACGAAATTATATTTAGGGTATCACGCGTGCTCGAAGCGAAAGCCGGTTTCACCTACTTTCGTAGTCAGGAACTTAATTAAATACGTTTTTGATGATTTATTCATTATGCATACAAAAAAATTGCTACAAAATCACAGTATCTAAGGAAACGATAAAGCTTGTCAATTATTCGAAATGATTGGTGAGCAATGCTCTCCTTTCGTCTTCGTTTTGCTGTTTATCACCTTGTATCTCATTTGGGTTTTCATTTTCTTTAGATCGCCAGTACTCCGTAAATGTCGAAAGCATGACGTTCATCGTTCCTTGTAAAAACACGAAAAAGGAAAGAAGACGGAAAAGAGAGCAGAGAGAGAATAGCATTCGATCAGCGAATTCCCACAAGGGCTTTCCATAAATAAAAGCCTCAGCTCGAAATGCCGTTGCAGTTCTTCCACGAGAAATTGGTCCTTCCAGAGCAAGATCGATCAGGTACCTCGCAAAGTTGATGAATGTCATGTAAGCCATGATGAATGGGTATACGTAGAAACTATAGATTGACGTCTTTGCATCCATGTGAATACGCTCGTGTTCTATGGTCGTGTGGACCTTTAGGGACCACAGATCTTTCGCTAACTTCCGAATGGTAATCGCCAATACAACTTGAACGGAAACTGCCGTCAAATTAGACGTAAAATACGCTATTTGAAGAGGTATATTCGACGAGGCATTTGACGAGACATTCTCGACGGCTAAACTGCAGCCTGAGCGGTGGAGACAAGTGTAATTGGCGTATATAGATAGAAAGCAGTAAACAACTGGAAAGCAACTAATGGAGATCAGGCCCACAGCAATGAAAACGTCAAAGCCCTGCTTTGGCTCCGTATCTTTAATCTTCTTCAAGATGCCGAAGCCAAGAAGGCATAAAAGAGAAGAAAGGATGTATTCAGCTAGGTTAGTTCCAGCGTAGTAGTCCGTACTTCCCATTAGTTCAGCCGATATAAAAGCACCACTCCAGGCTAGAGTAGCTCCAAGTGCCACAGAAAGAATGCACAAGAATCGTTTCACAACTGGTTTGAGTGAGTCATAGTTTATTTGGCTCTCTCCTCCCAATGGATTCAACTTTTGCAGTGGCGTCGTCGACCAGAAATGAAGTACTCCCGATTTTTTGCTGCTCTTCGCTACTTTCGCCAGTAAGAAAAATAGCAGAACAACGCACAACTGTATATAGAAGGGGCGCAAGCGTTTCTCTACTTTCAAATAACGCTCTTTCTCTTTAATACCGCAGTTTACATTTGCTGTTCTCTTCAAAGGCAGTCCCACGTCTTTTATGTAGTCCAAAAATTTCTCTAATCCGATAAACAGCACTGCAAAAATAGAAACAACAAAAATTGCCGTCACCTTCTCCTTAGAGCCTTTCGAATCAGATATATCATATCGAGATTTGGTGAAAAACAAATACAAAAGAACGAAGAAGAATACCAGTGACGCTAAGTTGTAGCAAAATCCTGCAGCAGTGGTACTGCTGCTAAATTCAGAAACGTTTGATTCGGATTTGCATTTGACAATGGCACGTGCCATAAACACAATAGTTCTTATAATTGCAGCAGCAGCGACCGCAGTGAGAATAAACAGAACGATCATAACTGCTATGTCCATTGGCTGCATTGACCTCTCGTTATCTTCCTTCCACAACTCTACATCACGACCCTGCCAAATGCGTGAAGCGACGTAAATCACGCCTCGTGAAAAAATTGTCAAAGTCATTGCCGCAAATCCAAGCCAGTACATTACACTGTAGTCAGACAAGTCGCTATTCGTATGCTGGGAATCAAGGGAACTCGATAAGGCAAAGCTAAGCGAAACAACAGCGGCAAGCACGCAGATGGTGATGAACGTTAACGTGTACTTCGTGGAACTAGCACCTTCCTCTATAAACAAGAAATCGACTTCTTTTTGTCTACTAAGTTACTGCGTACCATTAGAATTGACAAAATCTGTTACTGGTTGATCGCCAGCATCTATTTGCTGCCACTGGCCAAATGTTTTAGTGCTATCCATGCTTGCTGGGCTCAGTGATTCGGGCAGAGAGCTGAGCTCACGCGAGGAAAATCAGGTGGTCTATACGGGAGCTATGGAAGAGGACAAAGCATTCTTTAGCGAATTGTACACTGAAGATTCCATAGCGGCATTTGAAAAGCTAAATGGAGTAGGTTACATTGGAAGCCAAGGAAAAGCTTTTACCGAGGCAAGAGTCTATAGAGGCTAAAAGCGGCTGCTTGCTAGCTAGCTGTGACTTTACAAAGGAAGTTGCACCTCTGCTTGGGCTCAAAGAGGGAGACAGAGTTCTCGACATTGGTTCAGGGATTGGTGACGTGGCCTTTCACCTAGCAAAGGTCTGTCGGCACAAGTCCATGTCGATGTTTCGACTAAATCGTCTCGGTAGTTTAACGGTGCCGATCGACGTTCTGGGAGTCGATATTTCTGCCGCTGTGGTTAAAGTTGGTAGCGAAAGAGCTGCTTCGACGGATGTAGGAAAGGGAAACGTGAGTTTCTGGTACAGTCTATGTAGACTAGAAACTTGAGCTATTTTTGTTTAGGTGAAGTTCGAAATATGCGATGCAACGCAGGCTGATTTTCCTAGTTGCACTTTTGACGTCATAGTGATGCGCTCCGCCCTAATGCACTTGCCATATGACAAAAAATACAAAGTTGTTGAAAATTCTTTTGTAAGAACTGATTTTTTTTCTATGCCTTTTGTGAAAAATTAATTATCAGAGGTGGCTCGAACCGGGTGGACGACTCATACTCAACGATATTCACACTATCAAGGAAATTCCGGATGCAGCACTTCAAGATCACATGAAGAAACGTCATTGGTATCTACTGTCATTTGAGAAAATTTTGCAAGTCAGTAGACGAGTATCCTCTTTTACTGAACACTGCAAGCACATAGGAAACTATAATTGAATCTAAAGAACGTGGGCTGGTGTTATTAATTTCGATACAGTACAGTAGTAGAATAAGTGGAACCACGCAGTGTTTGGTGTTTGTGGCAGTGCTAGAACAGCTTTTCATGAAAATCCTTTTTTGTTAGTATCTTGAACGTGCTGGATATCGTTGTGTTACGATCAAGGACAAAAGCAAAGAATTCGCAGAGTCTCTCACTGATGAACTCATTCAGTTTGAAGCGAAACAGGAAGAACTGCTGAAGGTACATACCGGTAGTCAAATGAGGCATATAAAATGAATGTCGAATTCTATTAGGATATGCCAAAAGGCAGTTTTGAGGTGACTCTGAGTCACTGGAAATGGAAACAAGAGTGGGCTGCAAAACAGGCATTTGGAAAGTTTTACATACTAGCAGAAAAATGACGATCACGAAGACTGCCTGAGTATTTGTTGTACTGTACCCGTTCTCTTTTGTGTTGTGACTTTGTCGTGACGTAGGCTATACGGGAGATAGTCTTGGGATAGGTGTAGAGGCATAGATACTAGAAGCAGAGAGAGCTAGAAGCATAGATAGAAGACTGTAGCCTCTGTAGCCTGGTTCCAGACCTCCCCCGCGCGTTAATAGAGCGCTGCGGGCGCTCGCCGCGCACGTCGTTCATCGTCTCCAAGTCGTGTTTCTCCATTGTCCCGTTGCCCGTCTGCGTCACTACGTCGCCTCGCGCATTCGAATCAACGGCATACGCGAAGATCGACCGGAGATGCGATCCTTTCTCATCGACGACTGCTTCAACGTCATTCTCGACAGAAGAGACTTTTTCCACGTCGAAGAAAACGTCCGAGTTGGGCCGCGCGTGGCCGAGCGTCCGCCTCCAAAGCGGAAGAAGGAAAAGAAGCGAAGAAACCGAGAGAGGAGCGCGACGAATTAAATCTTTGTATTAATTAACGGAAAATTCTTTACACTGGCTGCCAAAGCTCGTCGGCTAATATTTGACGGGACGGGAATCGTCGGACGGAGTCAGTCTAATGCTGACACCAACAAATTTGGCTGGCAAGAACATCATAGTGTACCCTGGTCTCAATTCTCTAATAGAGGTTTTGCTGTTGTTGTGTGTTTATATAGGAGCAACTGGTATTTCTATACCATGTGGATTATCATCAAGTGATAAACTTCCAATTGGATTACAGGTCATGGGGAGGCGTTTTGGAGACGAAACTATACTTAGGGTATCACGCGTGCTCGAAGCGAAAGCCGGTTTCGCCTACTTTCGTGGGACGTAGTCAGGAACTTAATTAAAAACGCGACAGTAGGTATATGTTAAACTATACGTTTTTATATGCATACAAAAAAAATTGCTACGGAATCACAGTATCTAAAGAAACGATAAAGCTTGTCAATTATTCGAAAGGATTGACGAGCAATGCCCTCCTTTCGTCTTCGTTTTGCTGTTTATCACCTAGTAACTCATTTGGATTTTCATTTTTTCTAGATCGCCAGTACTCCGTAAATGTCGAAAGCATGACGTTCATCGTTCCTTGTAAAAACACGAAAAAGGAAAGAAGACGGAAAAGAGAGCAGAGAGAGATTAGCATCTGATCAGCGAATTGCCACAAGGGCTTTCCATAAATAATGGCTTCGGCTTGAAGTGCCGTTGCAGTTCTTCCATGAGAAATCGGTCCTTCCAGAGCAAGATCGATCAGGTACCTCGCAAAGTTGATGAATGTCATGTAAGCCATGATGAATGGGTATACGTAGAAACTATAGATTGACGTCTTTGCATCCATGTGAATACGCTCTTGTTCCATCGTCGTGTGGACCTTTAGGGACCACAGATCTTTCGCTAACTTCCGAATGGTAATCGCCAATACAACTTGAACGGAAACTGCCGTCAAATTAGACGTAAAATACGCTATTTGAAGTTTTGACGAGTCATTCACGACGGCTGAACTGCAGTTTGAGCGGTGGAGACAAGTGTAATTGGCGTATATAGATAGAAAGCAGTAAACAACTGGAAAGCAAGTAGTGGAGATCAGGCCCACAGCAATGAAAACGTCAAAACCCTGCTTTGGCTCCGTGTCCTTAATCTTCTTCAAGATGCCAAAGCCAAGAAGGCATAAAAGAGAAGAAAGGATGTATTCAGCTAGGTTAGCTCCAGCGTAGTGGTCCGTTCTTCCCTTTTTTTCAGCCCATATAAAATCACCACTCCAGGCGAGAGTAGCTCCAAGTGCCACGGAAAGAATGCACAAGAATCGTTTCACAACTGGTTTGAGTGAGTCATAGTTTATTTTGTTCTCTCCTCCCAATGGATTCAACTTTTGCAGTGGCGTCGTCGACCAGAAATGAAGTACTCCCGATTTTTTGCTGCTCTTCGCTACTTTCGCCAGTAAGAAAAATAGCAGGACAACGCACAACTGTATATAGAAGGGGCGCAAGCGTTTCTCTACTTTCAAATAATGCTTTTTAATATTGCAGTTGCTATTTGCCGTTCTCTTCAAAGGCAGTCCCACGTCTTTTATGTAGTCCAAAAATTTCTCTAATCCGATAAACAGCACTGCAAAAATAGAAACAACAAAAATTGCCGTCACCTTCTCCTTAGAGCCTTTTGAATCAGATATATCATATCGAGATTTGGTGAAAAACAAATACAAAAGAACGAAGAAGAATACCAGTGACGCTAAGTTGTAGCAAAATCCTGCAGCAACGGTACTGCTGCTAAATTCAGAAGCGCCTGGCTCGGATTTGCATTTGACAATGGCAATTGCCATAAACACAAGAGTTCTTATAATTTCAGCAGCAGCAACCGCAGTGAGAATAAACAGAACGATCATAACTGCTATGTCCATTGGCTGCATTGACCTCTCGTTATCTTCCTTCCACAACTCTACATCACGACCCTGCCAAATGCGTGAAGCGACGTAAATCACGCCTCGTGAAAAAATTGTCAAAGTCATTGCCGCAAATCCAAGCCAGTACATTACACTGTAGTCAGACAAGTCGCTATTCGTATGCTGGGAATCAAGGGAACTCGATAAGGCAAAGCTAAGCGAAACAACAGCGGCAAGCACGCAGATGGTGATGAACGTTAACGTGTACTTCGTGGAACTAGCACCTTCCTCTATAAACAAGAAATCGACTTCTTTTTGTCTACTAAGTTACTGCGTACCATTAGAATTGACAAAATCTGTTACTGGTTGATCGCCAGCATCTATTTGCTGCCACTGGCCAAATGTTTTAGTGCTATCCATGCTTGCTGGGCTCAGTGATTCGCTGAGTTCACACTAGGAAGATCCGGTTGTCTATACGGGAGCTGTGGAAGAGGACATTCTTTAGCGAATTGTACACTGAAGATTCCATAGCGGCATTTGAAAAGCTAAATGGAGTAGGTTACATTGGAAGCCAAGGAAAAGCTTTCACCGAGGCAAGAGTCTATAGAGGCTAAAAGCGGCTACTAGCTGTGACTTTACAAAGGAAGTTGCACCTCTGCTTGGGCTCAAAGAGGGAGACAGAGTTTTCGACATTGGTTCAGGGATTGGTGACATGGCATTTCACCTGGCAAAGGTCTGTCGGCACAAGTCCATGTCGATGTTTGGTAGCGAAAGAGCTGCTTCGACGGATGTAGGAAAGGAAACGTGAGCTTCTGGTACAGTCTATGTAGACTAGAAACTTGAGCTATTTTTGTGTTTAAGTGAAGTTTGAAATATGCGATGCAACGCAGGCTGATTTTTCTACTTGCACTTTTGACGTCATAGTGATGCGCTCTGCTCTAATGCACGTAGGCTCGTATCCAAGGCTGGATACGAGCCTATAATGCATGGGGAGGCGTTCTGGAGACGAAATTATATTCAGGGTATCACGCGTGCTCGAATTGAAAGCCGGTTTTTCCCACTTCCGTGGGACGTGGAACGCGACAGCAGGTATGTTAATTAAACGGTATACGGTTTTTATCATGCATACAAAATAATTGCTACAAAATGACAGTACACCTACTGTAAATGAACCATAACGCTTGTCAATTAGACGGAACGATTGACGAGCAGTTGTCTCCTTTCGCCTCTGTTTTGCTCTTGATCACCTAAGTTGTTCGGGTTTTTATTGCCTTTAGATAGCCAGTACTCCGTAAATGTCGAAAGCATAAGGTTTATCGTTTCTTCTAGAAACACGAAAAAGGAAATAAGGCGGAAAAGAGAGGCGACGGAGAATAGCATCCGATCAGTGTACTCCCACACGGACCTTCCATAGATGACGGTTTCAGCTCGCAATGCCGTTGCAGTTCTTTCACTGGAATCTGGTCCTTCCAGAGCTAGATCAATGAGGTACCTCGCAAAGTTGGTAAATGTCATATAGGCAATGATGAATGGGTATACGTAGAAAGCATAGCTCGACGTTTTTGCATCCATGTGAATACGCTCTTGTTCCGTCGGAGTGTGGACCTTTAGGGACCACAAATCTTTTGCTAATTTCCGAACACTAACTGCCAATACAACTTGAAAGGAAACAGCAGTCAAATTAGAAGTAATTTGCGCTATCTGAAGCGGTATATTTGACGAGGCATTTTCGACGACTGAACTGCAGTTTGAGCGGTGAAGACAAGCGAAATTGGCGTATGCAGATAGAAAGAGGTGAGCAACTGTAAAACAACTAGTGATGATAAGGCCCACCGCAATGAAAACGTCAAAACCCTGCTTTGGCGCCGTATTTGTAATCTTCTTCAAGATGCCGAAGCCTAGAAGGCATAAAACGCAAGCGAGAATGTATTCGGCAATGTTAGTTATGGCGTAGTAGTTTGTTCCCATCTGTTTAGCCGATAAGAAAGCACCAGCAGTCCAGGCTAGAGTAGCTGCAAATGCCACTAAAAGAATGCATGAAAACTTTTTCACCAATGGTCTAAGTGAATCGAAGTTGATGTTGCTTTCTCCTCCCAGTCGATTCAGTTTTTGTAATGATGTCGTCGACCAAAAGTGAAGAACTCCCGCCGTTTTGCTGCTCTTTGCTACTTTTGCTAGCAACAAAAAGAGCAAAACGACACACAACTGTACGTAGAATGGGCGCAAGCGTATTTCTACTTTCAAATAACGGTCATTGGTATCGCAGGCATCATTTGCCGTTCTCTTTAAAGGTAATCCCGTGTGATTTATGTAGTCCAAAAATTTCTCTAATCCGACAAAGAGCACTGCAAATATTGAAACAACAAGAATCGCCGTCACCTTCTTCTTGGAGCCTTTTGAAGCAGATACTTCATATCGATATTTGGTGAAAAACAAATACAAAAGAACAATAAAGAATACCAGTGATGCTAAGTTGTAGCAAAATGCTGTCGCTATCGCAGTCGTACCAAAGTCAGTCTCCGAATTGCATTTGGAAATGGTAAGTGCCATAAATACAAGAGTTCTTATAATTCCAGCAGTAGCAACCGCAGTCAGAATAAACAGAACGATCATAACTGCTATGTCCATTGGCTGCATTGACCTCTCGTTACCTTCCTTCCACAACTCTATATCACGGCCTTGCCAAATGCGTGAAGCGACGCAAATCACGCCTCGTGAAAAAATTGTTAAAGTCATAGCAGAAAATCCAAGCCAGTACATTGCACTGTAGTCAGACGAATCGCTATATGTATTAGTATGCTGGGAATCAAGGGAACTTGATAAGGCAAAGCTGAGCGAAACAACAGCTGCAAGCACACAAACAGTGATAAACGTTGTCGTGTACTTCGTAGGATTAGAACGTTCCTCTTCTACAAAAATTGACATTTTCAGTTTACCTGTTCAAGTTAGACTGTCAATAGTGCGTACCAGTAGAACTGGCAAAGCCTGGATTGCTGGCGTCTATTTGCCCCCACTGGTCAGATCTTTCAGTGCTATCCATGCAGTTTCAGTAATTCGGGCAGAGAGTTGAGCTCACGCGAGGAAGGTCAGGTGGTCTATACGGGAGTTATGGAAGAGGACAAAGCATTCTTTAGCGAATTGTACACTGAAGATTCCATAGCGGCATTTGAAAAGCTAAATGGAGTAGGTTACATTGGAAGCCAAGGAAAAGCTTTTACCGAGGCAAGAGTCTATAGAGGCTAAAAGCGGCTGCTTGCTAGCTAGCTGTGACTTTACAAAGGAAGTTGCACCTCTGCTTGGGCTCAAAGAGGGAGACAGAGTTCTCGACATTGGTTCAGGGATTGGTGGCATGGCATTTCACCTGGCAAAGGTCTGTAGGCGCAAATGCATGCCGATGTTTCGGCTACTAGATCGTCTCGGTAGTTTTACGGTGCTGACGTTCTGGGAGTCGATATTTCTGCCGCTGTGGTTAAAGTTGGTAGCGAAAGAGCTGCTTCGACGGATGTAGGAAAGGGAAACGTGAGTTTCTGGTACAGTCTATGTAGACTAGAAACTTGAGCTATTTTTGTTTAGGTGAAGTTCGAAATATGCGATGCAACGCAGGCTGATTTTCCTAGTTGCACTTTTGACGTCATAGTGATGCGCTCCGCCCTAATGCACTTGCCATATGACAAAAAATACAAAGTTGTTGAAAATTCTTTTGTAAGAACTGATTTTTTCTATGCCTTTTGTGAAAAATTAATTATCAGAGGTGGCTCAAACCGGGTGGACGACTCATACTCAACGATATTCACACTATCAAGGAAATTCCGGATGCAGCACTTCAAGATCACATGAAGAAACGTCATTGGTATCTACTGTCATTTGAGAAAAATTTGCAAGTCAGTAGACGAGTATCCTCTTTTACTGAACACTGCAAGCACAAAGGAAACTATATTTGAATCTAAAGAACGTGGGCTGGTGTTATTCATTTCGATACAGTAGTAGAATAAGTGGAATCACGCAGTGTTTGGTGTTTGTGACAGTGCTAGAACAGTTTGTCATGAAATATTTTTTGTTCTTTAGTATCTTGAACGTGCTGGATATCGTTGTGTTACGATCAAGGACAAAAGCAAAGAATACGTAGAGTCTCTCACTGATGAACTCATTCAGTTTGAAGCAAAACAGGAAGAACTGCTGAAGGTACATATACCGGTAGTCAAATGACGGATATAAAATTAATGTCGAATTCTATTAGGATATACCAAAAGGCATTTTTGAGGTGACTCTGAGTCACTGGAAATGGAAGCAAGAGTGGGCTACAAAGCAGGCATTTGGAGAGTTTTACATACTAGCAGAAAAAAGAGGAGCATGAAGACTGCCCGAGTATTGGTACACGTTTTTTTGTAGCTCGCCGAGTGCCGCCAAAACTAACGGCATCCGGGATCGTTCGCTCAAACCTCCAGTCATGGAAGACGGTGGTCTCGCTCTCGCCGCGCACGTCGTTCATCGTCTTCAAGTCGTGTTTCCCCATTGTCCCGTTGCTCGTCTGCGTCACTGCGTCGCCTCGCGAATTCGAATCAACGGCATTCGCGAAGATCGACCGGAGATGCGATCCTTTCTCATCGACGACTGCATCAACGTCATTCTCGACAGAAGGGACTTTTTCCACGTCGAAGAAAACGTCCGAATTGGGCCGCGCGCGGCCGGGCCTCCGCCTCCAAAGCGGAAGCAGGAGACGAAAGGAAAAGAAGCGAAGAAACCGAGAGAGGAGCGCGACGTTGTTCGGGTTCTAACGATCGATTCCGACAGTTCGTCGGGTAGCGACGTTCAGATCGTCAAGTGAGAAAGAACCAGACTATTTATTTATTTTATTATTTATTTATTTATTTATTTATTCATTTATCAGAGAGGAGAAATTTCCCGTTGGGAAAATGCTCCAGGATGTGGTAAGCGGAAGACTGGCGACACTGGCTCCTCCTCACATAGTGCCAGTCAATCAGAATTTGTTTCTCTTCGTAGTTGATGGCGTTTCCTGATGCAGATCCGGGTTTTGTCAGGGAGCGACTACTGAAAGAGAGAACGCAACATGCGGAAAGGTTACTTACATACATACATACATACATATAGATTATTATAGGTTTGATTTTTTGTGACCTTGCTTTCAGAGTCTGCAACTATCTTTTGGAACATGCTTATCCTAAAGTGAAGAAGGATAAGCCAATGACAAGTGGTGCGTCAACCAAAGTCAGTTTCTAAATGAATCCTGTGCCTATTGATCAATTGAATTAAATTCGTTTAGGAAAAGTTTGTCAATTATTTCACAGAGTACGCCGATTATCCCTCGCGTCCAGCCCAAATTCAAGTGATGCTTCTATTATCCAATGATTTTCCCCTCGTAAGACCGTGCCGATTGCACTAAAAATAGGTTATATCTGTTTACCAGGTTGCAAAGCGAGACATTGAAAAGGTAGCAGCGCTGCACAACTATCATTACGCACCGACCAGACGGTGTCTCGAGGAAACATTAGGAAAGGACGCGGCTCAAGCGGAATTTCGTCGCAAAGGTTAGGCTAATGGTGTATCTTCCAAACTGCAAGTAATCTCACATGGACGCGTTGAGGCCCCTTTAGTGATGATCTCTATTGAACGTAGTAGATGTGGGGGTTGCATTATACCGGCCATTGAAATGGGCTTTTTATTTACTTGTTCAGTTTTTCCGGAATTGCCTCCAGTGATGGAGGTGCATGTGGGACAGCCATTGATGAACAAACGAAAGCGAGCACCAGTTAAATTCCTACTTCCGGAAGTTGGTAAGGAAATCGAATTCTATCACAATCACGAGTTGAAGCTGGCAGAGGTAAGATTTGGCCTTGATCGGCTGAGTCACATTTTTGGGACCTATTGTTATTGTGTAGAGAAGAGCGCTGGAACAGGAATCGATAGCGGTACTATTTTGTACATTGAAACAGCGAGCGATGCGTTCATTACTTTAAATGCTCTTTTACGAAGACCGGCTCTGTGTTTGATTGTGGCTGCTGCTTCAGTGAATTCTTCTTTGAAGACATGATCCAGTGCATGGAGGCAATGAAAAAATTTTCTCCTCTATCTATGCTAGATAATTTTTGTAGGGTCACTTGTTTTGTTGCCAGTGCCTAAGTAGCTATGCTAAAGAAGCCACGTATGGGAGTGGAAAGGTGAGAAGACATGTATTCTATTGAGATAATTTTCTTTAATTGTCCTTTCGTGTTAATTAAGGCGGAGTTGGAGTGCATGGAGTCCGACTGCGGGGCTAGATTTATGAAAAGTACGTTCTTTATCAGCTGTGCTTAGCATTACTCGAGTGACTGTTGCCGCTTTTAGGTCAACTCCAGAAAGCGTTGTCAGCGGATCTTTTGGCGAAATACGAGGAGAGGGTTGCTGAGGAATGTTTGCAGCTAGCTGCGGTGCCAGATCTCGTCAGGTTGGTCAAGTAGTCTTGCATAAATTTGGAAAGGGGGAAAATGCTAGACTGTTCTAGATGTCCGAGGTGCAATTTCGGAGCGCAAATGGCTCCTGACGATAAAGTGTTCCGATGCCAGAACCCAGAATGCATGAAGGTTGATTAGTTCGCGAAAAAAATGAGTGAGGTGCTGGAACTGTTTTCAGGAGACTTGCAGATACTGCAAGGAAGACTGGAACGAGCATTTCGGATTAAAGTGCAGCGAAGTGCAAACGAGGAGCGACACTGCCTTCAGAACTCTCACGTAAGACAAAAAATATTACTAAAATAGAATCATTGTCGTATAAATCACCTCCATGCACGTGGTCCTCCGTTTACATTGCGTCTAATTGGGGTTGACGTTTCTAGTGAAGAAAGAATGACTGCAGCAAGAGTGCGGACGTGTCACACGTGTCACACTGAGTTCTTCAAAACAGAAGGCTGCAATAGGGTATGTTAACAAGTACGTGTACGTGTGTGAAGCTAATAGGTTCTTTTTTAGATGACGTGTCGGTGCGGGGCGACTCTTTGCTACATTTGTCGTAAACCGAATGTAGGGACGAAAACGCGCGGATTACTTCCTAAATCGTCACGCGTTTCTTGTCTTGATGATAGATTACATATAATCATTTCTGCTCGCATCCCAGAGATCCGAAAAAAGATGGCGCAAAATGTCGGTTTATTATCTTGTTTCCTATCAGAGTTAGAGTTTGGTTTTGCAGGTAAGAAATGTACCGCATGTTCGCTTTGGACAAACTCACATCAGGATGAAGAGATGGCTATTGCTGAGATCAAAGCCCAAGCAGAAAAAGAGCGCAATCAGTTAGCTAAAGGCAAGTGCAATTACTAGTATATGAAAATCAGCTCATTTTTGTTTGCATTCAGAGCAATCTAGAAGTGTTTCTATTAAAATTGGTCCAGACTCATAATTATGATGCGAAGGCCACTTTAACTATAATTTAAGTGAAAGAATCGAGTTGAGTTGATGAGTTATTATTTCTCTGTAGTTTTCTGTCTCTAACGAATTGAAAGCATTCCAAAAACGTCATCATGACGTAGACAAACTGTTGCATACGGGGGTGTCGAGCGTCTCAGCGTGACTCACTCACGCATCTACAGAGTTTCTCGCGATTTCGCCGTCTTTCTCGTCCGTCGAAGACGCGTCCGTCGTTTATTCATAACCGATAGACGTTTGCGAAAGGCGAAAGCCTCGTTTCACGGCCCGTCGTCGCGCCTTTCGCGCGAGAATATCTCGAATCTTTTGCCCTCTCCTTGGCAACGATGTCGTGCGTCCACTACAAGTACAAGAACAGCCTCGAATACGACACGATCACGTTCGAAGGCCTTCACATCTCCCTCTCCGACTTGCGTCAGGCGATAATGGCGCAGAAGAAAATCGCGAGCGGCGCCGGAAAGTCGAACGATTTCCTTCTCCAAGTCGTCAACGCGCAAACGAAAGAAGGTACCTAAACGACCGGCGATCGCTGTCGCGCGTCGTCCCGCGCGTTTTCGCGCCACGTGCGATTCGTGTCCTTTTGGGGGCCCCGCCTCACTAATCGCATCTCTTTCGTACAGAATACAAAGGAGACGGAACGCTGATACCGCGAAACGCATCGGTGATCGTTCGACGAGTTCCGATGGGCGCTAGGTACGTCAAAACAAAGCGAAACGAAGTCTCGCTTGGCGTGTTCATTTTAGCGGCGTGGAAGATCAAAGCGTCGGCGTCGCCGATAATCATCCAGTATGTATCGTAATCGTAGTCGTAGTCGATTTTTACTCTTTGTACGTGGCGATTCGCTTGTCGCGCGGCGTCGAGTTGCCTCGCGACGTCACTATTGGACTCTATGTTGTCGAGAGGCTCTCTTCTGCCGTTGCCATGGCGACGATTGCCCGTGGGTACGAAGAAATAAAATACGTAGGTAGTGCGGGCGGAAAGGGGGATCCGTGGGCTTAAGGGGGCTCCCATCTTCTCGCATCATTTGTTGTTATCTCCTCTCTCTCTGGCTTGCTGATGCTGCTTGCCTCGCTCGCAAGTGGGCCTTCTCTCGTTTCTTTCGTTTTTGGAAAGAAGCAGGCGGTCTGCTTTCTCTTTCTCTGTTGTGTTCGTCAATTCGACCAATCTCGACGTCGCTGTTTGCATTGTTTATGCGCGCGCGCTTTTGAAACAGTCATTATATGTTCATTGATTGCGAAAAAGAGTGTTCTTTCTCATATGTATATATTGCTCCTGATGTTAGTGACTGAGCTTTGTTTTCTGAACTGTGAACCTTTTGAAAGGAACTTTTTTATTGACTTGCGAAGATAGAACTTCAGTGTGGTGACTGAACGAGTAGTGCAAGCAGACGTTAGAGAGTCATCTGGATGGTGGTCGAGAAAGTTGGGGAAAAGCGGAGAGACGGCCCGAGTTCCTGTTTCATTGACTGTGTTGGCAACAAGAGACAGCTTACTTACCTAGTTAGGAAGAGGAGCGAGGGGGTGTATTAAATTAACGTTGTCGTAGCCGTACCTTATTCCTATTCATATCTAAGTTAGTTTGATTTATTCCTAAGGGGGAACTGACGCCTGGACCATCTGTGATGGAATTGAGCAAGGTAGCAGCAAGTGGTCCGCGAAAGAGTCTTAGCCGCTAGTAGTAGCCCCCGCGTCTTCCTTCCACTAGACTCCCGACCTATCGAAAGCCCACGCATCCGAAGAGGACAAGATCAAGGCAATGATGAACCAAGCGACAGAAGATTACGATCCATCAAAGCAAGCAGACGAAAAGGAAGATTTTCCTTCACTCGATCGTATGTGTACACAGGTATCAGAGAGTGCGAATGGCAGGCAGAGGAGCACCCCATCCCAACTACATCTGCTTCAAGTGCAACAAGCCAGGTCACCACATCCGAAACTGTCCATTGAACGGGGTAGGGAGGAAAAAGAAAGCGACAACTCTAGATTCAATTTTTTTCCTCACCCCCTTAGCTCAAAAAAGCGTCTGGCATTCCGCAGACGATTCTTCGTCCGGCTCAGAGTCTCTTCGAACCCGGTGTCATGATAACGTCGACGGGCCAACTGGTCGTTCCCGTCGTCGACAAGGACGCGTACAATCGTTTGAAGAAGACGACCGACAGGCCGCCCTCTGGGACGGCCGCCGCCGCCGGCGCCGCTTCGGGAATGGGCGTCTCGAAACCGGTTCCCGCCGAAATGACTTGTCCTCTGTGTCGCGAGATGATGACTGACGCGGTGTTGATACCGTGTTGTGGTCGCAGCTATTGCGATGATTGCATTAGGAATTATTTGTTGGAGAATAATTTTGTTTGCCCCGAGACCGACTGCAAGCAGGAAAACGTTTCGCCGGACAATCTGATACCGAATCGGATGCTGAGAAAGGTCTGTCTCTCGCATGACGTAGTATATGTATAGCGCATTCACACTTATTGCTATAGTGACCTTTGTTTTTGTGTAGACCATTGATAATTTCAAGAACAGTAAGGCAGGCGGCAGTCGGATGCAGGACATTCCCAAGGAGAAGGCTGTGATGTCAGTCAAGGAAGAGGTTTGCGTGCGACTGTTTTGCTATTGAATAATTGCTACACTTTTTCTTCTAAGGCTCCGGAAATCAAAGTAGAGCAGAGTGGGAAAAGAGGTGACGATGCAATATCGACGTATTCATCGCATGCTATATGCTTTCTCGTTTTTTTTTTTTAGACTCCACTCCAGAGCAAGACGCCGGTGCCGGCGTTGAAACGTCAAGGCCGCCGCCATCTCCTCCATCGGCTCTTCCACCTGCCACGATGGCAGGCGCTCTTGCGGCTCCCATGCCATACATGCAACCGGCGCGTCCCGGTATCGCTCCCATGTACCCGATGAACATGTACCAGCCATCGATGATGGCGGCGGCGCCTCCCATGGCCGCTCCGCACATGTACCCGCAGCCCTATCCCATGCCGACGCCACTGCCTCAGCCGCCGGCGGTGGCGGCGGCGCCAGCTGTGGCTCCCCCGTACGCACCTCGCTTTCCTCTAACCGTCGACCCGCCGCTGCGTCCGCAAGCGCCCGCCGCCAATCCACCGCCTATGTCCAAAGAGGAGTTCTATCGGCGGCAGGAAGAGATGCGAAAAAGAAATGACCCGGTATCTCGTTCGCGTTCCGGCACCCCGTCGACGGCGTCGTCGTCGTCGGCGTCTCTATCGCGATCAGAATCGTCTCCGTCCCGGTCCCGATCCCGGTCCGGATCGTCTGTGTCGTCGCGAAGACGATCGCATCATCATCGTCGTCGTCATCATCAACGTCACTATCGTCGTCGATCTCGTTCGCCGTCAACGAAAAAGCCGACTTCGCCGTTGTCGTCGTCGACGACGAGAAAGCGACGGCGACGGCGACGGCGATCGAGAAGTCGGTCGCGTTCGCCGTTGCCAAGGCGACATCGCCGACGATCGCGGAGTAGAACTAGGAGTCGATCGCCGCCGCCGAAGCGGCGCGTTGTTAGGCGAAATCGTTCGCGGTCTCCGCGGCGACGGGGAGAAAGGCGAAGAGGAAGAGATAGAAGTAGGTCGCCGGCAAGAAAAGATCGCAGTCGGCATGGATCTAGGAGTAGGACTAGTAGGGCGACGGAGGAAAGGTGGCGCAAGCGAAGAGCGGCTCGGTCGCGAAGTCGTTCGCCGAAGCGCGCGGCGAAGAAGAATCGAAGAAGTAGACAAAAGGAGAGAAGGAAGAGTCTAGCGAAGAAGCAGAGAGAGGAAGAGAAGAGGAAAAAGGCATTGGCCGCTGTCGCTGCAGCCGAGCCGAGTCCTGACGATGACGAAGTTGAGAAAGATCAGGAGGAGGAAGAAGCGGACGCCGGTGCGTCGTCGACCGGTGGTCAGGAGATGACCGGTGAAAACGTCGATACGTCGACGGGTGCGGAGAAGAGCGCCGAATCGAGCAGCGATCGGGAGGAGAGCGATCGCGATCAGGGCTCCGGTGAAGAAAGCGAAGGCGGGAGTTCGAATAGAAAAGAAAAAAGCAGCGGTAGTGATGATGATGATGAATCAGGTAAAGACGTCGAAACGGGAGCGTCAAATGTTGAAGATGCCGCCAAAGAAGACGAGAAGGCGATGAGCAGTGGTAGCGATGCAAAAGAAAAAGAAGAAACCGCTTCAACGGAGGCAGATCAAGGCCCCAATTCCGTGGAGGAGTCCTCGGCTTCCGAGAAAATTCCCGAAGAAGACGAGATGCCGCCGCCTTCCCACGCTGAGGCCAATAAACTACCCGATTCTCGCAAGAGGAAGGTTCGTCCTTCAGCCGTAGCTAGTGCTGGCATGTTGAAGGCGGCCGTACTTGGGGCCATAGCCGACGCGCAGCACGTTCGCGATAGGGAACGACATCGCTCGCGACACAAGCCTCTAGTAAGTCGATCGGGAAAGGATAAGCGCGGAAGCGAACCGTCCTTACGTTCTGTTGTCGTTGTCGAGACCGGTGACCAGGAGACGGAATCTAAGCAGAAGAGAGTTCCTATAAAGAGAAAAATACCTGATCCAGGAAAGAAAGATTGACTCCATAAAAAGTTTAACTAGACCTAGCTGTTCTCACCACCCCCTCCACTAATTTAAACTTGTACAGTAGGAGAGACTCAATAGAGATTATGATGGTTTAGTTTGTAAAATGGATCGTCTTCTACTGTAACGAAACATGGGCACTAAAAAATCATCCACAAATGCTGTGACGCTATTAACTACTCGGCAGTGCAATAGGCCGTCGACAAGACTTCCTGTGAAGCAGATTGCATACAAATATCCTATCTAATACGAGAAACGTTCCAAGAGGGCTCATATATTTTAGTTAGTTTTCTGCTTGGCAAGAAACTTTTTATATGCCGCGTCTGTACCACAGAGCCAGTCCCATAGCAGCAGCAGTCCACCGTAGTTGCCTGAATTTGCCGAATGGTGAAAATCGTGCACGGCAGCGCTCGGTCTGAACGGAAAATAACGAAAGGGCGACCACCAAAAATCGTGCCCGCTGTGACCGTCCAACCCTTCGGCAAGACGTATGACGGTGATGATCCAAAACGTGAACATGTGCGACCCGAGAAGCAGAGGACCAGCGGCGAGCGGAATGGCAGTAGTAATGAGGTTATCAACAGGATGAACGTATTCCGCCGAGAAAGCGACGGGAACGTGGAAGTGATGGTGGATTTTGTGAAAACGTCTATAGAGAAGGGGATGATGCAGAGCGCGATGACCCCAGTAGAACAAAGCCTCGTTAATGAAAAGGCACGCGGCGACGTGCGTGATGACCTCGAGCACTGATGGTAAAGGAAGATTCATTTTCATGCCTCGTAGGACAGCTATTTTATATGTCAAAGGAAGCATTAGTGGCTGGAAGACGAGATGATTGAGTGCTAGAAGACCCAGACAGTTCCAAAACCCAATTGTCTCCTTATCGGGATGTTTTCCCTGAAAGATACACCTTCGATTTCAAGACAGCTTATCTCTCATTGTTACCTTTTGGATTTTGCTCTCGGGACTGAGATCGAAATAGTCGATTGCGGCCAAGAAGAGGCTTCCACCGACAAAAGTGATTTCGTGCACAATGATGAAGCCCAGCGCAAATACAAGAAACGGATCATGTGCGAACACCCAGTCGATCAGCGAACTTTCGTCCATTTCGCTAACGTACGCTAGACACGAGTGATTCTTGGCAATTTCTTGCCGCTTGCTGCAAAGACAAGTGAAAGAGCAACGCTTAGGTATGTAAGCCATCAACGTTGTTGTAGTGGAAATGCGCAAGATAGCTTTTGGACTTCAATTTCTCGACTAAAGCGCAGAAGAACAAAGACACAACCATTGTCTTTTATCCAATGGTCTCAGTCAGCCTCTGCTTGGAGTTTCACCGTGGGCAACGGCCACACAAGTCGTACTTGAGCTTACCGAAGAAGTAAACGAAATGGCGCAAACGATGTTTGAGATTCATTCATCGTCATTCAAAATGAAGTATTCTTGACTGCGGAAATTTCCGGTTTGCTGATGCATTAGGTCTGTGAGCTGCGCTCACACCTGAAAGTTTGAAAGCCTCAAAGCAGCTAGAGTAGAAAATTGAGCCGGTATGCGCACATCACGCTCAATATATAACCTAACTGATGCAAATTCTTAGACTTTTTGTTCTTCCTTTCCCTGGTGAAGCTCTCCGCTACCTTGGGATTTAGAATCTTTGAACGCTTGGCTTGTTTTGTCTCTCTGCCATGGGGCGAGGCGTCGACAAATTGCAGAAGACTTTATATAGAAGAGGAAAGGATGATGGGATACGACGTCAATTGACGTTTGCTATAATTGAAGATAATTTCAGGTAGTCGTTGCAATGGTCAGCGTTTACTTAATTAATGATTTTTTGACAATTAGGGTGAAAAGGAGCAGGCAGGAATGGCAAGGATAATTCACAGCAGCTTCTGGAGGACAGGTACATGAGACATATGGTTCTACCCTAACTACTGTGTCACTGCATTAGGTCCTGGGGTCCTGAGCAAGACCCCATGATGAAAAACTGCTCGCCGGGGTCCTGAGCAAGACCCTGTGATGAAAAACTGCTCGCCGGGGTCCTGAGCAAGACCTCGTGATGAAAAACTGCTCGCCGGGGTCCTGGGCATGACCCTGTCAAAAAACTGCCCGCGCATGAAACCAGAAACACTGTGCAATTTTTTCATTTTATTAAATAAAGCAATCGTCCCTTCCCCTTAAAAACTGGAGCAGTTTTTGATCACGGGGTCGTGCTCAGGACCCCAACGAGCAGTTTTTGATCACGGGGTCGTGCTCAGGACCCCAGCACGCAGTTTTTGATCACGGGTCGTGCTCAGGACCCCGGCAAGCAGTTTTTTACTAACAGGGTCATGCTTAGGACCCAAAACCTAAGAAACTGAATTACAAATAAACTAGTCATTCTACTTACTAATGCCTACCTGAGCCCGTCAAAAGCCGTCACGAAGAATAAGGATACCAGTGCCATTATGGATCATATTCTTGTCCTAAAGAAAAAGACACTTTTTTGAACCTACCCCAATGCCGCCGTATCTGTGTCCTTTGAAGTATTGCCGCGAGAGAGCCGACTAAACCATGCAGGGCTGCCCACTTGCAATTTATGGAAGCTCGACAGCAACTAATCTGTTGGAAACGCTACGGCACGATCGACGGACGTGACGCCAAGTCTGTTAAAAGTAAGGAAAAAGAATACAGGCATTAGCGTGCCTACTACTCTTTTGGCGCGAGAACGAGGGCAGTACGTCTTCTATAAGGGCTACGACAACGGGTAGCTGCACTTGCAAACGAAGTGTAGAGTCTGCGGACACCATATCGAGGCGTTGCTCGACTTGAAGCAATTAAGCAGCTAGTCACGGTGTTGCTGTTCCTAGCTACCGGGCTTAAATGCTTAATTTACCGCGGGGCAAGGAAGGACCAAGTGTTCCTACAAAAAATATTAGACCTAAGTCAGTAAATGAACAAACCACTCCTATTTATAACTTGCCGCTTTATCGTGCGATGATCCCATTGATAAAGACGCTTAGTCACTTGCGCCTAGCAGCTTCGCTGCAGAGGTATGTGTTTCAAGTCACTTACGCCTAGGGTGTACATGGAATAAAGAGGTGGTTCCCGAAATTGGGGGCCCCGTTCGTATTTACCACGTCGCTCGTCCGCTCCTTTTACCTGTACGTCCGTAACATACTAGTAGAATCGGCGATCGGCGAGAGAAACTCCGCGAGGCTCGATCGATCTCACGCCGGGACTTCCACAAGCGCGCGCGCGAATAACGCACGAGGCGGGAAAGCAAAGCCATATGTCGGGGCTATGTCGGGGCCATATGTCAATAAATCTAAGGATTCGCGATAGACCCGGCATATCTTGTGAGGCTCAGCAAAGATAGCACCGCATGGCAGAATGAGCGCCGTATTATTCCTTGCCCCACGGATATCCGTGCTTGCCCTATACGTTGTTGGGATGAACAGCGATATCTCGTGCGTAACAGAATCAACAGGCTTTGCTGCACATCCGACGACAGTGTCAAGATTCACCTTGGCGAGAAGAGATCCAACGGTGAGCACCGCGCTTTCTATTATAAAATAAGCGAGTCAGTTTTACACTGACTGTCCCGAATACTACCTTGAAGCTGACGGCCGGTTGCTTGTTGCTTTGGGCCGTAACTTAGAGTGCGCGAGTGTTTGTGTGATTCACATGATCTAAACCACCTGTAAATTGACCAAGAGTGAAGATCCGAACCTAATCCAATCATTGGTAAAAGGCGGGTAGAAGCCTCGTTCGTATTTACCTGCTTCCTAGCCCGTAGTGAAGCCAGATGTGCATGAGTCAATAAATACAAGAATTCACGGTAGACCCCGGCATATATCCTGTGAGGCTCCTGTGAGGCTCAGCAAAGACGTACAGTATCGTGGAAGAATGAGCACCGCATTACTCCTTACCCTATGCGTTGTTGGAGTGAACATCGATATCGCCGACTCGTTTATTTCGTCGACTCCATGCATGTTGATTGCCAATAACCCCGCTCCATGTCTCACCAGTAACGAGCGCTTTTTTCCACTTTAGATTCGTCACGGTGTCCTAGTCTTCCACCTGTCCTAAACGGGGAAGTCAAAATTCATTGCAGTGGCCAAAGGGCAGTTTACAAGTGCAACGAAGGCTATAGTCTTCACGGGGCCAGTCGTATTCGACGCTGCAATGCACAGGAAGAGCAGCCCAAGTGGAGTGGAACGGCTCCTGAATGCGTCCATGGCAAGCCAACTTATAACATAGACAGATAAATTTAACTGCTATACTTCGCTTTCAGACGGCCAGTGGGGAGCCTGGGGCGAATGGGGATCGTGCTCTACAACGTGCGGCGAAGGAAGAAACGAGAGACGACGCGTTTGCGATAATCCCGCGCCTCATCGCTACGGAAAGGAATGCGAAGGTGGCACAGTGGGAATCCGCCTTTGTTTCTCAGAAGCCTGCTCGGGTAGACTGTTTTGTTGTCTAATTCGACGGTTCCGCTTTCACTTTCTCCTTTGTAAATAGTATGCGACGTGAAGGAACTTATACGCATTTCGACCCGCATAGCAGATGACGGCTTGACGGCGACGTTCACTTGCCCCGAAGGTTTTGCTCCGCTAGGTGACGAAACTCGAACGTGCGATCCCGAAACGAGAAACTGGACAAACAATCTCTTCACGGGTTTGCCTTGTCGAAAACGTACATAAATCAAAATTACCTTTTTTCAGAGCTCGTTCGCGCTACAGACTAAGTGCGAACGGGCTTTTTAGAATCACTATTTATTTAGTACCTTTTAGTGTGCGGTCCCGTTGATCCTGTTGACAATGGAGTCTTCCTTCAATCGAGCGACTCCGTCATCTACTTCTGCAATGACGGATTTAACCTCATAGGCTCGAGCGAACGTCGATGCGTCAATGGAATATGGACCGGAGCAATGCCTTCGTGCGTGGAAGCTTCCGCAGCTGGTAGAGTCAACATATAGAATGACGCTCGTCCAATCTTACCTCTCTCTCTAGGAGGTCTATTCGGAGTGCATCCTGTCATTCCTTTGAAAAACGGAACCCATGTTGTTAGCAGCCACGTTTTCTACATGGCAGCGGCAATGAATCTGACGCCAATCACTACACCGAACCGAGTGCCAACTACTGGAGTCAACGCGTCGTCAGTAGATGACCCAGTGCAGCCGGCTTTGCGATCTATCTCTTTCTACTATCGCATACCTGACGGAAATGGGCGCGTGTCGGTCACAGCCCGGCTTCTAAACCTACGCGATGATGCTACTGTGGGAACAAGTGTGCCACTGCATTTACAAGCTTCTGTTCATTCAAACCTTACCTTGACGCCAGTCTGCATTCAATTGTCGTCCAATCTAGAGGAGTCGTTCCGGAGTAGAATTCAGTTGGAAATTAATGTGTCTACTGAAAGTTTATTCGAAATGAGATCAATTGAAACGAGTCAGACTGATACTTGCATAAGTGAGTAGTAGTAGTCGAATCGCTTGCTTTGGCACAATCATTGTGTTTTCTATTATAGCAAAAAGTGGCCAATGTCCGGAGATTTCCAACTCAACAACGAACCGCTGCGGACTCCATTGTCGACACGATGGATCTTGTCCTGGCAAAATGAAATGCTGCAGCACGTCGTGCGGAGTCAATTGCGTCAACCCCATCAACGCAAGTACAAATTAGCGAATTATTATTGAAATGAATAACTGGTAAAGTATTCTTCCTACCAAGGTCACGTAATGCGCCGAAATGACGACGAGGACGAGGACGTTTCGTTCCGTTGTATTAACGACACGTCGTCCGGAGACTGCGGATTCAAAAGCAAGGTGTGCACTGGAGGAACGGCGTGGGAGCTAGTGCACTCCGAAGATCTGGAGCATCCTGATGACGATGAAAAAATTATGTTGCCTTTCACTTCCTCACCTGGCAACGAATGTTCCTTGGACGTGTGTCTAGAGTGCCTCTTTCCCAACTCAGACAACGACACAGTCGTTCAACGGAGAAAAAAGCGAGACACGCATGTAACAGGTGCGGGTGAATGTCTCAATTCTATTTCCATCATTACCTTTATCTCTTTTGTTTTGCAGTCGGTAGTTCAGCTTTCTGTTTGTATCCGGGCAAGTTCAATTTTAATTGGGGAACGATGCCCACAGAGCCTGTCAGCAGCAAAAATACAAAGCTGACGTTTACTGTGGTTATGTATGAAGGCGGTAAACACCACATGAGTGTGTGGCTTCGCTGCACATCCGACGACAGTGTCAAGATTCACCTTGGCGATAAGATATTCACCAGTGAGAAGAAATCCAAATATAGAGCTTACCACATCCCGCACTTTCACAATACCGGCATTGACTGTCTTCATCCAATAAGCGATATCAACAGTAAGATTGTCAGCCAGTTTTACACTGACTGTCCCAAATACTACGTTGAATTTCAAGTCGTTGTTCTCGGAACGCCCGCCTGCGTTTCTTCCATTTCCTTCAGCAAAGGCTAAAGCTGGCGGTTGCTTAGTTTGAAGACGCTTGCTTTGCTGTGACTTAGAACAGTAGAGTGCCTGGGTGTTTCGTAGATAGCATGCTTCGCGTTTCTCTTGTGACTGATCGCTGTGCTGTGTGTGCTCATTATCTAGTATCCAAATCAGTGTTGGTTGGGCTAAACAGATATTCGACCAGACGTTATGTAAAAGTTGCCGAGAGACGTGTTTACTATAAGAGCTATTCTATTAGTTCAAAACGTTATTGTCTGTCTTTTGCTCTGTATCGTCTGTCCATAGTTCGTTTCTATTTCTACGTGATACGTACTCTTCCATCATAGAATCCTACAGGACGCTCGTAAATGAGACTTCGGCCTCTTACGTTTATCTAATGCCCTTCCTGTCTTTCTCTCTTACTCTGTGCCGATGAAAGCAGTGCCAGAAAGCAGCGTGCTCCTGATGGCAAATTCCAAACCACGTTTCGCGAAAGCATTTCACCAGCTTATCGTGTTCCTTTTCGCACAACGACAAGCTCCTAGTTCAGAGCCTCTAGGAACCCCAAACACAGCTTTAAGTGCTAGTACCTTGCCTTTATGGCCTCTAATGCCGCTGTTTCGTCCTCGTTTCTACCTCCAAACAGCTTTCCTTCCATGCTTGACGAGTGCGCTAGTGTTGCTCACGTGAGTCTACGTTGTACACTGACGGACCCTAGCCTCGCGTGCCAGCCCGCGTGCCAGGCTCTCCTTGGAGTGAGGCGCTAACGCGCGCTTCACTACGAGGAGAGCCTGGCACGCGAGGCTAGACGGACCCCTGGTATCTATGAATGTTGTAGTTTCATGACAGCTGGATCTGCGACCGTGCTGCGTTGGAGAAATTGGACAGATAGGCAAAGGATCTAAAATGGCTGCTTTGACGTTCAATTGAAAACCGGATGTTGGAAGGCACCTAACTAGTATCTATGACTAAAGTGAGCGAAGTCTGGTCCCTGCTAGAGTTTCCTTATAGACATTTCTCCGCTGCCGCAATGCGCGCAAACTCCAACAGATGGTCAACTTTAGTCACTTGCAATCATTGATTGCAAGTGTTTCGATGAACGTCTCTGATTGGCTTGATGAATGAAATAGTGATAGAAATAGCGAAGTCGCAGACCTACAGTAAAAAAGCAAAAATTCTCTTCTCTTCCTACACAAAGAGAAGAATCCGTGGACCTTGACTTGTATTTGCCCATAGATATAATAGGTAATAACCTATGTCTATTATTCGCCCAAGGAGACTTTGAACATGTTTCGGTGTTCATTTTCTTCAAAAATCGCCCGATTCGAGAGAGAGAGATCCGCTCTTGGTCTCGAATTGCAGAGAATGGCGAGATCGTAGACGTTCGATGAACACGATAACGCCGCGACGGCGTCATGCTCGCGTTCTGACTTCAAAACGGTCGACAACGGCGGAGAGAAACGCCAGCAGTCCTTTTCACAAAGCCCAAGGGTACGGCGAGGTTTTTATCCGCCGGATTTGACAAGTAAACGTCAATCTGAACAAATAAACGTGCAATACAGCTTTTTCGCACTATGCGAGGTCAAACCTCGCGGACGATCGGGTCGTCCTCGTCGTCCTTTGCGTTCGAGGGCGCCGTCAGAGTCGATTTTACATCCGGGAATATAAGAAGAGCACGTTGTATTCAAAGGGATCGCGTGGTATTTCGAGAACTTTATCCGCCATTCGACTTTCTCAACGGGTCTAGATCTTCCTCCATCTTGAGCGCGGTCGATCTTGCGTCACTCGCGTGACCGTGACGTCGACGATGTTGCATCATGGTTGCATCAGATTTTGGCCGTTGCCGCCAACCTGTTTTCAAAACCGGTTTACGATTTCGCGCCTACGAGCGGTAGAGCCAATGAACGCGCTTAACGTCACACCACGTGACGCCGCGAACCAATGAGCGCGCTGGGCGGAGCTATACGGTTCAAAAGCGAAGCGCACACAGATCTTCCTTCAGTTGCGGCTGAGGGTGGGTGCGGCGTGGAGCAATCTGCGTCTCATCCTTGAGAGGACTGGCTCGGGAGATTCGACAGAAGGCAAGCGAGGATAGTTGGAACTCAGCGTGGCCCACGGTTAATTCCGTGCCGGAGCCTGTAGGCAGGGCGATGGGGGGCTTCGGCCTCGGTTTACGCACTGGGCAGAACGATCGTTTAAGGTCTTATTGTCGTCAACAAGTACGGCCCGCGCTAGGCTCGAGCGGGCACGACTTGGAGGGGGTGTTCAACTATGGTCTGGTTGCCGGCACTTTTCTCACCCGAACGACGCGATTAGACCGAAGATGATCCGGCCCAGGAGCCTTCGATTCCTCCACTGCACTGTCTTCATTGTTGACTCCTACAAACAGCGGTCAGCCTCTCTCCACTTCCGCAAGCTCCGGTTCTTCTTAGGAACATATACCGAAGAGTTTGGTACCAACGAGCCGGGGGACTCGGTTTTAGGGGCCGACTCTCGTCCAGGCGGTACTGATCGGAGTGGCCGAGGACCCGCAACTCGCCCGACACTTTTTGGAAGGGGGTCATCGCTTTGCGAAGACTTCCCTGGGCTACGACGCGTCCGAACCTCCCCGCGGTGTAGCCTGGGTAGCGCGAATACGGACGCAACAAAAAGGTACGTACACGGATTAATTTACAGTAGCTAATCTCTTTTTTTGTAGGGCAGAAGTCGGACGAAGGAAAAAAAAAGACGGCGCGATCGAAGAAAGCGCGAAGAACGGGGACATACCGTATTCAAGCTAAACGTAGCTAGGTAGGATTTTTTCATGTTAGTATAGGCATCTATGGTATAGGTGCGTCTGTATGCGAGTTTTTTTGCTCGAATAAAAGTTTCGCGAATCGATCGTGTACGCGCACAACGCATCCACGTGACCGTGGGAATTTCCAGTCGATCCGCATCCGTACGTACAGCAGAGACGATGACGGCTCTATCTGCGACCGTATCGGACAAGGAAGCGTCGGAGAAATTGACCAGATGGGCGAAGGATCTGAAAATGGCTGCGTTCAACGTCCAGGTCTTCGGGCGATCGAAGATGAGAAAACCGGATGTTGGAAGGCACCTGACTAAAGCGAGCAATGCCTCTCGTCCTGGTCCCCGCTAGAGTTTCCTCATAGATATTTCTCCGCTACGATATCATCGTAATGCAAGAGGTTCGCGATCGGTCCGGATCGGCGGTGCCCAAACTCCAACAGATGATCAACTCGTACTATTCTATAATGCTCTAGTCAACTTAGTGAACGACTGCCTTGTTTAGAGAATGCAGGCTGGGAGAGAGATACAAAGTCGTGCTTAGCCCCCGTTTGGGCCGGACGTGCTCGAAGGAACAATATGCATTCTTTTATAGGTCATCACATATGTAACTCCCACATACGTCATTGGTAACATCATGTACTGACTACACAGGCAGGACAAGGTCGAGGTGTTGGATACTCTGCAGTACGATGACGTTGGAAGTGGGATTGGCGACGTGTTTCAGCGAGATCCTTTTGTTGTTCTTTTTGACACGCTCTCTACGAAGGAAGGTTTGGATAAATAATTTATGAAGATTGAATTTTTGAATGCGTTTTCATAGGAACGATGAATAAGTTCGCTGTCGTTGCAATTCACACTGATCCAGATGATGCCAAGAGAGAAATTCATAATCTAAAAAAGGTACGTGTAGAAACGATATTGGGCTAAATTAATGCTCAAGAGCACCACGTTACAGGTTCATGACGAGGTTGTTCGCCAGTGGGAAATTGAAGACGTGATCATTACTGGAGACTTCAACGCTGGGGGAAACTACGTCAGACCAAAAGATTTTGTGGAAATTGACCTGTTCAAGGACAAGGACTTCCACTGGCTCATCGATGAAGACACGACGGTGAAGAGCACAAACGCGGCTTATGACCGGTATAAACAAAAACGAGACTGTTTTCATTCCTTACTTCCCGAGTTCAGGTTCGTTGTCACTGGTCAGAAGCTACTACCTGCTATTCAACCAGACTCGGTCGGAGTTTTCAATTTTGGCGAGGAGTTTGGACTGTCACAGGAAGAGGTAAAGCGTTTCATTAAACAAACGCCTCTGATTTGCTTGATTACCTAAATAAAGGCCGAGAAAATTAGTGATCACTATCCAATAGAACTTGCCATACAAGTGGACCCAGGTAAAGAGACGTTCTTCCTTACCTATTCTCACACCAATGGAATTCAATTCCTAGAACTTGAGCTGCCACAGTTGCACGGCAAATTGATCAAAAAGAAAAAAGACGACACAGACGTGTGGCTCGTGAACGAGTACGGTCACGCACAGCTCATTCCAAGCGAGACCTGCCTCGCAAAACTATTCCGCAGCACGAGAAAAGACGTCGTAACGTTGCCCCACGCGCAGAGCAACATCAAAGAAGCCGAGCCAATATCGGAGACGGCCACATTCGCCAAGTCAGCTGATAGGAGCGACAATGGAATTTATTTCGTCAGCAACTGTCAGAAAAGACTCGTCGTGGACGACGAGTCGACTCGGCGCCGATTCCGATTCAACGTCAATCCTGACGATGTCGCAATCGTCGACGGTGCCGTCTTTGCCAATATTCCCACGGGCCGACCGATTCAGTATCCGGACAAGGAATTGCGACGTTTTCGGAAGAGAAAGAATCCGGCTGACTCTTCGTGAGACAAGCATTTTACCGATTTTTTAGAAAAGTGCACTCACCTCTATTCTCCACTACAAAGTGTTTTACAATAAATATAAAAATTGTAAAAATCAGTCAGACCTTAGAGCATTCCCTATTCGGATTGGCTGCGGCCGTAGTACGACTCAAACACTCTCTCCGACTTGCACGTGATTCTCATGGACTTGTAGCAGTGGAGCAGGAGCAAAGGAAAGCGGCTCGTGAAGTAGGTGACGTAGCCGTCGGGCAGCGCGCCGAGGGATGCCTTGAGGCTATCACTCAGCTCGCGATAATGATGTTTCTAGAATATAGACGATATGTATGACTCCGTCTGGTGTACACGTACGTCCGTACCTTGTTTCGCATCGCTCTGAGGAGATCTCGCACCGATTCGCTGTTGTATGTCCGGAACTTTCTTAGATCTAAAATAGGACTTATGTCTGCATGAACCTCCCTAGTCTTTCTCTACCTTGCTTTAGGTCATCTGTGACGTGGTCTCTCCAGCCGCCTTTCACGACCGAAAAACCGCCGCGTTCCAGCGTTTCGACGACAGGACTGTCAGCTGGTTCCTTTTCTATTCGATCGCTTACGTCCTAAAGGCGCCTTGGATAACAAACTATTACTAGTAGTGGTATCTCTTGCCTGAAAGAAAGCGAGCTGCTTTTCTTTTGACCAGAAAAAGCAATGATTCTGCACTTCAACACTCGACGGTCTAATAAAACATTTACGAAAAAGATGCTTGGATTTTCGAAGGCCTCTCGACCTTTCTTCCGGATTGTAGCTGATCATTTGAATTATAAGATCTCTCGCAACTAGATTCCCTGTGTGCGGAAAGGTGAGAGTTCTAAGCAGGCCACGGTAATTTTCTCACCGAAAAGCGAACCCAATTTGGGACTCTTTCTTTCCTGTATGTTCGCTTGACGACACAGGACAGGATCAAAAGGATGTTTCCCGCTCGACAAAACGTAAAATATCACGCAACCCATAGAAAACACGTCAACGGCACGAGTCTAGAATAGAAAAGAAGGAAACTCAAGATCTGCCATCACGAACGAATAAAAATGTCTTTTTTTTGCGTACCACTTTCTGAGTTACGTCCATCATTTCCGGTGCGATCCATCCTTCCGTGCCGGCAACACCGGATCGCGCTGAAAGAGAAACTCGTCCCGTGGCAAGCTTTTTGCACAGTCCAAAATCGGATATCATCGCTCGAACGCTGCCGTGGACATTCGGTCTCGATATCAGCACGTTATGCGGCTTGATATCGCGATGAACTAAGGAGCAAGTCAGTCAGGAGGACTCTGAAACGAGAGAAAAGTCGCAAGCGTACTGATTCCGAGAGAGTGTAGATGCGTGATGCCCGAAACGGCCTGCTGTAGTAGGGACAAAGCCGTCAAATTGCCCCAGTTAAAGTGAGCCACGTCATGCTTCAGAACGTACTAAGAAAGAGCAACGTAATCTTTCCACGGATAGTCTCTAATCTTAAATTGTACCTCTTGCAGGGTTGCTTGGCACAGTTCAAGTGCTATGTATCGAAATTGACTGTCTTCCTCCTAACGAGACACCAAATTCAGGGGAAAATTCTTTTTATTATTATTATTTTTGCTTCTCACCATGCAAAAATAGCGAACGACATTGCCGTGGTAATCCGATTCCCGTAGAAGATCCACTTCCGTGTCGGCGACGCTGAAGCAGTCGGGAAGAATTCGCTTCACAGCCACATTGCGACCGTCGAATTTTCCTCTAGCAAAACGCGCAAAGATTAACGGAAACGAACGCACGTCCCTTTATCGGTTACCTGTACACAAACGTTCCCTCGCATCCTTTTCCAATGACGTCTTTTAAATTGAAGGAAATCTTTCCGACGGAAACGAAACCATTTGATGACGGCGGCGGCGGCGCTTCAGCAGTAGGCAAATCAGGAGAAGAAATACTCTGATGAACGCTGCCGGAAGTAGAACTCAATTGACTTCCGACTGAAGAATCGTCTGCCACTGCTGCAGTGGATTGCGCATGACTTGAATGCACCACCATTCCACCCTATTATCATTGTATAATAGACTACTGCATAATGGATCTTTTTTCTTCACCTGTTTCTTTATGAAGAGAGCTGCTCCTGCAGCGCCGAGTAGCAGTGTGGCGATCACGAAGCCGAGAGCTCCGATTCCGATTGTGAGGATATAGAAATAGGCGCTATTCGCTTCAGTGGGCGCTTGGGACGGTTCTTCGGAAACGATGACGTTTTCGTGCTTTGAAACGTTTGGCTTTTTCTCGTGCGTTAATTGAGCGACGTAGGACGTGAGTTTCGTCTGGGAGTAACGCGGCATTTCGTAGAAGCCGAGAAGAAACGGAAGAGATCTTTGTTCTCTTGTGGGCGACGATGAATCCGAAGTATCGCGATTTTTAGGTCCGTCTATTAGACGAACTTGAGGTTTCTATATAAAAAAACAATATCTCCTAAAATGTCTTATGTGACATATCGAGCTTTCTTTACCTTCAACTGGACTGACCCCTTTTCCGTCAAACACACTGTTGCGTAGAGTCGTCCCTGATATTTTCCCACATACAGAGTCTTTCTATTAAATCAAATGCAAATAATGAGAAGGGTACGTATATAGACTAATTTTACTATTTATTACCTCAGATCTCTCTTCTTATCTTTGTCTTTATAATTCCATTCCGCTCCGTCGTGGAATGGTCTCAACGCCATTTGATCGACCGTGGACGATTCCAGCATCGAGTAGAGCATCTCCATAGCAACGTTTTGCAGAGGAATCCGAGCCAATTGACCGTCATCGTCAACGGAATGAATGCTCACAACGGGAGACGGAAACGAGTGAATCCAAACCTGCTTGCCTGAAAAAGAGAGAAAAATCAAAACACTTAACATCAATACAACTGATTGGGTGGGTACCTGTTGTCATGTTTACGGTAAGAATGGTGCCTTCAGAACCCGTACTGGCTGAAAAGTGCATAACATCTAATAAAACAAAGATCATTATGATATATATAGACATGGCCCGCCTGGCCCTACCTCGTGATGGGAGCGTTGGCGAGGGAGAAGCGGACGCGTAGTCCGTAAACGTCACGTTCCATCGTTTTTGCTGCGTCTGCGAATCAAACATTGCGATGACGTACTCTAAGGAACGAAAATGAGGATATTCATCCCACCCCCGGAGGTCCTACGAACCTTTTCTTCCTAAATAAACGACTTTCTTCTTGTCTTCGCGTTCGACGGGACACATCGATTGGATGCCGCTTGTGCTGATTTCTCGCAGTTTCTCGCCGGTATCGGGATCGATCGCGTACCAAACGTCGCTTTTCTTTCCTGAACGAGGAGAAAAAACCAACATCCCGTCCGCAGCACAACGAGCGGGCACACCTACGTACCTGTATACAGCGTGCCGTCGCTGCTACGACACGGCGACGCGCGCACGAGTTCGGGTATAGTAAAAGGCATTTTCTGTGGGGGGAAAAAACATGCCTATATGGGAAATGTCCACTTTTTTTGCGCACTTCGAGACTGTCGCTGCCCGATTTGAGTGCGTATAGACTTCCGTCCGTCGGATCCGGCAGGAAAGTGCCTCTTCAAACAACGTAGGAGTGGGGCGTGCGAGAATCGTGCTATCTTACCCCACGTCTCGAGCGTTCATCGGAGCAGTAAGGATCGGTTCTAGAGCAAAAATTGAACAGGAGGATCAGAGGGGCCCCCTAGAACAGGAAACTGTTTAGTACCGTCCTTGAAAGTCCACGTTTCTTCGCCGGTTTCCTTTCGGACGGCGTGAAAAGTGCCGTCGAGTGTGAGTATGAGAAAGAGATCGTTCGGCGAGACGCCGACCGGTTCGACTGCGTGTAGGGACCCAAGCTGTCGTAGAAAGCGACTAAGTGCGCTGTCCTCGCGCTTCGGCTCCTCGATTACCGTTACGGTTGAGACGCATGTTAGTAGGAGAAGGGAGAAGAGAGGCATAGCGAAGGGGCTACAAGCGAAGGGCGACTTTGTTGACTTCCTGGCTGACGTCATCTGAATCAAACCTGGCGTACGCTAAAAAACGTAATGGCGCGAAAAGACTTTTATTCAAACATCACACAAGTACGCATAAAACAAACACACAAAAATGAACGCTAACAAAAACATGAAAAACTTACTACTAAAGACGACAAAAAAGTTAAACAAACGACCATCTTCAAAATAACACTTGGCAAATCAAATCAAAATGTCTTTTGGAGCAATTTTCACTCCAGTCTCCGTCTTTTCATCAGGAGTAACGTGCTCTTCAGTTTCCGCCGTCTTTTCAACAGAATGTTTTGGAGGAGTACCTTGCTTTTCAGATTCCGTCTTTTCAACAGGATCTTTTGGAGGAGTACCTTGCTTTTCACTATCCTTTTGAAGAGTATCAGCGTATTTGTTTGCTAGAGTATAAAGCTTCAATATATATGTAAAACACGAGTGTTTTGTGTCTAATACCTTCAACAACGCTGGTACTGGTCGTGGTGAGTTCGCGTAGACCGATTTCTTCTTCCTGGCTCCCAGCATGTACTCTGTTAGAAGTGACGCGACTTTTGCTCGTAGCTCCCCGAATACGTTTTCGCAAGTCACGCCTATGTTTGGCACGGCAACAGAGTACGATGACAAAAACGACAATTGCAACGAAGCAGAAGACTCCAACAACTATAGCGGCGATAATCGGAGGCTCCAAGCCAGAACTTTCCGCCGTGGGAGCAATTTCCGTCGTGGGAGCAATTTCCGTCGTGGGAGCAATCGATTGCCGACACATCGGGGGTGGACTGGACCACGATCCATTTCTCAAACACGTCAGCTGCTCGTCGCCCGAAATTTCAAAGCCTTGCGCACACGAAAACGTCGCCGTTGCCACCCGGGTCACTGATCCGTGAACAGAAACGGTCGAAGGCAGCTGAAGCGCTCCAGAAACAGGAACAGTCAATTGCCCGCAATCAGCAACTAGAAGAGAATCCATTATACAAGTCAATGCATCTACAGTCACAATTTTTCCCTTACACAAAAACGTAAGATTCTCGCACGAATTTCCAAAATTTGCTGCGTTTGACGGACAAACGGACGGCACCGACGAACCGACGAAATTCAACGCTGTACTGTCGTACGAAAAAGCGGAATGCGTCACGCGAACGGCGCTCGTCTCGTCGCTTCTCGTCTCCAAGCAAAGTCCGCCCGTCAACCCGGTCGGCACGGCGGCGAAATAATTATAAGTCAATCCGTCGACGCTGACCTGAGCGTCGACGAGCGGCGATGGCGACGTCTTCGGCGATTGGACGTGTTGCACGTCGACGTTTAGGCAGCTCGTATTCGTCCACGCTCGACCGCTATTCCACCAGCTCAAGTGAGTCGCATTGAAACTCCACTTCAATTGGCCGTTTTCACTCGCTGAAACGACGCCGTCGCCTTCGTCGATCCAAATGCCGCGTGTTTCGTCGAACGACCAGGCTGGGATCAGATCGCCTTCGGCGACTCTTGCCGTTCTGTTGAGCACGAAGACGAGTTCGATTGGTCGCTTTAGCTCTACCGGACTATTCGTCGCCGTGGCAATGACGATGTCGGCGGCAGCGAGACTGTCGATGGAAGTGCGCTGCAACGTGCGAGTTTCGCCGACGAGTTGGGGCACGAGTGCTACGTCCTCAAACGGATCGACGACGTCGGTGCTGATTGTGAGATTTGTTCCTGCCGACACGTTTTGGAAAGCGTCGGGTGGAATGTTGATCGAGAGAGGAAGCGCAAATTCCGTTGTCGTTACAGTCAGTGGAGAGGCAGGGTCGTACGCTACATCTTGTACGTCTTCTCGTCGCTTGAGACGAATTGAGAGCGACGATTCTTTACAGAATAAGCTATTTATCGAGAGTCGTTAATTAAAAATAATTTTTACCTGTGGAGCAGTATGAGAAATATTCTCTAGACGCAGTCGAGTATTCTGGAGCCGTTACGAGAATTGAAAGAGACGTTTCGAATGGAATTATAAATCGGGCTAAGTTTAGTAGAGGATCGACTGGAGCGTCAACAACAAGTGTGGACGTGTTTACGGAGTTGGCATCAAAAACAGAAACTCTCGCCAATCGAAGCAAAACGCCTGTACTGTCATCAACGGGAATAACGCTGATAGCTAAAGCAAAGGCTCAGTATTAAAGAAATTTACCGATAAATAAAAAAATATTACTGCTGCACTCTGGTGAAGGCGTCGTTGGACCTGGAGTTGTTGGGAGCTCTGTAGTTGAGAGTTCTGGTGTGGTTGGGAGTTCTGGAGTCGTTGGGAGCTCTGGAGTCGTTGGGAGTTCTGGAGTCGTTGGGAGCTCTGGAGTCGTTGGGAGTTCTGGAGTCGTTGGGAGTTCTGGAGTAGCAGTGATTGGAGGAGGTGATGGCGTAGCAGTAAACGCTATAACCGCAGCATTACAAGCAAGCTACGCAACGCTCTCGCGTCAGCATACGTGGAAATTGAGGTGGTGGTGGAACACTAAACACCGGCGGTTTCTGTCTTCTGGGCGGAGCGACAACCGCTGGGAACGATAATAATAATTATACTCTAAATGGACATATCCTTTTTTACGTTGCGGTCGAGGTGGCAAAGGAATTGAAAAGGGTGGTGGCTTAGGTCTTCGTCGTGGCGTTGGTGCCGTTGGTTCTACAGACAACAATGCTAGTAGACCAAAAATAAATGTCAATTGGTGATAAACTTACTTTGCGGTAGTGGCGGGGGAGAAATTGAAAAAACCGGCGGTTTTGGTCTTCGTCGAGGTGGTGGAGTGGCCTCAGTTGCTATAAAAGTAGTATGCAGAAATTTCGCTTGGATGTCCATTGGTGATAAACTTACTTTGCGGTAGTGGCGGGGGCGAAATTGAAAAAACCGGCGGTTTTGGTCTTCGTCGAGGTGGTGGAGTGGCCTCAGTTGCTATAAAAGTAGTATGCAGAAAATTTCGCTTGGATGTCCATTGGTGATAAACTTACTTTGCGGTAGTGGCGGGGGCGAAATTGAAAAAACCGGCGGTTTTGGTCTTCGTCGAGGTGGTGGAGTGGCCTCAGTTGCTATAAAAAGTAGTATGCAGAAAATTTCGCGTTTGTTATTAGACTGGTCTTACTGTTAGGTCGAGGGGGTGGTGAAAGTAGAAACGGCGGCGGTTTTCGCTTCATGGCAGGCGCTGGTTGAGTCGTTGGTGGCATCGGAGGTGGCAAGAGCAGAAATGCTGGTGGCGGTTTCGACCTTCTTCGAAGCGTCGGAGTCGACGTTGGCGCTGTTTCAAAAGGCACGTCTAAGTGCAAGCGTCATCTTCTGCAGACTTCCCAGCCTTACGTAGGGGAGGCGGTGGGACGGAAAATACAGGCGGTTTGGACGTATTCGTTGTCACATTAGTAGTGGGCGGCTCTGCCGTTGCATTTCCTAAAATCAGTGTCGACAAATATAATTTTGCGCCCCCATTATCAATTAGTCTAATGCGCACGCGGTCGCGGAGTCGGCGCCATTGCCCTTTAAGACAACTGCCACTGCTATAGCTTCACTTCCAAAATACGCCGTCGCGATCGCAACGCTTCTGTCTACATGCACCATTCTCTCAAAGGTTCCGCCTGCGTTCTGCATGGGCGGTTCCGTTCAGGAATGCTTCCGCCTTTTTCAACGGAACGAACGCGACGGCCGCGGGTTTGTACGTTATAAGAGCGAAACTCGGGTCTTAGAGTTGACGACTGGCGAATTAAGGGCTTCGGGTCAGTCAATTTGGGTGCCAGTAAACTCGAATAGGTGTGGTGCCGCCCAACAGAGTTGTCTAGAAATTACAGTGGACTTGCCTTGACACCAGACATTGGGTAGAACGCCGAAAACAAAAAGTGCCAGTAGCATTCTTCTGTACGTGGCTCAAGGTGACGATCTGTCAAGACAAACGCCACTGGAATATGTAAACAGAATACGGGTCGTCAGTAGACTGGATAGACACGTCTTTTTCCGGTTTTGATCCGGGAGAGATCTAGATCGGCGCCAGCAAAGCCGCATAACCTCAAAAGAAGCAAAAATCCTACGAGTTGGCCTCGTGAGGTCTTCCATTCAATGCAGGAACGCAAACTGCGGGCACCCAAGCGTACAGGATACACGAAACGCTCCTTTCCTCGTCAAAACATCCCGGATAATCAAAGATGGACGACGTAGAATTTTGCCGAAAACTCCCTAAAATCGTATGTCTTTGTTCTTTCTGGCAACTTTGTGCAAAATTTGTGTGCACAGGAACTCCACGCGCACCTCAATGGCTCAATTAGCACGAAAACGATGGAAAAACTGATCGCGCGAGTTGACAAGGCGACAGACAGTCGCATTCCGGAAATCTGGCAAACAGCAATAGCAAAAGAAGGCAGCAGAACGCTAGAAGAGTAAGCCAGCGCATTTCTAACAGTGCAAATGCGAGTCTTCTCGTCAGATGCTTCCAAGCGATCCACGAATTAGTCTCGTCTCGAGAAGCTATTGATATGGTTGGAGGAAAGAAATTCTCTTTAGTACTAATCGAATTCATTATTCAAGTGACAAGAGACGTAGTCAGCGAGTTCGCTTCGAATATTTGGAATTGAGAACAACGCCCTTTAAATGGTGACTGTATCCGTGTTTATACGATAAGAGCCAAAAAATATTACTTTTCTTTAGGATTGTCTTCCAGTGACTACATCAGTACAATTCTGAAAGCTATATACGAAACGGAACGAGAAATTCCTTCTATCATTGTCAAGTGAATTTTCATGCTACAAAAACCGTCTCGACTTATTTTCGTACTTGCTTTGGCACCAGACATTGGGTAGAACACCGAAAACGAAAATCGCTACAGCATTCTTCCGTGGCTCAAGAAGACGATGTTTCGAGACAAACTCCGCTGGAATATGTAAACAGAATGCGGGTCATGAACAATGTGACGACCTCTCCTTTCCGGGAGAGATATCAGGAGATTTAGGAGAGATATCAGGACCAGCGAAATGTTACACAATATCAATAGTGAGAACATTATAGTAGGTGAAATGCAAAGCTACATAACCCAGATAACCCTGCCCACAACGCTTCCACTGCGCACACTGACAAAGAGATATTTGCACGCGTGTCACCTCTTATGACGTCGTTAATTCATTAGCTTGGGGTATTGGGGTACTGATGATGTCATTCCGGCAAGCCCCATTGCGCGCATGCACACCACATGTGTATATCACTGTGACACACTACTACATCTTCAGACATCGCTTGAAATGGCAAAATCTCTCTCGGTTTTTGTCGTTGGGATAGAGGCTTCAAATGTCACTATACCAATAGCAGACACTTTTGAAGAGTTTGGAGCAACAACAATACAAGAGCTAAAGAAGAGGATATATGAAAAACGGCCAGAGTATGAACCAGATCGTCAACGCCTTCTCTTTGCTGGAAAACAGCTAGAAGTAACCTCAAGAGGCAAAGAGAATACGCTTTCTACTTACAACATACAGAAGAATTCAACCTTGCATATGGTGATGCGACTTCCAGGAGGAACTAATTTGTACTAGAACGAATATCTTCATGATGCATGTGAACCTGATTTTTTGTGACTACTGTATGTTGCACAACCTTAATTATATTTGGTTCGGAGGCCCCGAACAAGTTTAGTTCGGGTCATTCATTCTGGGGACTTGGGAGGATTCCGCTGACGTAATACCCTCCATCATACCCCAGCCGCACGACCAATCATAAGGCGTTTTGCTTTTGTCTATGTAATCATTTGCGAACCCGTTTCTCAAGCTTCCCTTTTTGCCAGCCAAAAATGAGCAGAGTCCCCGTGCCTGACACTTCATCATCTGAAAGGCAGTACAGCGAGGAAGATCTGCGTGTACTTTCCCTCCAGTTTACAAACGAGGCCTGCAGCATCACGAATGACTCTGACACCGCGACAAAAAGAGCAAAGATGTCCTGTGGACATGCCGTTGATCCCGGTTCGCTTACAGCATGGTGTCGCAGTTTGCTAGACCAGCGTAAATACAAGTTTCACTGTCCCGCTATCACGGACAAAACGAATCCTGCAAAACCTAAATCGTGCGAAAAGGTTTGGCCCTATGACGAAGTTCGACGTGTCGCTCTCCTAAACGACGCCGAATGCATGTTTTTCGAAGCAAAAATGTCAGAATACGCTGCTGACAAATATTGCGATATGAAAGAGTGTCCTGGCTGCCGATCGTTTGTGGAAAGAGGAGACCTTACTAATCTAAGAGTACAGTGCCTCGTCTGCACAAAGAAGAACCAAAAATTCTACGAGTTTTGTTGGAATTGCCTTGAAGAGTGGTCTGGCCCCGTGAAGTCTTCTGTTCAATGCGGAAACGCAGACTGCGAGCACCCAAGCATGCAGGATATACGAAATGCTCCAAAGATCAGTCTTATGAGCGGAACCATAAGGAACGTACCAAGCAGACGAGCCTGTCCAAACTGCGGGTGGATTTCTGAGCACACGGGAGAAGCATGCAAAATGCGACAATGCCGCAGATGCAAAAGAGAATTTTGCTTCGCATGTCTCCAATCAAAATTCGTTTGTCTCAGAACGGGAAGCAGCTACTTTGGTGCTTGCAGCAAACCTGTAGCCCCTGAGCAAACCTCCATTCCAGTTTGGAATAGAGAAGAAGCTGCGCACCATCGAATACTAGTAGCAGAAGCAGAAGGTGACGGCGACGAACGAAACCGTTCCTGTTCAATATTGTGAGAAACGCAGCAGTGTCGCCTCCCTTTTTGTTAGCTTTCTGTTTGTATTGTTTTGTCAAAACATCCCGGATAGGGGGAGGGTTCCTGAATCCGAACAAGGTAGAGGGGTCGAGAGAGCTCATGAAATATTGCTCCTACCTAAAAGCAGCTGCTGGCTTACTTTTTGCTTCAAGTTGAAGGGTAGTTAGTGCCCTTTTTTTAGCAACAGTCCGGGGTCTGAGCGATGACGTTTTCGGGTCTCCCTACGCAAAAGTTTCCCGGACAAATCGATATTTTTGGCCTATCCGGGGGACTCCTGAATCCGAACAGGTGATATCTCCGCCAAAAATTGTCGTACCGACGTAAGCTATATATCAATCGAAAGCTTAGAAATTTCGCTTTCACGCAGCACCAAACCAAATTTTTTTCTGCGAGGCTAGAACAAAGTTACTCGCTTACCAAGATCCTTAGGGTTATACTCTTTCTCGTGATCAGATATGACCGTGAAGCAAATCACTTCAAGAAGAGGCCTCAGTTAATGAATTTATATAAGTTTTGCATAGTTTTGAGCTTGATACGTGTACATGCCTTGAAGTGAGGCTGAAACACTTTGACCTGAGCAACATGCTTTTATGCGGACAGCAGTCAGACACATCCCACATGCCAGGACGAGTTTCAGAAGTCTTGTGCTACGTCAAAAGATGCACGTAAGCACCTGAAGACTTCGCAGTTCGCGAGCTTTTACGGTATGTATATAGTCAATATTCAGCTGCACCACGTCCTACAGTACTATTTAGCTTTGAATATTGTGCGTTTTAAAGAATAAGCGTGCAATAGCAAGCGCGAGTCAATTTTTACACTCGAAAATAGTGTAGTCTAATTTGATTAGTGACTATAGCCGATCTTAACCAGTCATTTAGACCAAAATCAGTCTATTTCACTAAACAACAATAGATTCGCGGTCATTCGGTATTGCAAATTGCATCTCTCAGCTAAACGTCTGTCAAAGCTTTTCGAGATGTAGCTTACTAGTTACTATACAACCGTCTTAGGTTGGGTGCACCTTCTAAAGGTTTGTCCTGGCATGTGGGATGTTTCTGACTGCTGTCCTCATAAAGGCATGTTGCTCAGGTCAAAGTGTTTCAGCCTCACTTCAAAGCATGTACACGTATCAAGCTCAAAACTATGCAAAACTTATATAAATTCATTAACTGAGGCCTCTTCTTGAAGTGATTTGCTTCATGGTCATATCTGATCACGAGAAAGTGTATAACCCTAAGCATCTTGGTAAGCGAGTAACTTTGTTCTAGCCTCGCAGAAAAAAATTTGGTTTGGTGCTGCGTGAAAGCGCAATTTCTAAGCTTTCGATTGATATATAGCTTGCCTCGGTACGACAATTTTTGGCCGAGATATCGCCTGTTCGGATTCAGGAGTCCCCCGGATAAAAATATCGATTTGTCCGGGAAACTTTTGCGTAGGGAGACCCGAAAACGTCATCGCTCAGACCCCGGACTGTTGCTAAAAAAGGGCACTAACTACCCTTCAACTTGAAGCAAAAAGTAAGCCAGCAGCTGCTTTTAGGTAGGAGCAATATTTCATGAGCTCTCTCGACCCCTCTACCTTGTTCGGATTCAGGAACCCCCCCCTAATCAAAGATGGACGACGTAGAATTTTGCCGAAAACTACCTAAAATCGTATGTCTTCGTACTTTCTGGCACTTTGCGCAAAATTTGTGTGCACAGGAACTTCACGCGCACCTCAATGGCTCAATTAGCACGAAAACGATGGAAAAACTGATCGCGCGAGTTGACAAGGCGACACACAGTCGTATTCCGGAAATTTGGCAAACAGCAATAGCAAAAGAAGGCAGCAGAACGCTAGAAGAGTAAGCCAGCGCCTTTCTAACAGTGCAAATGCGAGTCTTCTCATCAGATGTTTCCTGATATTCAAAGCGATCCACGAATTAGTCTCGTCTCGAGAAGCTATTGATATGGTTGGAGAAAAGAGAAATCTTGAGTGCAAATCGAATGCATTATTCAGGTGACAAGAGACGTAGTCAGCGAGTTCGCTTCCGACGGAGTCAAATATTTGGAATTGAGGACGACACCTCGAACTTTAAATGGTGACTGTATCCGTGTTTATACGACGAGAACCAACAAATGTTACTTTTTCTTTAGGATTGTCTTCCAGTGGCTACATTAGTACAATTCTCAAAGCTATAGACGAAACAGAACGAGAAATTCCTTCTATCATTGTCAAGTGAATTTTCGTCTTACAAAAACCGTCGTCGATTTATTTTCGTTTCTTCTGCTAGACTTCTTCTGTCAATTGACAGAACCCATACATTACGTGAAGCAGAAGACACAGTGGACTTAGCCATCCACTTGAAAAAAGAGCCAAACAGTCGTATTGTTGGCATTGACCTCAGTGGAAATCCAAACGTATCCAAACTGACCTCGACTTCGATTCTTCTCTTCTCCTTTTATTATTTCTAGGCTGGCGATGGGCGACTCTTTCTTCCCTGTCTTCAAAGGGCGCGCGAGTCCGGTCTCAAGATCTCTCTTCACATAGCCGAAGTCCCAAACGTTGAGGAGAGCCTCGCTCTATTGAAATTCAATCCAGATCGACTAGGCCACGGAACGTGTCTCTTCCCAGAACGAGGCGGAACCCAAGAGCTGGTCGATTACATGTTTAATAAAAGAATTCCACTAGGTACCTGCTCTTGATTTATTCTTTTACATTTGATCATTATCTGCTCGTCCCAATACATGATTGTGTACCGTAGAAGTGTGTCTCACGTCTAACGTCAAGTGCAAGACAGTGGGCTCGTACAGCGAGCATCATTTGAAGGAACTAATGGAGATTGATCATTCCTTTGCTTTATGCGTAAGAACTACTAAGAAGCAATTAGTAGAAAGACAAAAGACAGATTTTCTTTAGACAGATGATAAGGGAGTCTTTAGCACGTCGTTATCCGACGAGTATCGTCACGCTTTAGAGCAACTGGGTTTGTCAAGACAACAGTTGTGGAAGGCTTCTAGAAGAAGCATTGACTCAACCTTCGCTTCAGACGACACTAAGCGGCATCTTGAAAGAATGTGGGCTGATTTGAATCCTTTAGGAATTTAATGGCACCGGTTAGTAAATGATGATTATCCTTAAACGCAGATTTTTTAACGTGAAGAGACGAGGGAGAGAGGGACTCAGGGAGGGAGGATTGCAGAAATTTGATAGGATCAGATCGTGCACAGTCACGGGCGTTCTGAACGGACAATCTCTACCAGCGGCTAATGCTTAGCGGCTGGCTGAGATTGCAATGGCAAATGCACTGAAACGTCGCAGCTGTAAATGTGCTAATTGCGGAATGCTGGCAGGTTTTAGTCTTGGCCTAAAGCATGAACGTCAAAGCCGCAAGCTATTAAGACAGACATCTGACACTGCGAGAACAAAAAAATAGAGTACAGCCTAAATTTAGGACACTGAACGTCACGGTTAATTTGATTCTTAGATTTTCGTTTCGACGATTTTGTTTCGGTCGAGCCCTTCTTCTTGCGATGATGGGTTGTGTGTTGTAAGACGGATAGCGTTGTTGGTGCACTTGTTAACACTTCTTGCAGCAGTTACAGATCCATTTCCACTGCACGGTCGAACTTTTGAGCCAGAAGAAGTAGAGAATCGAATTCATTAGGTAGTTGGCATTGTACAAAACTTCCGTAGCGCTCGCAATCGCTACAGGAAGCCGAACCGCGTTAATACCAATACCGATATTGTAGATGTGAAAGGGAATAGTGCAAATCAATTTGCAAACGATAATCGCGATGACGAACTTGAAACCCTTTGATTTGATTAATTCGAGCAATGGGCTCGAGCTCTCTTGAGTCTGAGACGCCGCATCTCTGCGTCTCTTTCTTTTGCACTTCCAGGCAGTAAATAATATGATTCCTAGAAAGATCGCAGTCAAAAGTAGAGGCAAGTAGGACATGACGGCGTAATAGGTGACACCGTAGATGAATGCAGCCTTTATCGAGCCTAATCTGTTATTGACCAAACGGCACCTGCCCTTTTGATTTGGTAGGGGAAATAGTCCAGATTTGAACTTTCCCAAACCGGTAACAGGAAAGATAGCAAACAGTACCGCTAAGGAAATGGTGCAAGAGACAGCAATGATTGCTCTGTGGAGCTTAAACTTTCTACTCATGCAGTTCACAACAGCGTCGTAGCGGTCGAAAGCGACGAGAAAAACAGCCCATGCTGACCATCCGCCAGTGAGCAAAGATACCATAAACGCTATTTTGCAAAGCGCATCGTTGCCCGTTGTGTAGTCAAACGTTTTATAAGCCGTGTTGATGAGCATTATCGATCCAACTCCGCTGACTAGATCGGCTGTAAGTGAGTTTAGCATGACAAAACTGGTAACTTTATGCAGTTCCTGAGTACGAACTTGTATCGTACAAATGAGACCGCATAGTAGAATGGTGAGGGCACCTAGGCATAGAAGAATCACGAAGCTCGAAGCTGTTCGAATCGATGGGTAAACGGGGCTGCCTGTTCCGTTGCCGGTGCCGTTGGTAGTGTTTGCTTCAGTAAAGTTGAAGGCGAACGTTCCCGACATGTCTGCGCGTGAACTATAACTCAACTGCGGAAGTCGCTTTGGTCTTAAAGTGTATAATAGCTAGGCGTGATCATTGTATATCCTAGAAACGCTCGCCCGATATCCCAGCAACTCCTTTTAGCTGCAAGCATTTCCTGCACAAGAAATTCTACAGTATGTCTAGAGTTGTCATACCTCAAAAACAAACGTCTAGCCACTGCCCTTTCTAAATCTCAATTTTTGCGGCAAAATATTACCGTCCAGTATTCTCTGATACTACTAGATCGCAGAGACACGTGTTTTGACTTTTGCCGGTGTCCTCTCAAATCATGCTTGAGTCAGTTAGCGCTGCTCTTGAATTTGACATCTGCCACCATGACGGCAGTGGCCGGCTGCGGCAAATTACATTACGTCACGGTATTATTGGTCCGGCTGCCCCGCGCCGAACCATAAAAGTATAACTATTTGAATGACACGTGACCAGCGACTGTTGGCATTTCCGCAACTGCGCATCAACATGGAGAGGGTACAGTACATCCTCGGTTATCCGACCTTCAGCTATCCGCCCCCTCGTTTATCCGACTCCTTCCCTTGTCTACACGTGACCAGACACATGCGTTAGCGAATAATGCTAGCCTTACTCTACTAAGAGAGTTGAGAGAGCTGGCATCAAGAAAGAGATTCTCTACTTTTAAATTGATAGTTTCTTTGCCCCTGTTCTCAAAAGGTACACGTGTACTGCACTGTTCACTTGCGGAATTACAATAGCGCGCGCTAATTTCACTTATCGGACCATTTGGCTTACGCTACGCTGTGTCTAGAGTCACGGTACCGTGACTCAAGTCTCACGGCCTTTGTCTCGTCGTCGCGCCGCGCAACTAATAGCCTCGTTAGCGCGTGTTTCGCATCGCTGAAAAAAGGCGCAGGGAAAGCGCTCATCGCCCCGAACGAGGCGGAACCCAAGAGCTGGTCGATTACATGTTTAATAAAAGAATTCCACTAGGTACCTGCTCTTGATTTATTCTTTTACATTATCTGTTCGTCCCAACTACATGATTTTGTACTGTAGAAGTGTGCCTCACGTCTAACGTCACGTGCAGACAGTGGGCTCGTACAGCGAGCATCATTTGAAGGATCTAGTGGAGATTGATCATCCCTTTGTTTTATGCGTAAGAACTACAGTACTAAGAAGCAATTAGTAGAAAGACAAAAGACAGAGATTTTCTTTAGACTGACGATAAGGGAGTCTTCAGCACGTCGTTATCTGACGAGTATCGTCACGCGTTAGAGCAACTGGGTTTGTCAAGACAACAGTTGTGGAATGCTTCTAGAAGAAGCATTGACTCGACCTTCGCTTCAGACGTCACTAAGCGGCATCTTGAAAGAATGTGGACTGATTTGAATCTTAATGGCAGTAAGTATGGTTATCCTTAATTAATTAAACGCAGATTTTTAACGAGAAGAGACGAGGGAGAGAGGGACTCAGGGAGGGAGGATTGCAGAAGTTTGATAGGATCTTGTGCACAGTCAGGGGCATTCTGAACGGACAATCTCAGCCAGCGGCTAATGCTTAGTGGCTGGCTGAGATTGCAATGGCAAACGTCGCAGCTGTAAATGGACTAATTGCAGAATGCTAAAGCATGAACGTCAAAGCCGAGACGATTTATTGGGTAGGCAAACACACACACACGCAAGCTATTAAGACAGACATCTGACACTGCGAGAACAAAAAAACAGAGTACAGCCTAAATTTAGGACACTTAGTTAGATTTTCGTTTCGTCGACTTTGTTTTGGTCGAGCCTTTCTTTTTGCAATTGGTTTTTTGTTGTAAGACGGATAGCGTTGTCGGTGCGCTTGTTCTTCTTGCACCAGTTACAGGTCCATTTCCACTGCACGGTTGAACTTTTGAGCCAGAAGAAGTAGAGAATTGAATTCATTAGGAAGTTGGCATTGTACAAAACTTCCGTAGCGCTCGCAATCGCTAGAGAATACTGAAACGCGTTAGTACCAATACCGATATTGTGGATGTGAAAGGGAATAGTGCAAATCAATTTGCAAACGATAATCGCGATGACGAACTTGAAACCCTTTGATTTGATTAATTCGAGCAATGGGCTCGAGCTCTCTTGAGTCTGAGACGCCGCATCTTTGCGTCTCTTTCTTTTGCACTTCCAGGCGGTAAATAATATGATTCCTAGAAAGATCGCAGTCAAAAGTTGAGGCAAGTAGGACATGACGGCGTAATAGGTGACACCGTAGATGAGTACGGCCTTTAGCGCGCCGAAGTTATTGGCCAAACTGCACATGCCCTTTTGATTTGGTAGAGGACGTAGCCCAGCTTTGAACTTGCCCAAACCGGTAGCAGGAAAGATAGCAAACAGTACCGCTAAGGAAATGGTGCAAGAGACAGCAATGATTGCTCTGTGGAGCTTAAACTTTCTACTCATGCAGTTCACAACAGCGTCGTAGCGGTCGAAAGCGACGAGAAAAACAGCCCATGTTGACCATCCGCCAGTGAGAAAAGATACAATAAACGCTTGCAAAGCGCATCGTTGCCCGTTGTGTAGTCAAACGTTCTATAAGCCATGTTGATGAGCATTATCGATCCAACTCCGCTGACTAGATCGGCTATAAGTGAGTTTAGCATGACAAAACTGGTAACTTTATGCAGTTCCTGAGTACGAACTTGTATCGTACAAATGAGACCGCATAGTAGAATGGTGAGGGCACCTAGGCATAGAAGAATCACGAAGGTCGAAGCTGTTCGAATCGATGGGTAAACGGGGCTGCCTGTTCCGTTGCCGGTGCCGTTGGTAGTGTTTGCTTCAGTAAAGTTGAATACGAACGTTCCTTCGTAACCCGACATGTCTGCGACTCTCCGAGTGAACTAACTCACCTGAAGTCGCTTTGGTCTTACGTATCGCATACGTTACACCTGCATGGCACACTTCAACATGTTATGCACGTCAAAGCCGAGGCAGCAAGATTTATTGGATAGATAAGCACACATACGCAAGCTATTAAGACAGACATCTGACACTGCGAGAACAAAACACAGAGTAGAGCCTAAATTTAGGACACTGAACGTCACGGTTAGTTTGATTATTACATTTTCGTTTCGACGACTTTGTTTGGGTCGAGCCTTTATTTTTGTAATGTTGTGTTGCGTGTTGTAAGACGGAAACTTCTTGTAGTAGTGTTGTCGGTGCGCTTGTTCTTCTTGCACCAGTTACAGGTCCATTTCCACTGCACGGTCGAACTTTTGAGCCAGAAGAAGTAAAGAATCGAATTCATTAAGAAGTTAGCGTTGAACAAAACTTCGGTAGCGCTCGCAATCGCTAGAGGAAACCGAAACGCGTTAGTACCAATACCGATATTGTGGATGTGAAAGGGAATAGTGCAAATCAATTTGCAAACGATAATCGCGATGACGAACTTGAAACCCTTTGATTTAATTAATTCGAGCAATGGGCTCGAACTCTCTTGCCTCTGAGATGCCGCATCTCTGAGTCTCTTTCTTTTGCACTTCCAGGCAGTAAATAATATTATCCCTAGAAAGATCGCAGTCAAAATTTGAGGCAAGTAGGACATGACGGCGTAATAGGTGACACCGTAGATGACTACCGCCTTTGTTCCGCCTACTCTGTTATTGACCAAACTGCACATGCCCTTTTGATTTGGTAGGGGAAATAGCCCAGCTTCGAACTTGCCCAAACCGGTAGCGGGAAAGATAGCAAACAATACCGCTAAAGAAATGGTGCAACAGAGGGCAATGATTGCTCTGTGGAGCTTAAACTTTCTCCTCATGCAGTTCACAACAGCGTCGTAGCGGTCGAAAGCGACGAGAAAAACAGCCCATGTTGACCATCCGCTAGTGAGAAAGGATACAATAAACGCTATTTTGCAAAGCGCATCGTTGCCCGTTGTGTAGTCGAACGTTCTATAAGCCAGTTTGATGAGCATAATTGATGCAACCCCGCTGACTAGATCGGCGATAAGTGAGTTTAGCATGACAAAATTGCTAACTTTATGCAGTTCCTGAGTACGAACTTGTATCGTACAAATGAGACCGCACAGTGCAATGGTGAGGGCACCTACGCATAAAACCACGAAGCTCAAAGCTTCTCGAGTCGATGTGAACACGGAGCGGCCAGTGTTGCCGGTGCCGTTGGTACTGTTGGCTTCGGTAAAGTTGAAGGCGAACGTTTCTTCGTATCCCGACATGTCTGCGCGTATACTAACTGAACTGAAATCGCTTTGGTCTTAAGTATTGCATAAATGACACCTGCATGGCACACTTCAAACCGCATATCGCAGGTGGCAGCTTGATTTTAAGCAAGTGATTTCATAAGTAGACTGCGAAATCGTTTAGCGAGATGAGGGAGGGAGGGAGGGAGGGAGGGCCAGCTCATGCATATGCACTTATCTTATTATGTAAACTGGCGGTTTTAGTCTTGGCCCATGCACATCAAGGCCAAGGCAGCAACATTTATTTAATAGGCATGCACACAGACGCAGGCAAAGCTAGATATAGAAAAAAGTAGTCTATACATTTAGGACATGCACTGAATTCCACGGTTAGTTCTTAGAATTTCGTTTCGTTTACTTTGTTTTGCAATTGGTTGTCTGCTGTAAGATGGATAGCGTTGTTGGCGCGCTTGTCCTTCTTGCACCAGTCACAGGTCCGTTTCCACTGTACGGTTGAACTTTTGAGCCAGAAGAAGTAGAGAATCGAATTCATTAGGAAGTTGGCATTGTACAAAACTTCAGCAACGTTCGCAATCGCTAGAGGAAACCGAAACGCGTTAGTGGCAAGACCGATATTGTAGGTGTGAAAGGGAATAGTGCAAATCAATTTGCAGACGATAATCGCAACGACGAACTTGAAACCCTTTGATTTGATTAATTCGAGCAATGGGCTCGAGCTCTCCGGCGTCTGAGATGCTGCATCTCTGCGTCTCTTTCTATTGCACTTCCAGGCAGTGAATAATATTATCCCTAGAAAGATTGCAGTCAAAAGTTGAGGCAAGTAGGACATCACAGCGTAATAGGTGACACCGTAGATGAGAACGGCTTTATATATAGTCCCGCCTGATCTGTTATTGACCATATTGCACAGACCCTTTTTTTGCTTTGGTAGAAGAAGTAGCCCAGTTTCGAACTTGCCAAAACCGGTAGCAGGAAAGATAGCAAACAATAGCGCCAAACTAACGGTGCAAGAGACGGCAACGATTGCTCTCTTGAGCTTAAACTTTCTCCTCATGCAGTTTACAACAGCGTCGTAGCGGTCGAAAGCGACGAGAAAAACGGCCCATGTTGACCATCCGCTATTGAGCAAAGGCAAGATATGTGCTACTTTGCAGAGGACATCATTGCCAGTTGTATAGTCGAATGTTTTTAATTAACCAACATTGATGAACATAATTGATCCGATTCCGCTGACTAGATCAGCTATAAGTGAGTTTAGCATGACAAAGTTGCTAACTTTATGCAGTTCCTGAGCACGAACTTGTATCGTACAAATGAGACCGCACAGTACAATGGTGAAAGCACCTAAACACTGAACGATTATGCTCAAAACTACCGGTCGAGTTGAAGTGAAAACGAAGCCGCCGGTGCCGTTGCCGGCACTGTTAACTTTGGTAAAGTTCAATGCGAACGTTTCTATGTGTCCCGACATTTCTCCGTAAACTAACGAACTGAAATCGTTTTGGTCCTCCTTATAAGTACAGTACATCGTAATTGACGACACCTGCATGGCACATCGCAGGTGACAGCCTGCTTTTACGCAAGTGATGTACTGTGAAATTGTTTAATTAACGAGAAGAGACGAGGGAGAGGGACTGAGGGAGGGAGGGAGGGAGGGAGAAGTTTGATAGGATCTCCACAGTCACGGGCGTTCTGAACGAGCAATCTCAGCCAGCGGCTAATGCTTAGCGGCTGGCTGAAATTGCAATGGCAAACGCACTGAAACGTCGCAGCTGTATATGTGCTAATTGCAGAATGCTGGCGGTTTTAGTCTTAGCCTAAAGCATGAACGTCAAAGCCGAGGCAGCAAGATTTATTGGATAGGCAAGCACACACACGCAAGCTATTGAGACAGACATCTGACACTGCGAGAACAAAAACAGAGTAGAGCCTAAATTTAGGACACTGAACGTCACGGTTAGTTTGATTCTTAGATTTTCGTTTCGACGACTTTGTTTCGGTCGAGCCCTTCTTCTTGCGATGATATTTTGTGTGTTGTTGTAGTTGTAAGACGGATAACGTTGTTGGTGCGCTTGTTCTTCTTGCACCAGTTACAGATCCATTTCCACTGCACGGTCGAACTTTTGAGCCAGAAGAAGTAGAGAATAGAATTCGTAGCGAAGTTAGCGTTGAACAAAACTTCGGCAGCCCTCGCCATCGCCAGAGGAAACCGAAACGATTTAGTGGCAATACCGATATTGTAGATGTGAAAGGGAATAGTGCAAATCAATTTGCAAACGATAATCGCGATGACGAACTTGAATCCCTTTGATTTAATTAATTCGAGCAATGGGCTCGAGCTCTCCGGCGTCGCATCTCTGCGTTTCTTTCTGTTGCACTTCCAGGCAGTAAATAATATTATGCCTAGAAAGATCGCAGTCAAAAGTTGAGGCAAGTAGGACATGACGGCGTAATAGGTGGCACCGTAGATGACTACGGCCTTTCTCTCCCTTAATCTGCTATTGAACAAATTGCACAGACCCTTTTCTTGATTTCGTAGGGGAAATAGCCCAGCTTCGAACTTGCCCAAACCGGTAGCGGGAAAGATAGCAAACAGTACCGCTAAAGAAATGGTGCAAGAGACGGCAACGATTGCTTTGTTGAGCTTAAACTTTCTACTCATGCAGTTCACAACAGCGTCGTAGCGGTCGAAAGCGACGAGAAAAACGGCCCATGTTGACCATCCGCTAGAGAGAAGAGATACAATAAACGCTACTTTGCAAAGCGTATCATTGCCCGTCGTATAGTCGAATGTTCTATATGCCACTTCGATGAACACAATAGATCCAACCCCGCTGACTAGATCGGCTATAAGTGAGTTTAGCATGACAAAATTGCTAACTTTATGCAGTTCCTGAGTACGAACTTGTATCGTACAAATGAGACCGCACAGTGCAATGGTGAGGGCACCTACGCATAAAACCACGAAGCTCAAAGCTTCTCGAGTCGATGTGAATACGGAGCGGCCAGTGTTGCCGGTGCCATTGGTACTGTTGGCTTCGGTAAAGTTGAAGGCGAACGTTTCTTCGTATCCCGACATGTCTGCGCGTAAACTAAACTGAACTGAAATGAGGTCCTAAGTATCAATGGCACCTGCATGGCACACTTCGAAACGCATATCCCAGGTGACAGCCTGATTTTATGTAGCTAGACGTGACCATTGTATCCTAGAAACGCTCGCTCGAGATCCTAGCAACCCCCTCTAACTTCAAGCATTTCCTGCACTAGAATTATATACAGAATATATATAGATCGGAGAGACACGTGTTGGACTTGCCGCTACTCTTGAATTTGACATCTGCCACCATGATCGACGGCAGTGGCCGGATGCGGCAAATTACATTACGGTACATCACGGTACAGTATTATTCGGCTGCCCCGTAAAGTCCACATATACGGCTCTGGTCCACACTTGAATGACACGTGACCAGCGAATGTTGGCATTTGACAGTCTCATCCAGTGGCTAATAAATACCTAGCGGGCTTGGCTGAGATTGCAATGCCAAACGCCAAAACGCAGCTGTAAATGTGCTAATTGCAGAACGCTGGCGGTTTTAGTCTTGGCCTAAAGCATGCACGTCAAAACCGAGGCAGCAAGATTTATTTGATACAAAAGCACACAGATGCAAGCTACTAAGACAGACATTGAGCTAGAACGAGAAACAGAGTAGAGCCTAAATTTAGGACACTGAACGTCACGGTTACGCGCTAACGCACGCTTCGCTACGGGCACGCGGGAGCTGCACGCGGGCAGTCACGCGGGCAGACTCTCGGGCAGTCACGCCGGCTGGCACGCGAGGCTACATTTCGTCCACGCACCGAATCGCCGATGACGAAGTCGCTGCTGCACGACTCCGAAATCCCCACAGTGAATGTGGATGCCGAAGTCGTTCAGGCAATCTTGCGTTTGCGTTGCGTGGCCAAGTGCCCTCTTGGGGGGCACCTGTCATACAAATGGCGCTTTCGAGCGAGAGGAGAGAGAGAAGTCGTCTTCAATCCTGAGGAACTGAGACGCGATATCTACCTAGACGGAGAAAAACAGGAATTGATAATTCGTCGTGCTGACATGGCGGGCTACTTCTTTTGCGTCGTCTCGAGCTCTCGCACGAACAAAATAGCCATCTCGCAAATGGTTTTAGTTAGTCCAAGTGAGAACGCTCGCATGGATCACTTGTTTGTGACGTCATCTTCATTTTTTCAGGAAACAGGGATCCTGTCACAATTCCGCTGCCCAGTCCTCCCGCTCCTCCCTCCGTTGAAGCCCGATATGACGACGTCGCAACGGGACGAATGTCTTCAGAGACGCTCAATCCTTCTAAGAGAGGCAAGCATAAAGTATATACAACTGTCATGCCTGGTTAGTATTTGTACTTTGCTTGACAGCTAAGATGGAAACTTCTCTGGATCATTGGGTTGGTCAATGAGATGTTTTTTTTGTAGAATAGCCGGTAATGAACTTTCTGTATAGGGGTGCTCACCGGAAAGTGCTGCGACAAATTCCATTTTGTTTCGCCAAATTTGTGAGTGGCAAAAGCGTCGACTCAATGCACGTCTTTTTCGAGTCTTCTTCAATGGGATGATGCTGCTACCGCACGGTTTCAGGACATCCTCACAACACCGCGCGGCGACGTCATAGAGTTGTTTCAACGTGCCGTGAAGGAGGAAAAGCGCGAAAAAACGTGCACCGACCTCAGCATTCTCTTTAGTGATATGTTTTCTTCGGGATTGGACAAATTGCCAATTAATGCCGCTTCCAATTGGTTGGTACTGAGACGGGACACAAACGATTGTCACGTGGATGTGGCCATCGTTCTCTCCACCAAGCCTTTCAACGGAAACTACATTCCCTTGCTTCTTATAGGAGTGGCAGAGATGATAAGCGTTGAGCGAAAGCGTGTTCAGTTGCACAGGTACAGCATTAGTGCAATAGTTTTTCGTTGCGTTCTGCGACTGTGTTTTTCACTGCAGATGCTACGAAATTCTCTCTGACGAGCATTTCCCAGCTGTGTGGCTCGATATTGTACTCGGAGGATTTCCGTGTCTTGGCCTCACAGTCACGGACTCTGTTGCTTATCTGCAGGGATATGCTACCGTCGAAGGCGAGGCTCTGTACGCTCCGTTGGCGGCTGCCGTTGTCGAGGATACCGTCAAGCTATAGAAATTGCTCGGCTTCTTGTACTCACGAGTTACGGAACTGGCAGAAAAGTGGCAGGATTTTAATCATACTATTCCACAGCATAACATTCCATCCGTGTCCAGTTTGTGCTCACCCACATGATTATTCTATAGCATATGATTCCTTCTTCTCTTAGTTCGTTTCACAAGGCAGTCCTTTTGAATATCTCAATGGACAGGCATTCGTTCGAATTGAAGAGGGCAAGAACGTCTTCGCCTACCATTTTGACAAGAAAAAAGAGGAAAGAGTCGAGAAAGTCGATGTAGCGATCAAGTTTTTCACACGTAAGAACGTTGTCTAGCTTTTTTTTGGAGTGAAACACATTGGGGTATTACTGTGTTAGGTTCTGACGGAGTGAAATACGGAAGAGACGTCCACAACCATCTGGCTGAACAGAACCTGGCGCCTGATCTTCTTCACGAGGGATTTGCTTTCAGAAAAGAAAAAGAATGCAAATTCGTTGCTATGAGTTACCTGCGACAACCGGAATGGCGGTCATTGAGCGATCTTCTGCTTGATCCCGAGCCACTCACAACCGTCTTTGCGACGACGGTGATCAACATGCTCCAGGCAGCAGCAAACGCCCTTCACGTGAAAAGCTACGTTCACGGAGACTTCCGGGCGACGAATGTCCTCGTGAAAGACGACGGCAACGTTAAGATCGTCGATTTCAATTGGTCGGGCAAAAGCGGCCACATTTATTATCCGCAAGATCTGAATCCGGAGATTGAATGGCCTAGTCTTCCTGCGGCTCACATAAACGAAGATCATGATCACTACTTTATAGCTGACATGATACGACGAATCAAGGAAAAGACACGATAGACAGAATGGAGGTTGTTTGTATGCTGTTTGGGGGTCTCGTGTCCTTTTTCTATTTCTGTCTGTGAGTCTAGTCAGTCTACCTGTTTTTTTCTTGGAAGGTGTACGCGCGTCGTTCCCGTCCATGAGTGGTTGTCAAGTTGAACGCCGCCGCCTATTGGTAGACAATCGTTTCGCTCGTCCTGACCAGGCTTCCGTCACGTCGAATGATTGACATGCAGCCTGCTGACGTCGTGCGTCGCGCTGATTCTAATATTGATGTATTATTAATTAATGTCCTTTGCGCTGTCGATGTTGTTCTTGTGTTGCTCTTACTGTTATTATGGCTACTCGCTCTCGTGACTCGTTGAACTACTGAGAGTTTGTCTAATAAGGGAATCTGTTACAGGAGGAAGGGTTTTGCCCATGCTGTCGTGCTCGCTGCAGTCCGCATATGAAGGTGATTACAGTAGTGCCAAGGACGAGAATTCTTAAAGTATATACGGTAATCTATGATAATACCGTATAGCACAAAATATTCGCGGGAGAAAACATTCGCGAATTTCGCGATTTTTTTCCCTTTGCGAAAGTTTTCTCACGCGAAATTTTAGATTTTCACAAACGTCGTAAGTGGGGCCCTGACGATCGCGAAAGTTTTCTTCGCGAAGTTCATTTCTAGGCAAATTCGCGAATGTTTTCTCCAGCGAATATTTTGCGCTATACGGTAGCTAGGCGTGATTGTACTAGAATTAAACGCTCGCAACCCCCTTTAGCTGCAAGCATTTCCTGCACAGGAAATTCTACACTATGTCTAGAGTTGTCATACCTCAAAAACAAACATCTAGCCACAGCCCTTTCTAAATCTCAATTTTTGCGGCACAAGATTACCATCCAGTATTCTCTGATACTATACTAGATTGCAGAGACACGTGTTTGACTTTTCACCTTTGCCGGTGTCTTCTCAAATTTTTAATCATGCTTGAGTCAGTTAGCGCTGCTCTTGAATTTGACATCTGCCACCATGACGGCAGTGACCGGCTGCGGCAAATTACATTACGTCACGGTATTATTGGCCCGGCTGCCCCCGCGCCGAACCATAAAAGTTCCCAATAACTATTTGAATGACACGTGACCAGCGACTGTTGGCATTTCCGCAACTGCGCATCAACAGAAAGCAAATATCAACATGGAGAGGGTAAGCCAGCTTCGCACGGGGGGGGCGAGCGGCGCGTGGGTAGCCGATGCGGGATCTCTGATTACATTATTTTGTCTCTTCGACGCAGAAGGCGCAGAAGCAAGCGTTAGCGATGCTCACCCAAGCCCAAGTCGACGGTAAGACCGCAGTCGCCTAAAACGACCCTTTGTCTCGTCGTCGCGCCGCGCAACTAATAGCCTCGTTAGCGCGTGTTTCCCATCGCTGAAAGAAGGCGCAGGGAAAGCGCTCATCGCCCCGATTTCGCTCTAATCGATCGGCTTTTCCGACTCTAGCTCTCACGAAAGTGTTTCGAAAGGCAGACGGCGACAATCAAGGCTACGTGCCGCCTTCGATCGTCGCCGATCTCATAACGCAGGTGTTCGGGCCGTCGGCGCTCAACGCCGGCGAGCTGGAGCGCGTCGAACAGCGCGCCCAGACGAAAGCATCCAAAGGTATTTCGGGGGGGGGGGAGAGGAGAAGAAGACGAAGGGGAACAAAGCGTGTGGGAGGGTGTACTGGTATTCGTTTATTTTCCCATGCCTTCGTTCAATCTCAATCTGTTTTTCTTGATGCCGGCCGCTTCGTTAGATTCCTTCTGCGCGCTTGCTCGTACGCGCGCGCGCGTACGCGATCTTCCCGCGAGTCCCCTTTCCTCTCTCAGCCTGTTCCTCTCTTTCTCCCAGCTGGACTGTCGTTCGTCGACTTCACCGAAGTCGTCAACGACGCGATGGGTCAGACGACGCGCTGGGGATCGCTTCAGACGCGACTCGATGGCCACGTCGGCTTCGATTCGATTCAGGAACAGGTGCGCCGCAAGTCGCTCAAACGCGGATTCGAGTTCAATCTCATGGTTGTCGGTAAGTCGGGCGCCAGGGGACCAAAAGTTGTAAATTCGCGCAAATTAATATACAAATTAAATTATTATTTATATATGTAAATATCGTCGATTGCAAGGTGTTCTGTCTCAATAGGGGAGTCGGGACTCGGCAAGTCGACTCTTGTGAATACTCTCTTCAAGTCAACCATTAGTCGAGCCTCTTGCACTCAAATCGAGCATCTCATTCCCAAAACGGTTGAAGTTGACTCCGTTTGCCATGGTACGATGACATAAAACTCCCAGTTAGCTTGAAAGTCCTACAATAGTCCTAAGGGAAACGGAGGAGAATTTAGATAAATGATTTTTATCTCTAGTCATTGAAGAGCAAAGCGTGAGACTGAAGCTCACCATAACGGACACGCCTGGCTTCGGAGACCAGATTAATAACGATCGCTGGTAAGACTAATTAATCAGATTTTGCTTTCACAGTCACCAATGTTTCCACTCTCGTAGCTGGCTGCCAATTCTTGACTATGTCAATGATCAGTTTGAACGTTACCTGAAGGAAGAGGTGAGCGTGGTGCGAAAGAAAAGAATTCCCGACACAAGAGTCCATGCCTGTCTCTACTTCATTGCACCAACGGGACACTCGTGCGTGTAGAAATAAAACTCCGGGAATCATTGAGTGAGATTGTTTTTTCATTGCAGCCTGAAGCAGCTGGATATCGAATTCATGAAGAGGCTAGACCAGTGCGTGAATATTATTCCTGTTATAGCAAAGGCGGACACGCTCACGTTGGAAGAGAGAGAGGCTTTCAAAGCCAGGGTAAAATAATGGACAAACTTTCTGGTCTCTTACTGATGAGTTTTTTCTTTGAAGATCTGTGAGGACATACAGTGCCATGGTATCAATATCTATCCATCGTGTATCACTCCAGAAGACGACGAAGATGCGGATGAAAATTCAAAAATTGAGGTTTGGTGGCTCCTCTGTGTGGGTGCATGGTCTGGTAATTTCTTAATTTTAGGCTTTGCTTCCGTTTGCTGTGGTTGGCAGTGAGAAGGAGTACAAGCGAGGCAACAAGTCTGTTTTGGGACGACAGACCAAGTGGGGCTTCATTGAAGTTGAGAATAAGACTCACTGTGAGTTCTCCAATCTGAGGGACATGCTCATCAAGTGAGTGCATGTTTGTCATTAATAATTAATTAATTATTATCTTTTGAATAGGACTCATATGCAAGATCTAATAGAGACAACCGACAAAGTTCACTATGAGAATTTTCGTCACATGCGTCTCCAAAGGGAACAGATGGGCGAGAGCAATATATGAAAAAAGACGGTGCGGGATGCCGAGAACCGCGTGGCACTAAAAATGATAAAATGCGCACCGAGTTTTGTTTTTTTTTCTGTGTACTGTTTAGTAGTGTAGGGTAACGCGCGCCTAACCGCGGTGGTCTCTTCTATAAAAGGACAGAGAAAGCGTGGGAGTCGTCGTTCGGACCAATCGCAGTCGGGCGGCGCCAAACTTCCGGCATCGTACTGACGTCAGTGCTGTGAAAGAAAAAGGGGAAGCGTGCGCACCACAACAATACACACGCGGCTATTCTACAGAGAATGTCGACGAACAGTAGCAGCGTCGTCGAATCGTCGCTCAGGGAGAACGCCATGGCCCTATTGGCGTTGAAAAAATCGCCGCGCGCTCACGAGAACGAGCCCGAGAACGGAAATAATCGAAACTGGTCGGCGGAGAATCGTCCGCCGCCGCTCGCTCGACTCGAAGGACGCGAATTCGAGTACTACATGCGCAAGCGCGTCGTCACGATCGGTCGCAATAGCAATTCGGGCGACGTCGACGTAAATATGGGCCGTTCGAGCTTCGTCTCGCGCGTTCATCTCGAAATCGTCTACGAACGCGGCGACTTCTTTCTCAAATGTCGCGGACGAAACGGAATTTTCGTCGACGGCGTCTTCCAGAGCAGCAAGGCCGATCGTCGCCCCCTGGCGAAAACGTAATGTTATTGAAGCCACGCCCACGCGTTCCCTACACGTTCTCGTGTCTTCAGTTGCTCCATTCGATTTCCTTCGACTCAGCTGCGCTTCACTTTCACGACGCTCATCGACGAAACGAATCCGCCGTCGGATTCCGACTACGACGTCGACGAAAACGACGCCGACGAAGTCGAATTGGGAGACGCGTCTCGCGATCCCGGATCAGCTTCGTCTCCCCCCGCCGCCGCCGCCGCCGCCGCCGATCGATCTCAGCAACAATCGACTACCGCTCTTACGGCAACCGGAACCTTCCTTTCCCCATGTCCTTCGCCCACCGGAACTCTAAGGTCCGAACGCGCGCGCGAATCGATGAATGAAATGATGAATGAACAAACGAGTGTTTTCTTTTCTTTTTTCTCTCTCTCGCAAATAGCGCTATTAATTCGTGTCCCGCGAGTCCGCGCAGCGCCGGCGGCGGCGGCGGCGGCTCGCACTTTCACCACTCGGCCGATCTTCGTTTCGCCGCCGCCGCCGCCGCTCAAGCCGTCGGACAGGCGACCGAATCGGAATTGGAGAACCTCGCTTCGGCGGCCGAAATGGTTGTCAGGCCAATGGCGTCGTCGTCGTCGTCGAGGGCGGGGAGGGAAGGCGGCGCTATGGGCGTGGGCGCGGTCAACGAGAAGCCACCGTTTTCGTACGCGCAGCTCATTATTCAGGCGATTGCGTCGTCTCCTGCGAAGCAGCTCACGCTAAGCGGTATCTATGACTACATTATGAAGAGCTATCCGTTCTATAGGAAAGTGGACAAGGGATGGCAGGTGGAGATGATGATGCCCCCGGGTAAGAGTAAGATCTCTTTTTAATTGAGGGTTTTTTTAGAATTCGATTCGACACAATTTGTCTTTGAATCGGTATTTTATCAAAGTGCCGCGATCGCACGACGATCATCCGGGCAAGGGGTCTTTCTGGCGCATCGACGCATCGTGCGAAGCGAGGCTTATGGATCAGGCGTTTCGACGCAAGCGACAGCGAGGTCTGCCGACAATTCGCGTCGCCTACGGTCCAGGAACAAGGTAGGAAAAAAACCCAGTGGAATAGTTTATTTGGCCTAGTGACAGCAAAAGGAAGCGTTCCGTGGGTTCCTTAGATTCTTTAGCATAGAGATTTCCCTTTCCCATATCGATTGACGCGCACAACATCCTTCCAACGGCTTCTCGTTGTTTGTCCTGAGGCTAGTCACCCCATCGACGTTACGTTGGCTTCTTGTGCTAGTTATCTATGTAGAGGCGTTTCACTGCGAAGTGACCTACACTAAAAGGAATCGTCTCTAAAGATAGTAGTAATCCAAGTAGGTTTTTCCTATACATGTATATGTAGACGTAGCGTTGCCGGGGTAGGCCTCTATTTACCTCATAGTTACCGCCAGAGGGATTCCTTTGCTGTTACTGCATATTTATGTAGAGCAGGGCTTCTTGTTGCTAAGGAACTGCTGCTAAGCGACCTAAAAAGTCATTCTGATACTGATAGATTTGTTTAGTGTAGAGTTTCAAAAAGGGTTCCTTGTTGCTATTTGTCCTGCTACTGTTGTTAACTTCTGTTTTGCTTCTCCCCCCGCATAGGAGCGCGCCAACGTCGCCGACCCACAGCCTCTTCGCCGCTCCCCATCCCCTAAACTACTCCTTCTCACCGCATTCTGCAGCTGATTTATCAACGCGGCTGTCGCCGAGTTTTCCCACCGTTGCCACGGGCAGTGGCGGCGGTCACCTGACTATTCCCATTCCCCCCATGGCGTCGTCATACAGCTTGTCGGCACCCAACTCGCCTGCCGGCAATTCACGAGTGTCACCCTTTTTAGTCAACCATCATCACCATCATCATCATCCGTATCGCCGATCGCCGTCTCCCTCTCCTTTAGCTGGATACCCACCTTATGTTTCAATGCAAGGCTTCCCACCTTCATTTAAAAGCGGTAACGGCAGCGGTGGCGGCGGCGGTGGCGGCGGCGGCAGCGGTGGCGGCGGCGGCGGCGGCATGCCGTCAGCTCCGCCGCCTTTACTTCTCATCCAGCCTCCAGGCATGGGAAATAATGAAAGGCAATCAGCTGTGATGGCTCGTGGTGGCATTGGTGGTGGAGGAGGAGGCTTTGCCAGTCCTAGTTCGATCATCCAGGAGACGGCAGTGGGGGTGCAAAGTGCACTTCAGGTTTTGGCTAGATCGCGCAGTTCCGACTGCAGCAATGACGACGTTTCTAATGATGGTATGCCAAAAGAAGATTGACCGAGAAAAGTTTTGCTTATTAATTAACCTATCGTACATTTCCCCCCCCCCCCCCCACGCTTCCGCTGTTTATTAAAACGGACGGCTTTTTGCGCAGGTGCTGCTCAGCCCGTGAATCGCGGTGATTTTTTTGATTTTGAACATTTTTTGACTCCAACAGTGAACACACACACAGAACTAACTACATACGCGAGCGACACGGTACTGTCATTACAATTTGAAGACATCTATTGGCCCGGAAACGTGCCCTCTTCTCGTTGAGCATCCCAAGCTTCAACCTGGATACATAAATATCATTGATTTTAGGTCTGTGGCCACGCCCCTCCGGATTTACCCAAGAATTGGGACAGAACGACTTGTATCGTTGAGAAAACCAGTTGCAAACGTCTGTACTTTCGTTCTTTGCCTCTTTGGCCTTGACGCACGCGAAGAAATCGACGTAATTTTGCCAACAGTTCTTCGTTTGATTCGTATTCGGAAAGCGAGCGTCAAATCCTGGCGTAGCAACCTTTATGTCCGCTTTCGCCTCTTCAGAAGCCATCGTAAAGGACAGAGTAGGTGGAAACGAGCGTGAGAAGGCGAATTCACAGCGCAGGCGCCAGATTAGAATCATTGACACGCCAATAACGCTCAATTCGCGTGCGCGTGACGTAGAGAACGACGTGAGACGACGCAATAAAGGGCGAACCACATCGAAACGATGTACGGCACCAACTGGGCGTAAGGACGATCAATTGCTTCTTTTCGACAGACGGTAAACTCTATTTCATTCAGACAATCGGCGCCCCGAACGGGAACTTCGTCTACGGCGTTCCCCTCCGCCGCCACAGCTACGAACGCTACGTACAGCCAATCGCAGACACCCAACTATTACTACAACGCGCCCCAAGCGAGGTAACAACCCTCAGACGAAAGGTCAAGCCCCAAAAAAATGTCTTTCTTCTCCAGCTACGGGTACAATTCCGTCCCCGGATACTTCAACAGCTACAACACAGGCAACAAACCAGTCCAAAACAGCTTTAACCTGTCCGAAGCAGCTCAAAACTACGCGAAATTGAGACAGGCCGAGCCGCTTCCACCGGGATGTCTACCCACTCCCGTGACGACGCAACGGGTCGTCACCGCCACAGCGGCGTCCGCATTCGCGTCGTCGCAACTTTCAGGTAGCACTTCTACGGCCGGGGCTGCTGTAACCATGACCACGAGCACGACGGCGTGGAGACCAATGGTTATTCCCGCCGTGGCTTCTGCCTCCTTTTCCTATTATCAACCTCGGCAGCAGCAGCAGCAGCCATGGCAACAGCCATGGCGACAGCAGCGGCCCATGCAGCAGCAGCAGCAGCGTTCTAAGCCTCCTCTTCCTCCTCCACCTACTTTGCCCCAGTCTAAGCCACCTCCACCGCCTCCTCCACCCCCTCCGGCTTCCTCAGTTTCGAAACCCCTAGCCTCATCAGAGAAGTGAGTAGAAATTGCCCTAGAGAAAATATATGCATGGTATATTTGGTATGTTGTACAGGTCAGTCATGGCAGGGATGGATCAGTGGCCGCAGTCCTTGAAGTAAGTTTAAAATCATGAGTTGGAAAAGGGGGCTATTTTTTTTTCCTTATTTGTATTTTCTTTTCACTTCGTTTTTCTGTGCAGAAATTACGTGGCTCGCGCTTTTTCCGCTTGCGAAACCGAGCAGGAGAAAGACGACACTGAAGTGAAATTAAGGCATATGCTCTTAGGCGGCGAATCAATTCTGAGCAGAGACTGGGACAAGGTGCCACTTCCACTGTGAGAATTTTCCGCTACAATGCGGCTTTTTCTTTCATTTTCTTCCTTTCGTTTTCTTCTTTCAGTGCATCGCGAAAGCGAAAATCACGCTGGGCGACTCCGCCGCCATCTGGCGACGCGAAACGTAGTGGTTCCGGGTCCACGCCTTTCTCCACTTCTACTTCTTTTGTGAATGCAAAAAGTTTTGTACCTCAGCAGCAATTAGGGGCCGCCGCTTTCAAGGGATTTCCCCAACGCGGCCGAGGCCAGATCTCACGTGGAAGAGGAAGGGGTAGAGGCGCGAGAAAGGAAGTTGCGCAGCAGCAGCAGCGCAGTTCGAGGGCGTGGAGCAGCGATAGTAGCAGTAGAAGTAGTAGCAGAAGCAGATCATCGTCGCCAAGAAGAAGCAGAAGAAGCAGAAGAAGGTAATAAGGGTTATAACGTATAGTTGGGATATGTATGATCTTGTGCGTGTTTGTGTGCGTAGAAGGCGGGTGAGTAGGAGCAGGAGCAGGAGCTATAGCAGTAGGAGCAGGAGCTACAGCAGTAGGAGTAGAAGTAGGAGCTTCAGTAGTAGTAGAACGCCCAGTCCCGCTCCGAGAAAAATCTCGGCAACGAAAGGGGGAAAGAAGAAACAGCAGTCCACAAAAATCGGCAAAAAGGCTAAAATGTAAATGATTGATTTTTTGAGAGAGAGAGTGGTAAGAGATGAGGTTTGATCATAGAAAGAAAAAGTTCGTGATGGTAAAAGATGAGAAGCAGCTAAGTAAGCGAGCTCAACGCTTCGGTAATCAATTGAACGACGCGCCAAAAACCAAAAAGGCTAATTTCACGGATCTCATAAATCAAGGGGTACGAATGGGTTTAATCTTCGTTTGAGCCGAGAAAGGAATTGTAGCATTTAGAATAACAAGTCGAACGGGGAAAATGATATCGATTGGAGTCGTTTTGCTATCAGAGGAACGTGCCAAAAGCTTGAAAAACAATACCTCCGTCTCACCTCCGTATGAAACCTCATCCCGTTCAATAACATTCTTATGTTCTTATGTTTCTCCTCCCCAAGGCACCTGACCCGTCTCTCGTACGGCCTTTACCCGTCTTAAAAAAGGCCCTGGATATGGTGTCGGGCAAGTGGAAAGCGAAAGAAAAGAGCTATCGATGGACGTGCGAGCAGATGAAGTCGATTCGTCAAGATCTCACGGTAAAATAGTCAATTAATAGTATAAGCAACAGTGGAATTCTCCGCGTGCTCTTTAGGTTCAGTGTACGCGAAACGAGTTCACAGTCAAAGTGTACGAATCTCATGCACGCATCGCCCTAGAACAAGTGAGAAATCTCCCCAGTTTACAACATAGGCCCAAGCACGTAAGCCTCGGGGTCCCTTCTAGGGTGACAGAGAAGAGTTTAATCAATGCCTAACGCAACTTCGAGCTCTCTACAAAGAAACAGTCGTAGGCCACGTAGTCGAATTTACCGCCTATTGGATACTTTATCTCCTACTCACAAAGAACACAGCAGGCAAGGCGGACGCAAAAAAACGATTAATTAATTAATTAAAACGACGATGATTTAGATATGAATTTGGCCTTGTCTTCGTTGAGTTCCGAAATGCAAGCGGAACCGCCGGTAAAGCACGCGCTTCGTCTTCGCTCCGCTTGGGCTTTGTCCAACTATCACAAATTTTTTCGTCTTTATCGCGTCGCGCCCAACATGGGCGCAAGTCTGATCGACATGTTCGTGCAACGAGTACGACTTAGCGCCCTTCGCGTGTTCACAAAAGCGTAAGAGAGAAATAAAACAATAAAGATGATGTCATTTGCCTTTTTTTTCTCTTTCTCCCCAGGTGTCGTCCTACGCTGCCGTTGTCATTCCTTCAGAGTGAGTTGGGTTTTGATTCGATTGATGACTGTCGCTCCTTCTTGCAGCAAAACGGTGGCATTCGTCACGGCCAAAACGACGATGTCCTCGATTGCAAACTTACCTACAGCAATCTAATTGCTATTTCTCAATCCTGATCCCTCTCCCCTCTCCCCTCTCCCCCCTCCCCTCCTATCCACGCACTCCTTATTCCCATAGCGTCGCCCTATCCTCCTTTCCCGTACGTTTTTTCTACAGTGTGTCTCCTGATATCTTCTTTATACAAAAGCTGGCAAAATTTGCCACTCTGACTGTATTTATGACTGGCGTTTAGTTTGGTTAGACTTGAATGATTGCTAGTCTTTTATTGGCCAGAGTCCCACGCTGTAGAAAAGTACCTTGGCTCTGGAATGAAAACTTAGGCTTTTGTACTACGTTAGCCCTTGATCAAATGTAGGTATTTATTTTATAGTGTAGCGGAAAAATGTACAATTGCACAGAGCGCGCGACCTTTTCCACGTACGGTAGTCATCGACTGAGACGTCTCGGAAAAGAGTCACGTGGACTAAAATCAAGTACGTATGCATAACTTTATTTACAATATTGGCAACGTGAAGTGCTTGCACTCATAGTCTATTATCAGCGCCGTTTTGTAACAGCCACCTTTCTCGCAGTTCCAGGATTGGACAGCAGCTTGCTTGGACCACTCAGAACGTAAGTCCTTCTCCTCGCTTTCGGACTAACAGACACGCTACCTCTTTTGACGTCAGCAGCAGAACTGGCCCGACTGTACAGGTACACGTCATTATTAATTAATTAATTCAAGAAGATCACGTATACTACCTCCTTTGGAAAGTTGGCGTCAGAGACGCATGTGATTTGCTGTCGCCACCCTGCAGTCTTCTCTCCCTTCGTTCCATGGATTTCTGCGTGGCGAGAGAGAGTTTTCTCGCCGTGCTGTCGCGAACATTCGGATGAGAGTAGATGGGCCGGACTTGCTGGCGCGCCTGCTGTTCTCGTGCCAACTCGCGCGTTTGACCAATCAGAGCCATCTGCTTGTGAGGTGACAAGCCGAAGAAGATCACGTGGATTTCTTGCCTAGCAGCGAAGAGCTGAAAACAAGTATTAACTCAAAATAAATAAATAAATAAATAAATAAATAGGTACCTGCGTTTTCACTTGGTCCATCAATAGGGTATCTTGGAACGAGCGAGACGACGGACTGGCATTGTGAAGAAAATCAATAAGATCCTACATTATTATGCAGTGTTACGTGAGATGGATATATGACGTCATCTGCACCTTGACTGTCGCCGCCAGGTCACGGACTTTTTTCGACCGATACAAAGCGCGCGTTAGGTAACCACGGGCAATGGCGTATAATCGACTCGACGTCTGTTTTTCAGTCAAATCAAGTCGTTTCCTCGCCGACGACGCCTTGGGAGTCGTCTTGGGACTGAAATAGCTCGACGGCGACGAGACGCCTCGCTTGGACGGCGAAGGAGACGTCAGCTCCTTTTGATACTGACTGATAATAATCCGGGGTGTTGGCGGCGATAACGTTTTCGAAGAGACGACGGCGTTTTCTTTGTTTCGCGCTTCGATGCGTTCGATTCGCTGGCGCACGTCAGCGACGAGTGCGTCGAATCGGCGCCGACGGCGTTCGGCGAGACGCTGTTCGGCTTCGATCGCTCGAGTGCGATGCGCGGCCATTTCGCGACGATCGGCGTCTGTGAGCTAAGAGCGGACCTTTGTTTCGAGATGCTGCAGTGTTGGGTAGTTCGAGCGTACGATTGGGGGAAGAAGAGGCTTTCCCGAGTAGAAAATGCACGACGTGTAGGGCCGTTTAGTCCAGTCGAGGAGAAGCGATTCGCTCGCCGCTGACGAATGATCGGAGGAGATTTCGTTTGTCTGCTCGACGAAGGAGCGCAACGGCAAACGATCGTTTTCCTCCATGGGCGGGAATGCAGCGGTCCCGTACGTGCTGTTTTCTGGTTTAGCGTGCGTTGGCCGTTCAAGTCCGTTCGATGCTGTCGTGGTCTCCGATACTAAGTTTAGGCAATAGCATACTAGGAGTCAGTCTCTTAGCGATGCCCTATTGTATGAAACAGGTAGACTGTGAGAAAGACAGCTCCATTATGAGTCGCCACGTCGTCCTTTCTTCTTTTTTTAGTGTGGAATTCTACTAGGAAGCTTACTCTTATTATGCAGCGCTTTTCTGTCGCGTCTGGCGTGTCGCATGCTTCTACTGTCGGCGCATTCGAGTCGACTAGAAAGTTACGAACAGCTCGGTACGAAATTTAAAAAATAAAATAAAAAAAGAGACACGTGTTTTCTTTTATAGCTCTAAAAACCTTTAGTGCATCTGGAAAATTCGCAGTCGAACTATGGTAAGAGCCAGACTCATTTTTAGGATAGTCTCCTCCACGTACAGAAGTCCGCAATATAGCTCAGGTGACCCTATTTATTATTTACATTGCACATCAAAGGGTCACCACCTCATTACTCAGAAGATACATATATAAACGGTCTGCTGCTTTAGTGTCAGTAGTCTTCTCATATTTGGTGGCTGCGTCGCCTATTTGATTGTTGTCGGCGACACGGCGCCGATCATTCTGAGCGATGTGTTTGGCTTGGAACCCAATTGGAATTTGCGAATAACAACGACGCTTCTCCTCGCCGTTTTCGTCGCCTTTCCTCTCAGCCTCATGAGAGACTCGCACAATCTGATTGGCTGCAGCACCGTCGCTTTCTTTTTCTACGTAGCTTTTAGCATAATGGTAAGTACGTAGTACAATGTATTAGGGTTATTTTATTTATTTTTTCTAGGCGCTTTTTCTATCTGTTCCTAATTTGACGTCAGGAAAATGGGCGTCGGAAGTGAATCTGTGGAAGACGGCGGGACTTTTTAAATGTCTTCCTATATTTTCAATAGCGTTTCCTTGCCAGGCGTACGGAAATCATTGCTAAACAATCCATTAATTAACGCGAGACTCTTTTAGGCAACTATTTCATCTACTTTATTCGCTGCCGGATCCGTCAACAAAGAACATGAATCTGGTGGTATCTTATGCTACTACGCTTGTAGCAGGAGTCTATCTCTTGGTTTGATTCAACTACCCTTTTATATATATCTAGACTTTGTGATATTGTATCTACTAGGTTGGGATCTTTGGATATGTGGCCTTTCTCAACGACGTCAGCGGAGACGTACTGACGAGCTTCAGCGACTCGATGTTTGCTTTTGCCGTGAGAATAGGTACCTAGCTAAGATTCGAAAGGGCGTATTTCTAATCTTTGTTTTAGGTTTCGCTGCGTCGGCGCTTCTCAGCTTTCCTCTGATGGTTTTTCCGGCGCGGGCGAGCATCTATTCCGTGTTTCTACCCAATGTATAAATAATATCTCGTCCTCCTAATCGTCCCATTCACACAGCTCTGTTCCCTAGGCTACCGGTGATATATACATTCCCCAGAGCAGACTCGTTCTTATAACGGGAGGAATAATCATTTTCACATTGGTAATTGCAGTGTTTCTTCCAAACGGTACGCGCTGACTACGGCTCGCTCTGAATCCCTTCCCTATTCAGGCGTTTTCGTATAGTTGAACTGATCCTTGGTCTTACCGGAGCGACGGCGGGAACGATCATCTGCTACATATTTCCTGGTCTGATATTTCTGAAAACGTCTGACGACAAGAAGCTGCGGTCGTGGGCGAAAGTATTGTCTGATAAGGGCGGGCTGTTTGTTTTCTTTGTTTTCTTACCGTACGCGTTTTAGTTGCTGACCGCAGTCGGGTTTCTTTGTCTCGTCTGTTCGACGTTCGCCGTTTTGTCGGAGACGGAAATGTCTGCCGGTGGAATGCGGGGCGCTGTTCCTCTCCCGAAGCCGGCGGAGACGATCAAAAGCAATCCTAAAGATCAAGAAAATCTCGTCACTTCTGACGTTCCTCCTCGAGATAAAAAAGATGCTGGGGATTTAAAAAACAATGAAGAAGAAAAAGAAGAGGAGCAGAACAACAAACAGGCTCTGTCTAAGAACGACGACGAAGCTGATGACGACGGAAGACCGAGAAAAGAGGCTCCTCTAACGGAGAGAAAAAAGAACGAAGTGAAAGCATTGATTGACCCAGCGGATCAGGAAGGAAAGAACGATCGTGTTCAGGAGGAGGAGGAGGAGGAGGTGGAAAAAAAGGAGGGCGGCCAACGACGCGAACCGCTTGTGCCTCAAGCGCCTGATCCCAAAGAAGAGGAGAGCGTCAAGAAAGCGGAGAAAGAAGAAAAAGACGTCAAGAAAGAGGAAGAAGGTAAGAAAAAAGAAGAAGTCAAGGAGGAGGCGGTTCAAGATGAAGGGAATAAGAACCAAGTTGGTAAGAGCCGAGCGTTGCAGTTGTCTGAACCACAGCCTAAGAATTCCGACGAAAACCGTCCCGAAGAATCCAAGAAAAAGGGAGACAACGAGAGCAAAGTCGGACGAACGGAAGAGGGGAATACCAAGGAAGAAGCCAAAGCAAACCAAGAAGCGTTGCCTAAGGCAAATCAAGCAAACGCAACGCCACGAAACGAAGAGAAGAAAGAAAGTCCTCTAGGGACCGTTCGCCGGCAAACGACGCCGCGAAAAACAGCAGCCAAATTCCAAAACTCAAGACGCAATTCCATCGCGGAAAGACTCGGACTCAACGCTCTTCATCGCCACGTCGGAAGACCGAGATAAACAAGCCATTTCTTCTACTCTAGTGTACAGGTAAATTCAGAATGAGATCTTTATTCGCATTCATAGTCGTCCTCGTCATCATTGCCGTCAGTTCGAGACGATGCCGTCGCCGTCGCCGTTTCAGGTACCGGTGCCGGTGGTGCCGTCGTCGTCGTCGTCGTCGCTGCGGCGGCGGCTGCAACTGTCGTAGCTTCTTCGCTTGACTTCCCTTCTTCGTGCGTTTCCGTCTGCTGTTGCTGCATCATCTGCTGAGCCTGTTGCCATTTCAGATACTCCTCCTGTTCAGCCTAGAAGAACGGTACCCTGTAACCAACTCTCCTCATAGGGAGGGGAGGAGTATGCTCGTTCCCCTTTGCCACGTCTTTAGTACAAAGTTCTGCACGACGTCAGATATGAATTATGACGTCATCAAACGCGTGGCAAAGAGGAGTACCAAATTAGTCTCGCAGCTTCAATTTTTAATTAATTTGAAGACTACATCTTTAGAGAATTCAAACCTGGGCCTGTTCCAAACGCGCTTGAGCGAACAACGCCTGTTGCTGACGCAAAAGCTCTTCTTCTGGTATTCCCTATAAAGTAAAACCTCTCTCGGTCTTGTCACATGATGACGTGACGTCACCCAAACCATTTTTTCTAGTTTCGTGCTGGCCTTTCGTCGTTGCTTCGTCTCCTTTTTATGCTCCGTCAACACCTCGTTGACTTCGTCGACGTAGCCACCAAATCCTAAGGACTAATAAAAATTAATTAATTAATTAACAATTTTTTTATTTTTCGTCTGCCCACTTTCAGCGCTTCGACGATGTGCTCGGCTGATATCGTCTTCTTTTGCTGTTTGCCGCACGCCTCATTCGCTTCGGACGAGAGCAAATGGATGAACTCTGCGTACGAAGGAAGGCCGCGTTGAAAAAGCGCTACGACCCAAGCGAGCAGGCTCGAACCGGTGCAACAGTTCAATACCAATTCCCTGGCGTCGTTCGCCACGCGAATATTGGGCACCATTTCCTTTATCATCTTATTGACCGCCGCTGGAGAGGATAAGGAACGATTTATGTTCTGAAGGTGAAATTAGATGCCGGCAACACCTCGCGGCAAATTGACGTCGTCGTCTCCGAGGCCTTCCTCGGCGACGGCGAGACTTTGCCGACTTTCCATTTTCGTTTAGCGTACGCTAAAATGCTTCGTCTTCCCGGGAGTCTTCCCGCCGCAATGACGCTCCCTCGACGAGCCGTTCGCCGCTTACTGTCCACGCAGCTGCCAAACAAACTTGATTTTTCTAACACGGAAGCGGCGTACGCTCATCTAAGCCAACGCGACCTCGCGCGAGCGTTGTTCGTCTTGCAAATGTGCTCCGTCGATTCCATAGTCGACAACAGCCTCGAGGTGAAGCGCTACGCTTACGCCTAACTAAATACGAGAGTCTTTGTCTCGACAGTTGATGAAGCTTAGCGAGAAGATGCTGCCCGGGCCTTTGTTTCGCTGGATCATGGAAAACACGATTTACGGCCACTTCGTTCCGGGCGAGACGCACGAAGACGTAGCTCGCTCTTTCGAACGCTATCGCGACGCGGGAGTGAGATATTTTCCGGCGGCGTCTGTGGAAGACGAGCTGAATGAAGAAGAGGAGTACTCGGCAGATGTGTCCGTTTTATATATATATATATAATCTGCCAGTTGCGTAGTGTTACCGTGTTTTGTGTAGTGAGGCTGCGCTGGATGAAAATGCGGCAATGATTGCAGATTCTATTCAGCTGGCAGGTGAGAGAATGAAGAAGGAGGATTTTTTTTGTTTTAGGACTTCCTCTCTCTCTCTTAGACTTTCTTGGAGGTGAAAAAGACAAGCGAAATTCGAAAGTTGCAACGAAATTGTCAGCAATAATCAAACCTCGTCTCCTTGTAAGGAACGTACGAAATCCACGCATATAGTATTAATTTCTTTGTGGCAGACTCTCATCTCGTCCCGCCTTATAGAAAACGGTGGCATACCCTTGATGAAAGCCTCTGAAGTAACGAGCGCATGAGAGTACAGTATGAAAATAATTGATTTTTCTAATGATCAGCTGCATGCGAGAATGGAGGAAGCGGCTGACGAACGCAATTGTCTACCGCAGTACACCAAAGCCGTCAATCGTTTGGATTCCTTAATAAAAGTGCATCGTCATAAAAATCGCGCGCAAATGTTCATTTCTGATGCCGACAGGATGTGAATGAGAGGGGCATTTCGATTTTTATTGATGCGGAGCACAGCTACATGCAGCCAGCGATATGCAGCTTGGTGCTCTACATGCAGTCGAAGTACAACAGAAGAAATCGTCTGACCGTTTTCAACACGCAGCAAACCTATCTCAAGGTAGCACAAAATTATTTTCCAACGCGCCGCTTCCTGTATCCTTACTTCGTAGGACGGAGAGGATTCTCATCGGAGAAATTTAGAAATCGCTCGATTATCCCAATTCGATTATGCAACCAAAGTAGTTCGAGGCGCTTACATGGTGTTCGAACGCGCGCACGCCAAACGCCGGCGTCGTCCCGATCCCATTCACGATACGTACGAGAATACGACCGCCTCGTATCACCGCGTCGTCAACGACATGATGGAGAGAGCGGCCGCTGGAGAGGGAGCAGTCATGGCTGCTTCTCAGAATGAAAATACCGTCAATTTTGTAGCCAACAGGTATCTCAAATCCCTCCCTTAGAGAACCTAGTTTATTATTTTTATTTGTAGGATGGAAAGCCTTGCTATTGCTAAAGATTCTGGCCAAGTGACGTTCGGTCAGCAATTAGGAATGGCTGATCACATAACTTTTCCTTTAGGTGAGAAAGTCTAGCTCTATTCCCTTTATTGAATTATGAGTGTAGGTCGAGAAGGTTATCTTGTTTATAAGTATTCGCCATACGGCAGTATTGCTAGCACGCTGGCGTACCTGTGCAGGAGGGCGCAGGAAAATCGCACCGTATTAAAAGGGCTTCGTCAGGAGAACAAACTTCTCGCGGCAGAATGGAAGCGACGCTACGAAAACCCGTGACGGGATTTATAAACTTGCTACGTGTGTACTGATCGCTGCTGATTCATTGGAAGGTCAGTCTTTTGGAACAAATTTTTGTATTCATTAGCAATTGGCACGAAAACTAGTACGTCGAAGCGACTGTTTGCTTGTATTCGAAAAGTGGCGTTCTGGTCAAAATTTTTCTGTACCTTTATTATGTAAAAGAAAAGGAAGGTAAACTAAAAGGGTGTGTACAGTTATCTATTGAAAATGAGCTCTAATAGTGCCCAGGATCCCGGCCTGTTCGCAAGCTTTTAGAAGTTTCGTCAACGTTGCCTCCTCTCCGTAATCCATCATCCACGACTCGATCAATTGATGTCCTTCGCTATAAGGTGAGTTGGTGGGCGGCAAAAGGGCGAGGGTCCTTAGGCGAAGCTGTGCTTGAAGTATGCTGATTTTTGTCTTGTCAAGTTTGAGACAAATTTGATGAACGAGATCGGTTGTAATTTCACTCCACGAATGTCCTGGCAACGGCTTATCTTGTCCTTCTTTGACCTTCTTTCTACTATAACAGCAAAACGAATTATGTATTTGGCATAATTCCGTAGACTCCTTACATAATTTCAGCCATTTGATCAATGGTTAGTGGCCGTCCATTCTCTGCTGCTGAACTACTCGCGCTTTTAACGGGCGGGTCGTTTTGGCTGCCAGCATAACCAATTTGAACGTTCCTAACAATCAATTGATAAAATTGATAAAATTGATTGATCTAACAGTAAATCTTTATTTACATGGATCCTGGCCCTTCATTGTGAAGCTCAAGGCCATGTACAACTTGCCCAACTCCACTATGTACAATATGCTTCAAAAGACTCACGGAATCAATAATGGAATTACCCGCAGTATTTTTCATTGTGCTTCACATCCCTTGATGTTTGCAAAATCTTCCTGCAAAACGCAACAACGACATCCCTTTAGTTTATACACCGACTCTCTCTAGGACTGACTGTTTGCTAGAACTTGTTGCCGTGGCACCGTTTCCGGTCGCTGAAACGCTACCCTCGTGCACGCCTAATGTCATTGATTTATTAGCAAGAACACTCACATCATCATCATCATCATCGTCCCTGAAAGATTTCCTATTGATTATTAATATCATTAACACCCAACATACGTTTGAAAGTGTAAATAGCCTAGATTATTTTTATTTTCCGTATCTGTGCAGAGTCGCAACTCAATGTCAAATTCGTCGTATTCAATCTCGTCGTCTAGGGACCAATCTTCACCAGTTTGACCAATATTTCGAATGCGTTCAACTGCAACGGGCTTATGATTGTGGTTTCTGAGCGCAGGTGCGACATTCCGAAGGGCAGTAGCATTTTTCTTGTCTTGGAATGTTTCGCCGTGGGTCCCGAGCCTTTTCAGTCGCTTAGCTCCCTTCCAAGAAACACATCCATCGCATCCGATAACTGTAACGTTGTATTTCGTTTTAGATTCAGTCATTCTTGCTGACAGCACAGTGGAGAATTATCCGGGAGCCTCGCATCGAACACGAGAAAGAATTGTCCACTTCTCCGCTTGATACGACATCGCTATGTCTGTAATTGTAACGAGGTGACTTATGAGAGTTAGAGTTGCTCCATCCTTCAAAAGATTCTTTTCAGGAGTCGCAGCCGCGTTTTTTCAAAGAAATCGCATCGTTTGATAGCCGAAGCGGAAAGGTACTCACTCTGTACGCTACTACAAGTAGTAGTCGTTTCGATTTCGTAGCTGTACTGTACAGCTACGAAATCGAAACGACAATATTCGATCTGGCACCCCCGCCTGCCCCGCCCCCAGTACACACTTGTTTTAGGTGATCATAATTTTACATAAGCAACTAAGCTAAGCACTAAAATTAAGCACACGTTCCTCGAGAGCCTTATCTGGCTGACGGCCGCAATATTTTGTCCACAACCTCCCCAAAAGCTCTAAAAAGATTTGGGAATTATAAAATCTCTGAGGGCATAGCAATCAACTTTGATGTAATCTGATCGCCGGGAGTGTAGAAAGAATTACTGAGAAGATTTCCATAGGCAGTGTGAAGAGTTTTAAACATCTGAAGCAGACAAAAAATTAGCCACAGGCAGCTCCTAATAATTATTATAGACACATACATTTTTCATTTCGCTGTCCTTGCCATAGCTATTCGTATTTTCGACAACGGCGACGAATTTCACCTTCGTATTCGTCATATATCCGTATCTACACCAAAATATAAAAACTGTTGTAGTAAAGTCCGGATATTAATTAAGGAATTATTTAATTAATTAGACACCCCATTTTTTCAAAGTATCGTACGAACATTTTATATTCTTCGGTGGGATAGAGTTGGCCAAGATAAAGTTCTCGCAAATCGGATCCGCCTCGAGCCGGCGATTGAGCGGCAACTTAAAAGAAATTCTCCGCTGCATCGATTCTGTACGTAAAAGCGTTCTGTACCCTTCTCTTCGATGACGTCGAGTGACGTGTGTACGAGATATTGAAATTTGAGCTCTTCGTCGGGCCCCGAGCATTTCACGTAGAGCGGATAGTTCTGAGAAAGTGTTAACGTGCCGGCGGAGAAGCCAGGACGACTCGCGCTTACCTCCTTCGCGATAACAGCCAAGCAAACGGCAGACATCTCTAGTGCATCCGGGATTTGCTTACGTCAACCCTGGGGGCGGGAGCAGGGCACTTGTATTGATTCGGTTAGATCATAATCTCGCGCCTGTATGCTATACCGATTCAAAGTTTAGTAGCGATCACGTAGACAGCTCCCAGCGTAATAAAAACGACAGTTAGACTACCATACGTTTGTCAAGAACCTGAAAATTAAATTTGCCGCCGAAAGATAGCGTATCAAAGGGAGGGGTTACTATTTTTGCATGTGTCTCTTGGCCCGGTGGTCGGAGAAGTCCAGTCAATGTAAGAGATAAGAGATATGGTTGCGACTGAGAGCACTGATAACCAGAGAAGATAAGGATACTCTCTCCCAATCCCTCGCACGTTTACGCACCAGATGCATGCATGCAACGATTCGTAGGATAGATTAAAAGTTTTGCTACGAAGCGACAAAGAGCAGATGATGTTGTACAGAAAGGCGCGGAACGGTTCTTTGAACCGCTTTGTATACGTAAGAATTAGGGGTTTCTCTACAAGATTAGTCACGCGCCGCCGCCTATTCACTACAACCCAATGCATACTTGCATAGCAGACGTCCATCTGCTCAAACCTAATCAGAACGAAACGCAGACAAAACTGTTTGTCAACACGAGCATTTCACTTCATTGTACATCAACTAACGTAGTTGATCTCGTCGGTGTTCTACTGATTGCTTGATTCCCCATTGTGACGTCATCCCTTGGACACGACGGTGGGCAACTGGACATCCATGAAGTCGTAGAACGACACGCTTCCCGAGTCAATCATCGCCCATTTGACAGGAATGCCGTCGGCAATTCTACTAAGCGAGTTGATCTCGCCTAAAGTCGGCGGCGCTTCAGCGCAACTAAAGGTAAAGGGAGTCATATGCATGCAGGGGGGGACTCGGGCCCGAGACTATTGTAACCTTGCAACTGCAACGTAATAGTTCGGTCGACCGCGATCGGTTTTCTTGAAACGAGGCCGAAATTTATAGACCTCGAACGAGAGACAAAACCTTTTCCTGCTCCCCCCCACAAAATAGAGACAAGGTGCAGCCATTCGCACATTATTATCACTCACCCCGAAGGCGCGGCGGAAGCGGCGAACGGCGACGGCGGCGTTTTGAATATGCTCAGTTTCTTGAGAATGGCCTCTGCGCAAGGTGCGACCCCAGACCCAACAAAAAAATTAGTATCATCATCGCGGTATGCGCCCAGGAGGCAGACTCATTTTATATACGTATACACGTACGTGCGTCTATACTTAGTTACGTACCTGTCGTGACTGCGTCGGAGCGGCACACGAGTGGCTTCCGCACGGGCAATAGGGCGCTAAGCGCCAAGACGCTCGCGCACACGACGTCGCGCGCCAGACTGGCGCACGCGACGTCTACGGCGAGAGCGACGATCGGATTGGGATTGGATTGCGTCGCCGTCGCCGTCGGGCCATTTCGATTTTGCGTCGTCGGCCTGGCGGCGGCGGCGCGCTTCCTATCGGATTCGTCGTCGCGGACCGCCCCGCCGCGTTTGCGCGCCAACGTTGCCTCCGGGCCAATCAGCGACGCCGTTCTAAAATTAGATATTCGACCGTCGCCCTGCTCTACCCCCTACGCGTTTTGACCTCTTGGAACTTCGGAAAACCATGAGTCCGGATCTGACTAGCATTGCATAGGCCTATCGCGGTGCCAAAGGGAGAGGGGACGAAAAACGAAACAACATCCGCATTAGACCCCGCCCCGCCCACCCTGACTGTGTTGTGAACTATATCTGGTGCGGAATGGATGACATGCCGAACACGCGCCCCGCTTACTAACTTGATATTCGTGTAAGGTGAGACTGTTATGCGTCAGCACGTGAAAGGCCTAAACAAGAGATTTTGTCTCCCGGAGCGTCGGCGTGTGTTGCAACTGACCTGTTGTATTGTCATTGGAAGGCCGTCCAAGCGGAGTTCGAGGTGACCCTGTGGAGAGAAAAAACCCGGAAGTAGTCGATTTAGGAGCAGATGGGGTGGACGGAGTTCTTCCTCGAAGAATTCCGTCGCTTAGTGTTTTGCTGCGAGATGAACGTGGCAAACAGGTGCGTCCGATTGGTTGAATAAACAAATAAGGAAGCAGCAGACGCGGCATATCAAAGGGCGTGGGGAACATGCCAAACGAGGAACAGACACAACGCTTTACACATACCGTTTCCAAAAGGAATAGGGCTTCTTCGGGAAACACGAGCAATTGACCACAAGCCGAATGACCCATCCATTTCCAGCACTGACCCTTAGAGAATTGGAGTACAGCGGTTACGATCCCGGCTAATCACGTGATTTTCAGTTTACCTTTGCCACGTGGATTTCCGCGTGGTCGCGCTTCGGTTTCCACTCTCCGATCGACAGCGTCTTTCTAGAGCCGAAATGAGTCTTCGCATAGCGTCTATATGGTAATCGACGGATTATTGGGAGGTTTCTACTCGTTGCACGTGTGTTCTTCGGCGAATAGGACTCGATTCGATTCGTGAAACGCGTCCAATTTGTCGCGCTGCCGATCCGAGCCGTCCCAAGCAAAATCCTTCATTCCTCCGCGCGTTGGCATCACGACCGGTCGTCGCTGAGCCGCTATTTCCGCAGGGCTGGAAAAGTAAGCGGTGGGAGCCCCACAGAGGAAACAGATGCATTCGGCTACCTCGGAACGTGCGCTAGGAGGCGCAGGGCCTCCTTTTCACGCTCCGTTTTACTTCCATCGTCGCTCTCGGCCATCACACCATAGGAGAAAGGATCCGCACAAACGTCCCACGACAATCCCGTATATGCGAGCGTATCGGATCGATAATCGTTTATTGAATTAGAGAAAAGAGTACACAATAAGCAGGAGATCAACAACCACTTATTACACGCGCATAAAGCCAAGAAAAGGGACCTCCTAATACCATCGTACTGTACGCTCTAAATATAACACATCCTCCCAGCGGATATCAACTCAAATCTTATAATCTAACGAACTAAACCCGGAGAAACCTATACAAAGTTCTCTCTATCAGATAACTCTAAAACAAAGCAAGCCTAGCACTGTCCGTGGTGGCGGTGGCCATAAACGTAGGGCACGGGCCGACAAGGCCACGTCGTTTGCTTTCCGGCGCTGCCGTAATAATAAGCCGCAGCGGCGAGCGTTTGCAAATACGAGAGATCGTTCGCCTTTCGTTCGATCCCAATCGACGTGTAGCGCGTCGCGCCGACGGCGTCTCGCGTGTCAATCAAGTTCTCGACCGTAAATAGACGCGTTCGTCGTTCGGTGACGGAAATATCCGAATGAGCCGAACTCGTTACGGATAGCGGACTGGGAGGCGTGCACGGCGGCGTGACGATCGATTCCAAGTGGAAACGTCGTCCCGTCGCGTGTGCTGCGAGGGTGGGGGGCGTGTTCATTTCCTGCGACGTTGACGTCGCCGCGGGGGAGGCGGGAACCACAACGGCGGCGGCGGCGGCGGTTGCCTTTTTCTTGTTACGCTTTCGTCGACGACGGAAGTTCCCGTTTTCGAACATGTCCTCGCAGTGATCGGCGAGACGCCAGTAGTTTCCCTTGCCCGGATCGCCTTTCTGTCGTGCGACTTTGACGAAGCACTCGTTGAGGGAGAGATTGTGACGAATGGAGTTCTGCCAGCCCTGCTTGTTGTCGCGATAGTAGGGAAAATTGTCCATGACGTACTGATAGATTCCGCTCAGCGTGCTCTTCTTCTCCGGCGACTGTCGAATTGCCATTGCAATGAGCGCGATGTAGGAGTAGGGTGGTTTCTGCAGCGGCTGCGTCGTCCCTGTCGTCTCGCTTCCGCTCGTGATCGGGTGAACGGCACGCGCTTGGGCGTCCAAGCGAACGAGCGTCTCGTTCGTCGTTTCGGTGACGGAGAGAAATTTCGACATCCTTCGCAGTGACTCGCCGGGGTAACAATGTTGACGGGACGACCGTGTCCGCCCCGTTTTGCTGTTTGGAAACCCGCGGCCCACCCAAGCCGCAGTCCCGTGCCCATGTGTTTATTGTTTACATACTTCGCCACCCAGGACGGCCACCCAACGGGCAGTGCCGGCACGTGCCGTGACGACTCGTCGACCAATCGTCGCGCGCCTTCGCTAAAGTGCTTATGCATCGAGTGACCATAATCGCATAAGTGCGACGATAAGTCGATACCGGTCGTCTAACGAAGTGGGAGGCTTTTGCACACCTAACCTGTAAACACAGGATGTGCGGTCCGACCGCGAGCAAGTTCCACATCGTCTATTGCGATTTCCGTTCGACTCGAAATCGCGTTACGGTCGCCGAGTCGACCCGTGCACCGTCGCGAACCGACGACGTCAAACCACGCGCCCACTCTTTGCACGAGCGCAAGTAGCGTGTTTGCGTCACGAGTAAAGTCGATTTATGTAAACAGATACAAATCCTGCACGAGCGTAAGCAAAAAATCGAGTGGGCGGAGATCGGAACAAACTCGCAAAAAATCGATGCATCGATGCATGCATAGCGCGACGGAACGAACGTCGTACGCGTCACGCTGACTGGTTCCATCCAGCTCGTTTGGGCGGGCTTAGACTAAAAATTGCCGTCATCGCCGTTTTTTTGTTTTCGTGGTTCGCCTACGTAGGAGTTGCGAGTGCGTCGTTCAAGCGATGCTCCCACGCTCTCGTTCGCGCCACTTCCCCTATGCGGATTCGTATTATGGGCACGGTTTGCCCTGTGCAAGACCTTCGACCCGGAGGCGACGACATTTTCTCTTTTTGCGGTTTTTAGAGCGAAACTTGTGACGCTGAGCTATAAAACGAGTGGGCGGCGGTGCTGTTTTAGACGCATTCGGGGAAAAAAAACGATGTCAGAAGCACGACAAGTAAAGTGGTAGTGAGTCATGCTCTTGGCGTCCGCGAGCAAAAATAGAGAGGCCAGACGAAAGCGCAGCTGACGGATTGGAAAGGAAGTGGGAGCGATCGCGCTCGATTAGGATTCGCGTACACACACGCCTATAATAATATTCCGCGTAGAACGCCGCATGGGGGAAGAGCAACAATCCGCCCTTTTACAGCATTCAAAACAAGTTGCGTGGGCGTGGCTAGAATTGCAAAGAGAACGCAATGCAGACGCGATGTGCAGACGGTTCATTTATTCATCACCCCCCTGTTACTAAATCGAAGTCTAGGAGCTAAAATGTAAACTAGAGGCGACGGAGGGAGTCCGCGCGAGCGAGAATTAGAGCGATAATTCCATTTACTAATCGATAAACTTTTCATCTAAAAGGAGCTTCAAATCATAGGCGCGCAGATTCTCGCCGCAAAGAGCTCGCCGATTATCGTGAAAAAGAGAGCCATTATGAAGAGAACGTAGCTCGTGCCCACGTTTGCCGTCGACGTCAGCAGGTAGGCGGCACCGCCTATTTCCTCAAACCCGAAACCGGTCGGAAATATCAACGCGGCGAGGCAAAAGGAAACCACTGAATGAGAAAATAGAATGAGTTGAGTACCCCGGATAACCCAAGAAACCTTACTGCCGAAAAAGGCGATTTTCTGCGCGTTTTCGAGCGATTGCGATCGTCGCGCGAACGAGGCGAAAAGAAAACCGAGTGCCGCGGTCAATGCGCCGATTCCCATGATCAGAAAGACGAGCGTGATTTTCCACTGGTAGGGAACTTCGACCCAGCCGCACTGTTCGTTAGAATCGCTTGAGTCCGGTATTTGGCGACACGAAACAGTCAGGCCGTAACGATTCATGCCTAAGAGGAAGAGACGAGAGACGAGTTTCGGGGTCGAATCGCTCTTGCACGACAATAACTTGCCTCCGCTACCGTCGAGAGGTTTGAACGTTATCCACCACGGGCTAACAACCGCTGATATTGCAAAAGCGTCCGCTAGGACGAAGAAAACGGCTCCAATCGCAACGAACTTGTCCGTCATTTGCGTTTAGTTAGCGCGCGCTCTAAAGGTTCGAATGAACGCAATCAGCAGTCCTCGCCGTTTGAATCACCGTTATGTAAGCAACTTTAATATCTCAGTACCTACGTACACTCGTCCAACACATGCGTACCAGTTCTATTTACTACTAAAGTCCTCAGTTAGGAAGTGTTCTGTCCACTGAGTGTAGAAAGGGCAGAAAGTTGAAACGCGGTACAAAAAAAATGTTCTAGTTTACGTTACAGTCAGACCTGACAAACAAGATCATTTTCTAGTCATTTTCTACATTTGTCTTTGCTAACCTCTAGGCGTTTTCTCACCCAAAGGCTAGTTGCAAGACAAAGTTAACAGTCTCACTCTAACTTAGTTACACCAAAATCCGGCCAAGAGGTTTGGAATGGTCGAAGGGAAAAATCGTCTGTCCGGTCATGGGGTTGGAACGGTTAGAAGATCGTTCTAAATGGTTAGAATTTAGAACGAGTTTACTTTACCTCTTACAAGCAACGTACATGAAAGTGTAAAAAATTCTCTTCAGGTCCTTTCAACGGCATGCAGGCAGGCTTGCATGTCGTACGTGCTTTGCAGCAAAGTTTTAGGAGCTAAACGTTCTTGTATTTACACCAAAATCTACACGTAATGGGATTTGCTTACATGTACTTCTATAAATTAAACAGGCTCAGACTGAGACAAAAAAAAAACAAGGCGTAAGAAAGAGAGATAGAAAAGAGTCGTCCGCACTCGCGTAATACAAATTCGCATTGTGACGTCACAAAGCAAAACATCGCGCATGCGTTCAGTATGGACGAATCATATCCCAGCACATTTTATCCGGGTATTGTAGACATCCTATCCTCTTGGAGGGAGCTCTTGGAGGGAACACAAACAAAATTTTATTTCTTTTCAAATAAACATATAGCAGTGAACACTAAAATCTGCTATAAGTAAGTATGCATTCATTTCATAGTTCAAAACAGCAGTCCTTGGTGCCACATGAAGACAAGCACAACGACGGCAGCCAAGAAAAGAAAGATGAATCCGCCACCGATGCCGTACGTGTAAAGAAGCCACACGGCAAAGATGATTGCAGCAAACGCCATGAGAAATCTCGCCAGCATTCCGCGATCATCCGAGAATAAAGCCGCCATATCCGGCTTCGAATTGTGGCGCCTGTCTCTCGGGACGTAATCATACATTCGAAATTCGTCGCAAGGAATCGCTTCCTCTTCCAAAAACGCGGCAATTTCTACGCCAAGACGTCAAATCAGTAAGAAAAAGACGTGCTAGAGAACAAACCGTCTTTCTTCTCAATAGCGGCATCTCTTGATTTTTCGACGATCAGGTACGTCTTTTCTCCGCGGAAAAAGTACGAAACAAATGTAATTGAATCTTTGAATCGGTCGAAGATCTGACGAGAAAAACACGTCATTCACGTGTATCTCCCCTATACGAACATCGCACAAGACAAACCTTTTCTTCGACAAGGACGGACCAGAATGTAGTGCCGTCTTTTTCCACTTTCCAGGAAGTTCGACCCACCAGCCACACTCTTCCCGCGTCGTCAACGTGACCCGCGTCGCCCGTTTTAAGCCATTTTTCGCCTTTTCGATCCAGAAGAATACGTGACTTGGCCGCCTGAAAAATAGCGGTGGGAAAGAGGAGCTGAAACATTTTCTGTCAACTCACTGCTTCAATGTTCACGTGCCATCCAGAAACGACTATCTCTCCATTCACACCTGATGGCACCTCCAAATCTTCAACGGTACCTGTCTGATCTAAACAAAGAAAATAACGTATTCCCCGCTCTCTCTCTTCACATGGATATGCAAGAGACTGTCACTGGGCCTGTCTCTTCTAATTTTACCTTTCTCTTCTGCTGTAATCACTTTCAGATTGCCCTCCAGAAAAGGCATGCCGACGCAATGACCCATGTCTGGAGTCTCTTTCTCCGCATCTATTTTCACCTCAGCGTCGATAAACGCAATAGGCTCGGCTTCCGTGCTTCCGTACACAATAACCAATTGTCCCAGAGACGTCGCCTTGCGCATGTCGTCGACCATGTGACGATAAACGGGAGCGCCGCCGACGGAGAGAATTTTGATTGGAAGAGGTCGATTTTTATTCAGACAGTAGGTGCAGAGCCGATGGGCCACGTTGGGCGAGACGGCGCCGTACGTGACGCCAATCTCGGCCATAGTATTAACGACTACTTCGGGGTCAAACGATTTTATGTTGTTCAGCACGAAGCAAGTTGCTCCAGTCTGAGAACAAAATCATTATGAGTCTATATATCTTCCTATCTCCCCTACTTTCTACCTTCATGAAATGTAGAGGCACCATGGTCAGATTCGTGAAACCCACTTCGTCTTTCTCTTCTGAGTACTTCGCGTCTTCGCGAAACGGCAGGCCCTTCAACTTGGCGTAGCTCTGTGAGATTGCACACGTCTGCAATTGCAAGTAGCTGTGGTCTCTGTAAAGAATCTTTGGCATTCCCGTGCTTCCCGTTGTAAACGTAGCCAAGCAGCGAGTAGCACGTGCAACGTCGACGTCGGGAAGACTGGAAGCGTCGACGGGAGTGCGATCAGCTGAAATCTCAATTTTGATAGGAATGTGTCGAACAGAAGACATCATCCACTAAAATAATATTATATTCTTCCAGTTCTTCTTCTGGCTTATCGTCATGCATACCTTGAGATACCAATACTTTCCCTTATGTGTAATCCATGCTTTTGGCTTTGCCATATTGATGCAGTGATTCAGTCTCGCCACTCCCATGGCCGGATCAATCACAATGATAACAGCTCCTAGAGAAAAAATTTTTTTTCTTTGCCAACCCCGCCTACAACCGGAACTAGATTATTCTTTCGGAATTCTCTCACTTTAAAGCCTTCCGATTTACTGGTGTACGTGTTTATACCTATTGAGAAGACTGCCAGAATTGCGGCGAAGAAATCTGCAGACGGAGCAATCGTGATGAGAACGTTATCGTCTTGTACGACTCCGAGCGATTCAAATTCCCGCTTAAGATAGGCAATACGGTAAAGCAGATCGCGATAGGACAGGCGATCTTCGCCAATTGCCTGTGGATAAAGAGAAAAGATGATGCAATTTAGTCCAGGTTCGTCAAAAGGTCGCAAAGGCCTATGCACATACAAAGCACAGCTTATCTGGCGTTCTTTTCGCGTTTTCAACAACGAGCGACGCAAAGTTCGACTCCGTTCTTTGCGACATTTTTCTTGTTGTCTAGCGCACGCGCCTAGCGTCACGCGTATCCAAGCGTCTCCATGCCAGGTGTGATGCCGTCTTTTCCACAATTTCCTTCTCTCTAACTGGCTCTCTTTAGGCAAAGACAAGAAGAGCAAAGGCGCTTCGAACGGTTAGAAACGCATTTGATGTCGCATAGCGCCTTCGAGAGCAGAATTCGGCTCTAGTCTCCTCCGATTCGACTCAAGTCGGCGTCTACGTCTTCGCGAACGGAGAGAAATACGGTACGATATCGAAATGGATAAGAAAATTCCTTCTCTATTCAACTCGACGCTACAGAAGGAGAGTATCGAGCTTGCGAAGGGTTTATCGAACGAGACGGAAAAGGGACGCAGTATTCGACGGATGGAAGTCGATATACGGGCGATTGGGTGAAAGATGAAATGCACGGAAGTGGTGAGGCAATTCTTAGGAGAAAGACGGCGAGATTGACGTTTTTTCTATGAAGGAACTGCTGTATATGCTTCAGGGTCTGCTTACGAGGTAAGAGAGAACATAGTTTAATTGGAATAAATTGTATGCGTATGAATCAAGGGAAACTTTTCTCACAATGAATATTGCGGCGAGGGAACCTATATCTGGCCTGATGGGTCCTGTCTAAAGGGAATGTTCAAAAATGGAAAGTGAGGCATCATCCTCTTCGTTTTTTTTTCTGGGCGTTTGACTTCAGCAAAAATTCACTAGACCCACCGGCCAAGGAGAGTTCATCGATTCCAAAGGAAGAGCGTGGAGCGGAAACATAACCGGAAAATTGTCCGAGCTTAGACTGAAACTCACGTAGGCAAACTAAGAAATAAGTGTTTACGCATGCTAGGAAATAAAGGTAAGATATTATAATATTTAAGAGCAACGAAGAAGATGAGGGTGGAGGGAGGGAGGGAGGCATGTATTCACACTTTATATATAAAAAAATGCAGCGTTAGCGAAATCTACCGCAAGGCGTGTGTGAGCATGCTAGAGTCGTCAAACCCTCTATGGTCAAACCGCTGAGACAGCACCACCACGAATGACGTCACCGGAAATCGTTTACAAAAGCCCTATTGTTTTCCAGCTTCACATGCAGAGGCGAGCTCGAAAAATGACGTCACAGTCCAAGCGAATAAAAAGGAGCGTCACTTGAGCGAAGTTGCCAGTCGCGACGGGATCCGCGTGGGGGATCGATCATGCAAACACGACGTCTCTGCATTCTAGTCTTCTTCGTCTTCTCAAGCGTCGTCGCTGAGTTGGAACAAGGTCACAGTGTTGCCGGCGGCGATTCGGAAGAAGAAGAAGAAGGTCGCGGTGCCGTTTACACTGCTGGTGGCGATATCCGCGTTTCGGGCGGCGATTTTCGCCCAACTCCAGAGCCTCTTTCACCGTACGGAAAACGCGATAACTTTTCAGCGAAATAAAATTTAGTTGTCTAGACCCAATTTCAATACTCCGTACGGATACCAGATTATTTCTCAGAGTCGCGCTACAGCCGGCGAGACTGTCACCGTCACCGTTCACGCTAGGGGAGCGGAGAAGCGAAAGAATTATTGGCCGCTCAATGTGACTATCGATATTGTAAACGGGACAAAAATTTTGGTCGACTCCTCGGCGCGAACCTTGAGTCAGGGGCAGTCGGCTGTTTTCACTCTGGAGGTGAAAATGAAGTGGTTAGCTAATTTATTAATTATGTGCGTATCGTAGCTTCCGAAATCGACTCCCGCCGGCTTTTATGTAATTCGCGTTCGAATGACTTCGAACAAAGGAGAATCGGAGACGTTTCTCGCGAGATTGACCATTTCGTCTCCCAGCCGAACTATCTTGGTCCAAACCGATAAACAATTATACAGGCCAGGCGACACGGGTGAGAGAAAGCGTGGCATCGCCGAAGAAATTCTAATCTAAGCTTCGGTGCATGGTTAGTTTTGGGCAGAGCTATTATTATGAATTCGGACTTGACGGGAATTACAGGGAAGACGACATTTGAGATCAAGGTCAGTAGTAATAATATTGCAGCGACTCGCGTATTTACATTCAACGCCGGATAGCTTCAGAATCCCGCAAGGGCTACGGTGGCTCTATACGAGACTACGACTCTGTCGGGTAAGTCATCATCTCAATGAAAATTTTCGTCTTTATTCTCCAATCGAAGGAGTTGCTGGCTTTAATTTTTCCTTGATTGCCGAGTCGATGCTCGGTGAATATCGAGTTTGCGTCACGCACGAAGTACGCGAACGTCTTCGATATATTAATTAATTAATTAATAACCTGTCATTACACTAATTGGCATTTCTAAGGATCGCGACGATTGTTCCTTTTTCAGAGTCGAAAATTTCGGCAAGACCTAAATTGATTGGAACAGTTCGCTTCTCTAAACCCTAATTTACTTCTATAGACGTTCCTATGCTTTCATGTTCTATTGCTTCCAAGGACGATCACCTGCCCTGCTTCGGATCAGACAGTGGAGATCGAAATATTCGTCGAAAAGTCTGCTACACTGTCTCCGCCAGGTGCTTCGAAATAATCGCTTTAATTAACGAAACGATAATGACGTTGAATATAACGACTAAGAAATGCTCGCGGTCAGAAGGTAAAAGGCAGGATTTCAGCTACGGCTGCTATTGCATCGCGAAATGCGTGTCCCAATTCAAAGCAAATTGTTAAAGACGACGTGAGTTTAATTAATTAATTAAAATTGATAACATTTCACTTTGATTTTTAGATTAACGGCGTCAAAACCGTGTGTATCGACGTTTGTTCGAGTTCGTATGTTTGCTACGATGAAGTTCGTCTCGAAGCGAACGTGACCGATTCGACCGGAAATGAAGTGGCTTGTCAAGGAACGACTTCAATTGAAATTTTAGGCAGTCCGTACTTTCTTGAAATCGAAGACAGCCAAGACGACTCGTTCTATCCGTGCGAAACTTCACGATACAGCGTAAACAAAAAGCAAAATTACTATTGATTCTCTCTATATCTTTTTCTTCTCAGATTAAAACGACTACGTTTGCAAGGAAACCTTACGCCGGCGCGACGGTGAATTTCACCTGTCAAGCACTGATGAAAAACGACGAAGACGACGTGTGCGGACCCGACTCGAAAGAGATTTTCTCTTTGATTAAAACGACGGGAAGCGACGGACGAGCCAAATTTGAATTCTGCGCGCCGTGCAACGCTCTTGAAATCACCTGTTCAGTAAGACTGTTCAAGAAAAAACATTGCCTTTCATGGTATGTTTTCTCAGGCTGATGCCGTCAACGAGTCAGCCAACGTTCTCAGCGTTTATCGCAAGAGAGTGATGATCTACTCTCCGGAACGCGTTCTTTTACAGCCTTGGAAGCCCGCGCGATCTTTACCTTTAAAAGTCGGGTCGATGGCTAAGTTGCGCGCCTTCTTGACTCACCCGCGACAAGCTGAAGTCTTCGTAAGAGCTAGACATTTTCGGAAATAAATAATTAATTTTCGACGTGGACAAGGTTATGAATGGGGGCACAGTTCTGCGTACGCTGTCGTGTCGACCGAAGAGGATTGTTGCTGGACTTGTCGGCAAGCCTGACGTGTGCGATAAAGGCGGACGTCAGTTTCAATATTACTGCTTACTTCGTTTCGTCGTGACACCAGCGATGGCGCCTAAAGTGATTATTGTCTTTAGTCAAAAGGATTTGTCCGGTGACGTCTACACTTGGTCTGTTGCGTCTCGTCCGAAAAATACGGTACATCTGAAATTCTTGACGTTATTTAATATTCGTCATCTAAGGCTTTTTACAGTTGAGTTTGAAATTCAGCAAGTCTCAGGTTAAACCAGGAAAAGATGCGATTCTAAAGATTCAAGCAGCCGAAGGCTCTTCAGTGTCAATTCTAGCAATAGATCAAAGCAGCCACTCTCAGCTAGCCGACGTACAACGAAGCAGCAGGCTCAATACATATACGTATGTATTAGCAATTTAGTTTTACGACAAGATTTTTAGCCGTCGAGCGATAGATTTGACTCCTCTCCTTTCACTCATTTGCCTCGTGAATTCTACGAATGCGGAGCCGCGGACCATTGGTACTGCTACTGCGAAACGTACGGATGCAGCAGCGAAGGAAGTTCAACGACAGACGGTCGTGCAAAGAAGGTGTCGAGATAGGGCGCACTTTTGAATTTAACTATTATCGCAAAAAAAATCCAGAGCGCTGATAATTCAACTATTCCGCCACCCTGTGCGGGTTCGAAATGTATCGAGAGCGTGTGCCGTCTGGTAGGAAAATGTCAGTATGTGTCTACCCTCAGCTTTCTCAAGGTGTCCAATTTTTTCAACATACATTACGCGATTTAACAGTACGTTACTAAGGCTGCTGGTTTGGACGTTCTGAGTAATTTTAAGCCAAAAGCACCAGTCTGTGCAAAGCCAAAGCCAAAGAAGGGTTACAGTTGCTGTCGTACGTATACATATTTATTTTATTAAGAGTGTCCTATTCCCGACTTATGTTTCAGCCTTTCGTATTGGTGATTCAGACGCGGAGATTGTGGGGGGAGTTGACAGCACCGATTTCGGTAGCGACGCTGTTTTGAGACAACCAATCATTTACCCCAAAACTTGGATTTGGACTGACATTCAATTGGAGTAAAATCTTTCAAAGAACCTACAATGAATATTTTCTGTATGATAACGATTTTGCAGGCCAAACGTCAGCAAACGCAATCTAGCGTTTACTGTTCCCGAAGAAATAACGACTTGGACTGTTAGCGGTTTTGCTTTGTCGAGCGTCAATGCAATCAATTTCGCAACTCCTGCATCCCTTCGAGTTTTTCAGCCCTTTGTCGTGTCGTTAACGGTTCCCCCGTCGGCGACCAGAGGCGAAAGAGTCGAAGTGCGCGCCACAGTTTTCAATTATCTCGACGATTCTCTAACGGTGAGAATTTTCTCTCTCCCCTTTGTTTTGCTTTGAAACGAATAAGGCTGGTTTAGGTTTACGTTAGATTGAACTTCGATTCAAAAGAAATCAATGTCGTGGAGTCCGAATTGGATAGGAAAATGACGTCCAGGCGCAAATTGGAAGTGCCGGAGAACGAATCTCGCTCTACCACCTATTTTCTAACTCCACTGAAAATTGGCTGTGTGCTAATTGAGTGCACAGCTAAATCTCAGGGAACCGCAGACACAGACGTCAAAGCGCTTTCGGTTCAGGTAAGGATGAATGTTTTTGTAGAGGAATAATTAGATAGGTTTTTTTTCCGAAGCCCGGGGACGCGCCAAGTCAGGAAGGACCTCCTTCTCTTCCACCATCATGAACTTTGCCGCGATTTCTGTTTCTCACTTATGCATCTTTGAGCACAACTGTGTGAGTAGGTTTTAGATGCGTCTGCGAGTGCAAAACAAATTTGATTGGCTTCTTCTCACGTGCCACATGACACTTTGACGAGAACAGACACCAGTTAGTCTTTTTCAGGCGGCACCAAAAACCCTGCCTGATGAAGCCTGCCAGAATTGCGGCGAAGAAATCTGCAGACGGAGCAATCGTGATGAGAACGTTATCGTCTTGTACGACTCCGAGCGATTCAAATTCCCGCTTAAGATAGGCAATACGGTAAAGCAGATCGCGATAGGATAGGCCAATTGCCTGTGGAGAAAGAGAAATGATGATGCAATTTAGTTCAGGTTCGTCAAAAGGTCGCAAAGGCCTATGCACATACAAAGCACAGCTTATCTGGCGTTCTTTTCGCGTTTTAAACAACGAGCGACGCAAAGTTCGACTCCATTCTTTGCGACATTCTTCTTGTTGTCTAGCGCACGCGCCTAGCGTCACGCGTATCCAAGCGTCTCCATGCCAGGTGTGATGCCGTCTTTTTCCACAATTTCCTTCTCTCTAACTGGCTCTCTTTAGGCAAAGACAAGAAGAGCAAAGGCGCTTCGAACGGTTAGAAACGCATTTGATGTCGCATAGCGCCTTCGAGAGCAGAACTCGGCTCTAGTCTCCTCCGATTCAAGTCGGCGTCTACGTCTTCGCGAACGGAGAGAAATACGGTACGATATCGAAATGGATAAGAAAATTCCTTCTCTATTCAACTCGACGCTACAGAAGGAGAGTATCGAGCTTGTGAAGGGTTTACCGAACGAGACGGAAAAGGGACGCAGTATTCGACGGATGGAAGTCGATATACGGGCGATTGGGTAAAAGACGAAATGCACGGAAGCGGTGGGGTAATTCTTAGGAGAAAGACGGCGAGATTGACGTTTTTTCTATGAAGGAACTGCTGTATATGCTTCAGGGTCTGTTTACGAGAGGTAAGAGAGAACATAGTTTAATTGGAATAAATTATATGCGTATGAATCAAGGGAAACTTTTCTCACAATGAATATTGCGGCGAGGGAACCTATATCTGGCCCGATGGGTCCTGTCTAAAGGGAATGTTCAAAAATGGAAAGTGAGGCATCATACTCTTCGTTTTTGTTTTGACTTTAGCAAGAATGCACTTAGACCCACCGGCCAAGGAGAGTTCGTCGATTCCAAGGGAAGAGCGTGGAGCGGTAACATAACCGGAAAATTGTGCGAGCTTAGACTGAAACTCACGTAGAGAAATAAGTACGCATGCTGGGAAATAAAGGTAAGGTAGTGAGCCGACCACCGCAGTTGTACGGGGTGGCAAACGCAGTTTGCGAGCCCGTATAACGGCGAGGGAGGCTCTCTCAAACGTGAAGTTAGGGCCGGAAGTGTATGTTTGTCTGTCTGTCTGTCTGTCTGTCTGTCTGTCTGTCTGTCTGTCTGTCTGTCTGTCTGCCTGTCTGTCTGTCTGTCTGTCTGTCGGTCACGCTATTGTGACGTCACTTAGGAAAAACCTTTACTTCGTAAAAGCGCATGCGCAACATAGGGTCCAAAACGGTTCAGTTCAGTTCAGTTCACAGTTTTATTTTAATACGGAAATCCTTCAGCACGTGGGCCGATCTTCCAGGAAACCGTATACAGGGGAATGACAGCAAAAGGAGAAAAGAGAAAAATGACAATATTTACAACTATAACTATATAACCTCTAAATCAGTACACAGAGTTTTGATTGAAATAGTTCTTCAGGCCCAATTTAAAGATCGCGGGATCATTACTCCCTCTTATGATTGCCGGAAGCGAATTCCATAGAGTTTGAGCCCGAAAGAATGGAGAACGACGAAGTGCCTCGGTGCGTGGTCGGATGACGTTGACCCCAGAAGCACTGAGACGAGTGGCGGCACCGGTGCGCTGAATACGCCCAATTTTCGCCGCGAGAACAGAAGCTGTGGCGGAGTTGCACAAGCAGCGGTAACTCAACATTCCTAGTTGAGTAGCATGCCTTGTGCGAATTGGATTGAGACGAAATAGATCGAGAAGTGCTGCTACTCCTCCAACAGAGGCCGTAGAATCGTCATAACGCAAACCAGCCAGACAACGGAGATACCTCTTTTCTATCTGTGCTAAGCGGCTGATTACGCCAGCTGATCCGTCCGCCCAAACGGCAGCCCCGTAGTCAAGGTCCGGTTGAATGACTGAGCGAACAAACGCTAGTCGAGCTGCGTTGGATAACAGACGATGACATCGGTAAAGAACACCAATTTTTCGGCCAACCTTCCTAATGACGTTGTCCATCTGCGGTTTCCACGATAGACGACTATCAATCAAAACCCCGAGGTATCTCACGTGAGGTGAAGGCGACAGAATGACATTATTGACCGAAACCGTATAGATCGACGTGTCTTCAGTATCACGAAACTTGGGAAAAAGCAGAAAAGCCGATTTTTGACCATTGAGAGCCATCAGATTCTCAGAGTACCATGAAGTCACACTATTAATATCTTGTTGTAGTTGAGTAACCGCTCCCTCAAAAGTTTCGTTGCTGGAATAAAGACAGGCATCATCTGCGTAAAGGATTAGAGACGATTGAGAAGAGACGACCGAGGTGATGTTCCGGGTGAAGAAATTGAATAAAAGAGGACCTAATTTTGAACCTTGAGGCACTCCTCTCCTAACTGGCGACAAGTTCGAAGCAGTAGAGCCGACCGAGACAAATTGTCGACGATCCAAGAGGTAAGAAGAGAGCCATGCCAGGACCTTTCCCTTCACTCCACACGATGACAGACCTCGGAGAAGTAAACTGTGATCGACTGTGTCAAAGGCCTTCTTAACATCAAGAAAGACAGCCGCCGAGCGAAGACCTGCGTCCTTGCCAGACAAAAGATCTTGAGTCAAACAAACCATCGCATCTTGAGTTGACCGAGATTTTCGAAAGCCAAATTGGCAGTCAGGAATAAGAAGGTGCTTGTCGAAGTAGCCACATAAAGATTGAAAGACAAAATGTTCCAATATTTTTGAGACAATTGGCAGCAACGATACCGGGCGAAAATTCTTGGGATCAAGTCTTGAACCCGATTTGAAAATGGGAACAACCTTGGCACACTTCCACTCATCTGGAAATACCCCAGATTGGAGAGAAGTATTAAAAAGGCTTGCCAATGATGGTGAAATTGCAGACGCTCCCATTTTTTGATCCGAAAGAGGCGATTTACGGCGCAAATAAAGCGTTTTTTTCTTTCATAAACGGAAAAAAATGCTTAGAAACCCCTGTTTCAAATTGATCTGTGCTGTTTTCCGTTTTATAAATGCGCTGAGTAACCGAAACGACAATTTGATTGTCACGCTCTGACGTCACAATCAAAAGTGTCCACTCATGTACAGTATGTGCGTGGGTATGTACGAGTGTACGGGTAACAGGAAATATGACCCGTACACATGCATACCGGTATGTCCTCAAATACATACACTGTATTACAGAGCAAATACAGTATGTCAGAAAAGCGCCTAATTAGGAAAACATTGCAATTATGTAAGTATAAGCAGTATGTAGGTAGGACTGAGCTTTAGGGGCTGTGATGACTACGTGAATATGTAGCAAAATAAAAATTTATGACGTCTCACTACGTAATGCACTCGCGTACGGTAAGCGGTGGGAGGCTCTGCATGATGGCAACACGGTGAACACCGGGCCATCATTCTCTAGTATAATATATAATGTGCATAACGAGCAAACGAAGAAGGACGAGGGTGGAGGGAGTAGCATGTATTAAGACTAGGTATTTTAGTTGGGCGTTCTGTACACTGACTATCCCGCGGGTATTCAGCTAGTAACTACTGCATCGTGGTGGTTTGATTCGAATGTAAATATTGCGCTTGAAGTTTCCAAATAAGTTTGCACGAGGGGAGGGGGTCAGTTACGACAGTTAGGACCAAGTGCACATGCGCAATTGGCGTTACGCAGTCGCATCGGGTCGCATCCCTGGTCGCAGGCCTGGTCGCACCAGGTCGCACCTCCGGCACACGAATCCGGCCTGTCCGTTTCTGAAGCCTAAGCGGGTAGGCATTGAGTCGGTCGCACATACTTTTGAGCAGGCTAAGAGCTTGGGCAAGACTCGCAGTTCGTGTACCGGAACCAAACTACGTTCTCCGCACATTAAAGGGTTAGCTTTAGGAGTTGAGCGGGATCCCATCGAGCGGTGAATTTCATCATTTGGGTTTCGCGTGTGATGACGTCATCAGTGAGGTTTCTCTAGCGCGCTAGAGCCAAGCTCTTTTCGTGTCTCCTTCACTGCGATTCCTTTGAAGTTGTGCCGAAGTTGTGCCTGCTTTCTAGTTCGAAATAGTTATACTAGCTCGCCTCCTTTTCATCATCCCGCTGACAGTGACCTCAATATTTATGTTTACGAGAACATTAACGTACCACTGTCAACTTCGGCAGAACTTCTATGCAGTCGTACAGTATTTCTAAAAACAAATTTTTCTTTCTGTTGTCAGAATTATCTACTAATTTGTTCTGCGCCATGACAAGCACGGAAGAGCAGTGGGTTTCATGATAGCTACCTTTCCTAAAATGGTTTAACAATGAAGTCTTCAGGTCTACAGTGGACAAGATAGCCGACGCTGTATTGAAGAGATTGGAGAAGAAGGAGAAGGAGAAAAGAAGTAAGCGGGCATGTTTCTATTTGTTCATCACGTGACGTGTTTTATGCTGCAGCACGCAAGCGCTCTCACAAAAGCGAGAAAGACGGCAGTGATCAGGCGTAAGCTCTCCTTTTGATGTAAACTTAGTGCAATATAATTGTTTGATCTTGTATAGACCTAGTAAAATAGCAAGAAACACAGAAATGACTACAACGTTTCATCAGCGACGAATCACAATCATTCCGTCAACGCTTTGTCACGAAGTCTTCGATTCTTTGATCTCGCTAAGTGACACTGTTGAGGTTGACAGCAAGTGTCGAGAAGCTGCTGAGGAATTTGCCGAACAGGAAGCTTGGGATAAGAAAGAAGAAGATCTAAGAGATTCTTTTGCTTCTGCCTTGGGAAAGGTTCTGAATTCGCCTATTACTGAAGTCAGAACCGAAAAAATGCTGACAGATCAAGAGAGCACGGTTAAAAAGGCGCAGGCAGATGTGGTTGTATATATGTACAATAGTGCGAAAGTGCTCTGTGAAGTCAAAAGTCATACTGGGAGCGGTAACCCAGTAGAACAAGCTTTCGCCGCAGTGCATTATGCTGTGTTACCCGGTTACGCCTGTCCTGTGATTACAATTGCAATTCATCAATCAATGGAAGTTGAAGTATTTGGTGTGTGCCCTGTCTATTTCGAGACAGATGACAAAAAGTTGGCAACGGAAAAAGTCTTTCCGTCATTCCATTTAAGACATGACGATGTAGAGGAAACTGTTGCTAAATTTCTTGCCTGGCTGGTCGCCGCAGTTCCAGAATTGTCGTCCGTCGAGTTTGACAAAAAAATTTCATTGCCTCGTCCTCTTACGACAAGTGCAGTTGGCAAAGTCACGTTTCTTCGTCACATTCGAAACACTACGTTTGAAGTTGTCAAAGAAAACGATGAGCACATCATCGCCAAATTCGTACTTCCCAAACGTCAGTACGGCAAGGAGGTTCAGGACTTTTGCAGCGAGAAGAATTTTGCTCCGCGCTTCATTGGTAGTGAAATTGTTCCTTGCAGAATAAAAGGCCGTTCCGTGAAAATCATCTTCATGGAGTTTATCCCGAATACGCCTATTGCAGATTTTGCTGCAAGTGCGACGCCAACTGAAAAGAAGGCGCTCTGTGATCAGCTCAAGTCAATTCTGGGCGAATTGCGCTCGAATGATATGGTTCATGGCGATTTGCATCTTCGAAACGTGCTTGTGCACACTTCTCGTCACACCCCATTTCTCGTCGATTTTGATTTTTCAGGGAAAACGGGCGAGAGAAGGCGCTATTCTCCCTTCTTGAGCGAGTCCGACGCGTGGCACCCGCGGGTGCGTCAGGCCAAGGAGAAGTGTCCTCTGCACCCTGATCACGACACCTACCTGTTCGATGAAGTCATTGCGCCAAAATTGAAGTGACTACGACGAGAGGTATGTCAGTTGTTGTCTCAGACGCTCTGCAATTGTCGTCTCTGTCAGTACGTGTGCTAGCTGTAGATGTTCTAAAACCGTGTTAGAGCAGTTGCGGTTATGTTTGTTTAAGTTGTACGTCTTGGGCCATTTGACGAGTGAAGACGACGTGGCGATTGTCCGAGAACTTGTACCGTCGTTGGAAACGGTCGTGAAGAGAGATGAAGCATCTGATACCGGAACGGTAAACGTTCTCTCGAGAACGGAAGCGAAAGGAAACGTTAGCCGTTTCGTAAAGATTCCTTTGTTTTTTCATTTTTTATCTCTGTCTTTCTCTAGTTGTTCACTATAGAGTGTCTGTCTTCACTGGTGACGTCAGAGGTGCTGGAACTGACTCTCTACGGCGAAGAGGGTGACAGTGGCGAGAGAAAACTCCAAAAATCGCAGACGCACATGAATAAATTTGAACGTGGCCAAGAAGACGTGTTTCGCATTGAAGCTGCCAATCTTGGCCGTCTTGAAAAATCAAAATTCGTCACGACAGTAGCAGTGTCGAGAAATCGTGGCATCTCGATAGAATCGTCGTCGCAAAACAAAAGACAGCGAACGATGACGTCGAGTCCGACGAAGAAGAGTACACGTCTTCTTCTGCAAGAACTGGTTTGCAAAGGACAAAGAAGTCTACGGGATGATAGAAAGAATACTGACAGCCGGTGAACGTTGTAAATTTTGGCCCCCTTACTTAAAATAAGCCCATTCTAAAGACCACCGATTCTCCAAACGAGACCATTTCAAAGCAAATCCTTTTCTTGCTCAGGGAGCAATCTGCCTATTCAACCACGGATTTTAGAAGACGCGCCAAATCAGGAAGGACCTCCTTCTCTTCCACCAAAAACTCCATGAACTTTGCCGCGATTTCTGTTTCGCGAGAGACATTGGTTTTGCTCGTCACTTATGCATCTTTGAGCACAAAAAATGTTGTCTGTGTGAGTAGGTTTTAGATGCGTTTGCGAGTACAACATCTATCTAAAACAAATTTGATTGGCTGCTTCTCACGTGCCACGTGACACTTTGACACCAGTTAGTCTTTTTCAGTCGGCACCAAAAAAACCCTGCCTGATAAAGTCTGATAAACGCGATGTTGACAAATTCAATGCGTTTACCTCTTCCGGGGCTCCAGTGACGTGCGTTAATCCAGCCGACATGGCGGCTCTCTTGGATCAACTGAAGAAACTAGATTCTGACGGCAAAACAGAGCGACGTGTACGTGCAGAATCTGCTTGTTGCAATTAATAAAATCCTGATCAGGGAGCTGCGAAGAGGATTTCGGAACTCGTCGGCCAATCCGACGTGGCCGACGCGCTGGGAACAGGCGCAACGTCGCGCAAACACAAAAATCTGACGTGGCAGAAACTCTTCTCCGCATCGTTGAGCTTCTTCGATCGAGAATCGGCGTCGCTGAGGGAAGCGGCGACGAAAGGAAAAGGAACGCGAACGAAATCGGCGACGACTGTCACGCGCGAAAAGACGCTCATAGCAGTGCGTTGGCAGCAAAAGAACCTCCAAAAAAGAACCTAAAAAAATCGATTTTTAGGATGCAACCGGTCTGATGAGAGTCGTTCTGAAGGAATGCTGCAAAAGTAAAAAGGATAGAACTTTAGATAGATACCTATATCTTTTTTTTGATTTTTTCTAAGGAAATGCGAAATTTGACGTCGTTTCCTTGATTGAAAAGTGCCTCGTCGTCCTCGACGACGTCTTTTTGAGAAAGACGTTTGGAAGCGAATTCGCCAACGTTCTTCTAAAGGACTTCCTTCGCTCGGAGAACTATTGCAAACAGGTTCCGCGTCAAAAATGGATAGGCAAGTCCTTGCTATTTAATTAATTGCCTCCTCGAGTCCGCGCCTTTTTTTTCAGATTTATTTGATAAGTATAGTGATCTGCTCTGTGACGTTTCAAGCTTCATTGACCCGTTGACTGTCGCCGAGCTGATACCTTCGATATACAAGAGAATGTCTTTAAACTGCGATATAACGGTTTCCAATGTTCGTCGAACGCTACAAGTGCTATCGGACGCCATCACAAAATTCAGGTAAAATTTTAGTCACGTGGGAACAAGTAATTAATTAATTAATTAATTAATTAATTAATACTTCGTTTTGGAATTTTTAGTGACGAACGAGCTTTCAGTCTGCTTGAGCACACTCTCGCTTGTGTGAATCTCTACGTGATGGACGTTGCTTTGTTTGTTCCCCTGTCTGTGCGTACGTTCGGGGAGACTCACTGGAATCTATTACACTTGTGGAAACTTCCGCGACACCCAAAACTAAAGGTAGCATCTATGAAAGATGGTTGAGTCGAACTGATTCCTTTTTTTTTCTTTGCAAGAATGAACTCGTGCAGTTTTTTTGTATACTCTTTGCTCTTCACAAGAACCAGCCTGTCTACGAGTGGCAGGTATTTTTTCATTAAAAAAACAAAGATTCGAGAAAAAGCGCGTCTCTAAAGGATCGTTTTATGATGTTACGCGAGGCTATTCTTGACGACATCAAGACGTTGAGCGTCAGAGAACGTGGCAAGATAAAGTACAGACTAAATCAAAAAAAAAGTCATTGGCTATATTCAAAACTCTTTGGCGCGCAGACCGTGCGCCTGTCACAATCATCTCGCAACAGAAGTCATGCACCAAGTTGGAGTTATAGATCAATTAAAATGTCCCATCACTACGGTGACTGCTCCTAGATAATTATTTTGCAGAGAAACGAGACGGAGACACTCAACTTTTCTGATGGCAGCGCATCTAGTAGCAGTGATGGACGCAATAGCCTATGGGCATGGCTTTGTCACCGTATCAATACGGCGCTGAACGTCGTAGTCACCAACGTCGACGGACTGATTATCATGTACGCGGTTAGAAAAAAAGTCAACGGCTCTTTTTTGAAATCTTCTGCTCTCTAGACTTGAGCTTGTCACCACGCTACTGGAGCGACGTGCCTCGATTTCTCAAGACGAAGGCATTTTAGTGCTAAAGGAGGTCTACGAATTAGAAAGGAAGAGCAAGCGGTAAGGCGTGCGCTTACAATGAAAAACGAAATCGACGCATCGTCTTCTCGCTAGCACTGACGTTCTTCTGTCGTCAGTAAATTGCTTAACGGCTTTGGCGTCATGCTTCACTGGTATTAGATTATTCGACTAAAAAAAGAGAAATTTTGTTACACTTGCTTGCAGACGTAACCGACTCTGCTTTTTTGGATCAGTGGCATTCCGCTTTTAGAACGACTGTGCGGTGAGTAGGCAGACAGCCTTCGCCTCGGAGTATATAATTATATACTCAGGCAGCGTAAAGAAATTATTTCTTCTTTAATTGATTAAGAATTGTCTCTACAGGCTTCTCTCTGCCAAAGATTCGATTCAAAGCGAAGCGTTCTTGCTATTGGCGCGTTTAGTGAAGGTGCGCTCATCGTGACAGGATTTCCCCGGTCGTCCGTTTGACTTTCTTTTCAGATAATCGACTTTCCGGACAACTACTTCGACGACGTGTGGAAGGCGTGGTCGTGCGGCAGCATTCAATTGACTCCGTACGTAATAAAGTTACAATATTTTGGGAGTCTTCTCAAATTTCGTTTAGCGGTTGTTGCGAATTTATTGAAGAATACGCGATTCGTCGCGGAGTTCCCCGCTTGCCCGCCGCCCATCGGCAGCTTCAAGCTGACGCCACGCCAATAAGCATAAGCGAGACGGTTTTACTTCAGCAGGACAGTACGGAAGACGTAGCGTCTTGGATACTGAGCAAAATAGAAAACCTGCCGAGAAAATGGGAGATGTAATAACCTCGACTTTATTTGTTCGCGGAGAGAAAACAACCAACTTCCTTTTTTTTTCTGCGTAGTGAGCGACCGGAAAATGTGAGCCGACTCTTGTTCATGCTTATTCAGCCCAGATGCGGAGTAATTTCACCAAGGATAAGAAGGTATACCAAGAGTTAAATGAATAGGAGGATATAGATTCATTGATGGGCTTAGTCCTGTTCGGTACGAAGTGAAATTTCTTGAAAAGCTAGCTCGCATTGACACTGCATCGACCGAGGTAGACGCTATATCTGTACTGTATTGTGTACATACAGTAGTTACTTCTCTGCCAGCCACTGGAAGAGCGCGAGTCGTCTACGAAGAGCAATCGTTCACTAAACGTCGTGAATACCGAAAAGAGAGCGAGTCTTATCGAATTTTTTAATCGTCTCTCTTCTCAATTAGTATGACGTCGGGGGAGAGTGTTTTTTTTTTCTAGATCGTTTTCTTTACAGGAGGCGTCTTCGGAGTCGCTCAAAGCGGCCATCTACGCTTGTCACGTTCTCCTGTATTGGCTACTTGAATACGAGAGGCCTGATAGTGGAGAGTCGTCAATCCTAATGAAGGCCTTTCTTGTTCGTTCGCATTTAGCTTCCGTATTTACTCAAATAGGAGGCTCGGCTATTCATTAATTAAAACGGGCGCTATTTGAGTAGATACGAAAATTGGTAAATTTTGTGACGACGATCTCTGCATGTGTGCGCGCAGACGCTTAGTGACTCCGTTTTCAATTCCATCGAAATGCTGACGAGACAAACCGACGTTGACCCGAGCGTTTTCGACGCTCTGCAACGACTCAAAGCGATGCTGAAACTACTCGCGTGGAAAGAATTCGACGTAAGAGAGCGCAGTTCCAACTCCCATCTTTTCACATGCAGATATACCGTAGTCGTCGGAATCTCGTCGTGCCAAGAAAATCATCCTACGAGCGTGGAGCAGTTCTCTATTGAAACTCGTCGCCTTGCTCGGTACTCTAAAGGATAAAACGGTGAGAGTCAGAGTCATTATACTGCGTTTTATGTTCTATTATTTTGATTTTTTTCCTGTCAGGTTTTGACTGCAAGTGATGACGATAGTTTTATGGTAAAGCGGTCTAAATGACCTTGCTCCTCTTATCTTATTATTGCAGGAGGATAATTCGGGAAAGTCTCTTTTGTCTGAGCATCCTTTATCTTTAGTCTCTGACGCTGGTTCGTTATTTTTTTAGTAAGGCGCGGGAGGCTCTTCCCTTTTGAAATTTTTTGTCGTGTAGGTGGCGAAAAATTTTCTCCCCTACCCGGTACACTTCTCGGCATGAGCTGCGCGATGTTGACCGACGTCGAGTCCGACTCGCACGCGGTGGATTCCGTGGGAATTCTCAAACGCAAAATTAGCGATTTTGTCCTTCGACTATTGGAGCCCGACGTAAAGCAGCATGACGTCATTATGATCAGACGCGATCTTATTTATTTTATTTATTTAGGATGGGGATTTAATGTCCGACTGCGAAAACGTTGGCTTTCTTCTTCGTAATCGATTTGCACGGCATTTGGTTTTTTTCACAGACTTTGCGCCTCTGCTCAATTCTTGCTCAATCTTGCCAACTCAGCAACGAAATGATAACAGCTGTATTTTCGAGCATAAGGTACGTTGTTTGCTGATTAATTAACGCATAGAAGGAATGCACTCTGCATCTTTAGATACATACTGTCTAAGCACGTGCGAAATTTAAAAATTGTCGTGAAAGCGTGCCGAGTTTTGTCGTCGCTGCCTCGGCATCTTCGATCCTCGGCTGCTTTACTCGACGAGGACTGTGCCGATAGCTGCAAGACTGTCATAGAAGGATTGAAGTAATCTTATAGACGCGCTACACGAGAGGAATCTGTTTAATTCATTGCGCTCTCTTGTGAATGTAGACAAATGTGCTCTAGGGACCTCTTGTCTCCGGCAGCGCGACAGGAACTAGTAGTGACGTTGAAGAGCTTTACCAAAGCAAGCCTTTCCTTGCTATCTAGCACATACTTTAATTAATTAATGATTTCAAATAGATTCCAGCGACGATTTGCGCTAGTTTTGATGGTATGAGACGCGTACTCTCTTTTGTCTTTCTGACTTGTGTCGTTTCAGTTTCAAAGCTCAAGGATGATCTAGTCGGATTTTTGAGAGATCCGAGTCACCTTGTTCGCTATAGCGCCGCCTCGTCGCTGGACGTCCTATTTGTCGACTCCGACGCCAATCGTTCTCCTCTGGAGAGCGAAAAGCAAAAAGAAATGTTCGCCAAACTCTGCGATATTCTCAAAGACTATCACAGGGTAAGTCGTTTTCATGACGACGTTTCGAGGAAGAAGATTTTCGTTATGAAAGGTTCGGCTGGAGCAGGCGGCGGGCTGCGACGAATCGGCCAACTGCTGTGCCTTCGTTCTACATGCGTTGAGCCAAGCCCTGTTGGGCAGCTCGGTGCGTCGAAAGGTCGCCTTATTCAACATGATTTTGTTAGACAATAAAGACACCGCAAGTGCGGTGGAAAAGGTACGTCAATCGCGGGGGGGGGGGGGGGGGGGGGGGGGGGCGCGAAACCGCGTGTAGCACTCTGGTCCTACTAGGCCCTGATTAATATTGCCGTGCAACTTGGCTATGCATCCGCCGGAGACTTGCTTGATAATCACGTCGAATACTTAGTCGACTCTTGGCTTCGAAGCAAGGGCAGTTTAGACTCTTATCCGTGCCATTTGCACGATGCCGAATCTTTGAAAAAATTCGTACGGTAAGGATCGATGTCGTTTGGCGCGCAGAATTTGTAAGACCAACGGATTATTGTAGAACTAGAGCTGACGCTGTGATGCCTATTCTGGCTCTGTGGCTGGATCGTGGGCAGCTGCTTCGCTTCACGGCAGCGTTACAAAGGGACTTTGGAGAGCTGACGTATTGGGCTCCGCTCTGCGTGGCTTACGTGTTGCCTCGAATTGTTACAGCGTCAGGATTGGAAAACGGAATTCCGCCTGAAAATCTAGAGAGGGCGTTTCTCGCCTTGAAATCTCAACAGGTGAATATTCTACATAATTGACACTAGCGTACATTTCAGAATCTTCCTTAGGATGTCAATTTGGTTTTGTATCAGTCATTTAGCGAAGTTCTGTTGCACGTCCTCTTGCGCGTCTTCGAATTTCCTGACGAAAATTCAACCGATCTCGGGTAAACGTCATAGAGCGCTTCCGGATTCGTTTGTCTAATTTTCTCCTTAGAATAATCGATTTTGAAGAAGGAGTACCGTGCTGCTATTCGACTACCCAAGTAAAGGTTCTCATCGACAAACTAATAGAAAACCACTCGGAATCAATTACTTTAATCGATCTGCTAAATCTCCAAAAAGACGGAATTCAAGTCGTTCTTCTCGGACTCAGACTAAAACTCCTCACTGCCGTCGACATCTACGAGCGAAAGCGTTTCGCCCTCATTCTGCATTTCTTTGCCAAGCTCGTCATGCCTTACATTGGAGAAATCGACGGCGAGAAACTCTACCTCGTAAGGGACGTCGTCAACATTGTGTCCCACCTGGCAAACAAGCCTACAAATGAGGACACGAAGCGCGTGTATATTGCTACTCTGTGTCTCGTGTGCGAGCGGTGTTTGCAGCGCGCTCCAGAGGTAGCTTGATCTCGCGCTCTACTGGGCTGCTTTGGCAGCTGTTCTATTCTTTTAGGTGCTCGCTCTGCCTCTTCAGAGTATCTGCAGCGTGTTCGTTGACGTCGCTCTTACAGTGCCGAGCTTGACTGAAAAAGTGAGTCTGAGGTATTAATTTATTTTTTTTGATTGGTTTTCTTAGATTGTTAACGCTTTGGGTGACTTGCTGCAAAAGGGCGCTCGATGTCAGGCTCTAAATCAGTCCTTTCGTTCTCTTGACTCTTTTCCTGATTCTCCTATATTTGCTGATTTGCAGACAGCGCAGAAAAAAGTAAAAGTAGCTCTGGGCAGAAAGGCAAGCAAACCCGAAACAAAAATTTTATTTATATTGTGAATTTTTTTCAGCAGTCGGTGCCCGATTTGAGTCTTGGATGTCTTCTCGATTACGCTACCGAAGTGTGCAATAACCGACCGTGTTCCGACCGCGATCTCGTAAAGCGTCTCCTAAAAGAATTCACACAAGCCGTTCGCCGACGGGAAACGGATCAGAACATTCTGATACGACTCGCAAAACTGTTGGGCAAAATCGGTCCGTACGACTTACAGTCATTGACATTGCTGAGCAGAAATGAAAGCCAGGACGGTGAGTTTCCAAGCACCTACGTTTATATTACTAGTAATAGCCACTGATTAGACGGCCAACCCGTGGAAAGATTTCGAAAGATACTGGGCCTTCTTGAAAATTTATTATTGGTGGAGAGGTGCGTTAGGTTTGCCTGAGGAGGCGAGCACTTAGGATTTGTTCTCTAATAGTGTCGACGTTGTCCAAGCGGCTTCTGCTTGCCTCAAAAGCATCTTCTGTGACAGAAAGGGAAGCCAGCTAGCGAGAGAGTGCGAAAAGAAATGGCGCAACGTTCTATCCCATTTGGAGCCCTTTCGAGTAACGTGCCAGACTCAGGTATTCAGAGCCGATCAATTTAGTGTAAAACCGAGATTTTGTGCTCCTAAAAAAGGCTTCCAGTCAGTCGGTCGACATTTTCGTCGCCGATGAAATGCTCGGTAGGCGCGACCTGTGGTGGCCGCCGGGCGGAGACGGCAAGCGTTGCCACGACGACTGGATCAAGTCGCTCGCTTACGCATTGATTTCCAGCACCGCCGTCACGGACGCCCTTCTCACGAAACTCTTGCCAGTGTGTCAGATACAGGTGCAGCAATTTATCCTATATTAATTTACCCAAGCGAGCGATTGATCCTCCTCAATCGTAGGCCGGCTTTGCAGAAAAAGTCTTTCCTTATCTCGTGTACGACATCCTGAGTGGGGAAGGAGCTGCGTTGAAGCGGACGCTTTCCGACTTGGTTCAGAGATTTTTTGACAAGGTCGAAGAGTCGTCCACGTGCCCGACTTGCCGCGGAACCGACGCGTTGATCGTCAACTGCGTCGCTTGCAAAAAGAAAGCGTCGAGTATGACGATAAACAGGCGATCCGTCGTCGTCATGCTCGACGCAATAAACTTCCTGCGAACACAACGAAAACCTGGGTAACTTAATTAATTAATTTTATTAATTTCCGACGTCATAAATTCTTTTTGTGTAAGCTTTTTAGATTCTGCGTGGGAGAGCAACTTCTGGCTTGACGTTAATTATTTGAAATTGGCTCACGCAGCTCAACTGTGCTCCGCCTATTTTCTATCTCTTCTCTACATTGAAATTTGGTGCGGCACGCGGAAGTGAGTTTATCGCATGTAGTGTACAAAAAAATTGTTTTTTTAATTTTTCGTGGTGCAGAGCCGGTCGTTCGGTGCACATGACTGTTCCGTCGTCGTTCGAGTCCGTCGATTCCATTGACGTACTCGGCGGAAGTGGCGTTGTATTGCGACAGGATAGCCTGATGAGAGGCAATCATTTCGCCGCTCTCATCGAAGCCTATTGTCATTTGAGCGACCCGGACGGCCTCCTGGGAGCGGCAGCTCTCTGCCAACCGTCACAATCGGTCTACTTTAGAGTTTACGAGCAAACAGGCCAATGGGCAAGAGTACTCGGTTAGCGTAGCAATAAATTTGTGCACAGGGCTTCATCTTCTCTTTGCAGAAGAGTCCGATCTTCACATGCAGACGTCCTCTGACCTCAGCCAGGTGTGTCTTCTCAAGGTGAGCGGAGCCCGTCTTTTAGGCTTCGAGTCTTTATCTCGTCTCTCGCAGGCCATGGATTATCTTGGACTTAGTCATATGATGGGCGTCTACTTTCAAAGTCTCAGTAGAGCGCGTAGATTGCTACCGGAGGTCTTCTACTATTGCCCCTCTTTTTAATTCAATACTGATGTACGTGTAGGAAATTGATTGCCGATACGAGTTGGCCTGGAAAAATTGTCAGTGGGACATTGAAGGACTGTCCGAGTAAGGCCCGAAACATCTATTGTTTAGGTAGTAGTGATAGTTTTGGATCCGTAGCCCTGTACCGAATTGTTTCAATGGCCAAATCTTCGAATCGCTGAATTTTTTGCGCCAAGGAGAGTTCGAAATTATTCCTATAATTCTCAATGAAGCAAGGTGTGGTCGAAAGTCTCATTTATCGTACCTCCTCCTCGACTTCGCGTCTCTTTCTCTAAGACGCGACATATGCGACGCTTGGTCAAACGCAGGAATGGACAGCGCACTGGAGGTGTATCCTCTCCTGGCAAGGCTTCAAAGCTTGGTCGAAATAGAGGAACTCTGTGCCGCACTAAGGTGTAGAAGTCTATAAAACGCAAAAACAAAAATCGATGACTTTTCTCTTTAGAAAAGATACCCTTGGCGGCCTAAATCGACTGTGGTCGGCTCGTCGGAAGAACTGCGTCAGTAGCGTGGAGTGCCTGAACGTTGTGTCGTGCGTTCGCACGTCGGCGTTCAAAGCCGCCATTCAATACGAGCCGGAAAGAGAAGATCTGATTCTTCGTCTCGTCGATCAGCTCAAATCGCAGGTGAAACTGTATCAGCGTTTCGGTCTTCATCAGAAAATGGGCTGCATGCTGAACGAGCTCGACGCAGTCGTGGGACGTCTGCAGGAGCCGCAGAAGTCGTTGGCGCACTGGGAGTGCATGAAAATGAAAGCGGAATTGTTTTGGAGCCGAAATGAAGTCGATAACGCACTGAGGTTCATCAAGCTTCTGTGCAGGGAACTAAGCGATGTATATGTAGTCATAATGAAGTGTTGGGTAGTTTCAGCCACTTTGTTTTTTAGGCCAATTTACCCCAAGGCTCGTTGTTGTACAGCGATGTCTTGTTGCTCTGTGGAAATTGGCTCGCTGAGAGTCAATCCGAAAGTCCGTCTCAAATTATGACGCAGTACTTAGAAAAAGTTGGTTGCAGCTATTTTTGAGACCTTGCTAATCGGCCTTTGTATTAGGCGGTTTGCCAAGCGAAGAAAGTGTCCGGAGAGACGAAAGAGTTTCTCGTTAGGGTCAGTGATCGTTACGGATCAATATGCTTAGCTTTTCTCATCGGATTAACACAGGCTCACTTTTCCTGCGCTCGTTTCGCCGACCAGCAATATCAAAGCATTACGAGACGCATAGAATCGAGCGGTTTTGCATCAAGACGCAACGTTACCAGCGGTCAAAAAGTAAAAGGGGAATTAATTAATAAAGGGGTCCCGTTATTTTTCAAGTGCTCTCTCCTATAGGAGGAACTTGAAGCCATTCGCAAAAATCCCAAGGCCAGATACAACGAGTCGCTTCTCGTGTACGTTATATTACTTATTGATCCAAGCGAATTTCATAAATGACGTTATTGGTGTGCATAGCTATTCCGATAGGCTGCAAAAGCAGGTTCATCTCGACGAGGTCGAAGAGAAAGTCGTGCTCGAAGATCAGCGCGCCTTTTTGGCTACTGCACTTCGCAGCTATTGCTTGTGCCTTCAAGCAGGCGTAATCATTTCGTGGACGTCTTTTGAGACGAAGAAAATTCTTATTTTAGGACGAGTTTGACGTTGGCGTTTATCGACTCTGCTCCCTCTGGTTCGAAAATTCTCACATAAGCGAGCACAACAGCCTCGTAGACGTAAGGCCCGTGGTATTAATTGATTCAAAAACGAACACCCGGGTTTGTTTTCAGGAGGAATTCGCGAAAATCGACTCGAGGAAATTTCTGCCCGTCATGTACCAATTGGCCGCTCGTCTCGACTCCACCTCTACCGATCCCACGCAGAAAACGTTTCAGTCAATTTTGAGAAAGGTCGGGGTTTTTTTGTTTTAGTTCAAGATTCGCTGCATGCATCGCTTTCGGTGGTTTAGACGATACAAAAGGCTTGCATCGATCATCCTTTTCATGCTGTGTACATAGTCATGGCACTGGGCGGCGGCACGACGAGCGATATGCAGCCACCACCAGCTAAAAAGTCGAAACTCTCTTCTCCCCGACAGCTGCCGGCGAATGCAAGAAACAAGACATCTCACCGTTGTTTTAGTTGAGTTATAGCGTCGCATTCTTTAGGATAAAGCGGAAGCTGTCGGTGCTATACTCGCTGCGGTGCGTAGAAAGAGGCCTGCAGTAATGAACGGCATAGAGATATTGGTGAAAGCCTACATAGAACTGGCTAATACCAGGAATCCTGATTGGAAAAAAGGTAGATTCGCATCACATCGACGTGGAATCCTTAATTAGAAATTGATCATTTTTAGGCACGTACGATTTGCCTCGGGGTAATATTAAGAACATTACCAATTTGCGCACGGCTATTTTGACCGACAACATTCCGGTTCGCGCAAGGATGGTTCAACCGTATTTTTTGTTAATTAAATCGTCTTAGGTTGACATGTCCTGTCGTTACGACGACGTGCCGACCGTAAAGCAATTCCACCGTCGATTTCGAATACCCGGTGGCAAGAGTGTACCAAAAATGATTGTCTGCGTGGGATCGGACGGAAAGGAAAGACGCCAGCTCGTCAAGGTCAGTCAGAAGAAAAGATCATTTTGTAGACGTCGCATACCAAATATACCTTAGGGTGGCGACGATCTGCGCCAGGACGCCGTCATGCAGCAGGTCTTTGGCGTCGTGAATCATCTTCTCGCAAGGGATGCAGATACAAAGAAACGTCATTTAAGAATGCGTACTTATAAGGTATCTGAGCTGTAGTGCTAGAGACTCTTCTCTTAGCCAAATCTCGCAGGTCGTCTCGTTGACGAAAGACACCGGAGTCGTCGAGTGGTGCGACGGAACGGTTCCTTTTGGGACGTATTTGGTCGGCGACGGTTCCTCGCCCGACTCCGCTCACTGTCGCTACGGCTCGGGAGACTGGAAGGCGAAAGACTGTCGACTACGGATAAGCGTAAATAAAGGATAACGCGTCAACTAGACACATCTCACGTGGTCTTTCATGTACAGCAAGTATCAAAGAAACCGAAAAATATAAGGCTAAAGACGTTTCAGGTACTGGGATACGGTAGTCTTTTATGATAGGGGGGCTTTATCTAGAAATGCCGGTAGTCTGTCGCCGAACATTTTCGTCCTGTCTTTCGGCACTTCTTCACGGAGAGATTTCCCCAGGCGTCGGAGTGGTACGAGCGAAAGGTGGCCTACTCTCGAAGCGTCGCCGTCTCGTCAATGGGTACGCGACCACGCGAAAATAGAACGCTCCTCTCTATTTCTTTTGCTCTGCAGTTGGCTACATAGTTGGCCTCGGCGATCGTCACGTTCAGAACATCCTCATCGATCAAGACACAGCGGAACTCATTCACATCGACTTAGGTATAATATAACGATTAGATAGGAAATTTTAATAATTGAATTTCTTTCTCCCAGGTGTTGCCTTTGAACAGGGTCGTCTTCTTCCGACGCCCGAAACGACGCCGTTTCGTCTCACTCGCGACGTCGTCGACGGCATGGGCGTGACGGGCGTCGAAGGCGTCTTTCGATGCGCCTGCGAAAAGACGCTCGCTCTCCTGCGAACGTCCGAAGAAGCGCTCACGGCGATCATCGAAGTGCTTCTTCACGATCCGCTCTCCGATTGGTCGGCCGGCCGAATCAAGGCGACGAAAACGCAGCGGCAGCCCGTCGACGACGCCGGCGGCGGCGGAATCGATTATTCTATTTTTGACGATGGGAGACGGAATAGGCCGGAAGAGGAGACGGACGGGTTTGCCACTCGAGTTTTGTTGCGCGTCAGGGAGAAACTCGAAGGAATCGAGGATCGGGTTGTGTTGAGTGTCGATGGTCAAGTAAAGCATCTTATTCAGGCTGCAATGAATCCGGACAATCTCTGCCTTTTGTTTCACGGTTGGCAGGCTTTTGTGTAGGGTGAGAGTCTGTATAGGTGCGATCGTAGTTTGTCTAATTATAACGTTTTCTGGCGCAGAATTTGGTCTTAACGAATTATTGAACATTTTGTTTTGTGGACAGTGGTACATTCAAAAATAAATTACCGGATTTCAATTTCCCGCGCTTTGTGAAGCCTTCGCGCGCGTTCGTGGACAACAGAAAGGTCAGAACTCACTTTTCCCGAATCTGAAGCGGCGGCGTCATGTCCGGTAAAACCACAGCGCCTCTCTTCTATGACTACTTATTTTTCTTCTTCTTCAGATGAAGCAAATGGTAGCGAGGCCCCCGACGGGGAATCGCAACCTCGTCGCCGCCAGCGTCGCGGCCTCCTTCGTCTCTACTACGGCGTAACGAGCGAAGAAGACTCGTCGAGATTAGATCCGACCGACATCGACGGGCCTCATTTCAAGACAGACGTCTTTCTCGAGCGTCTCTACAAGGAAGCGAGCCTTCGCACGCTCATGGACAAAGAAGCGAGCATGATACGGGGTAGGTCTCGCGAAAGCGTCCACTACGAAAACGAAACGAAGACTTTGGGCTCTAGAAATCAAGTCTCTCGATAGCGATATGCAGACTTTGGTCTATGAGAATTACAATAAGTTCATTAGCGCTACGGACACGATAAGAACGGTGAGATTTAAATTTTTGAAAATAAAATTTTATCAATTTTAATTTTTTTGTTCTAGATGAAACACGATTTTAAACGAATGGAGGACGAGATGGAAAGTCTGGCGGCGAACATGGAAACGATACGGGATTTCAGCGACAGGATCAATGACACGTTAGCGGACAAGAGGCAAAAGATCAAGAAATTGTCGGGCGTTCATGGAATGCTGAAGAAGCTTCAATTTCTCTTCGAATTGCCGTCGAGACTGAAGAAATGCATGGAAATGGGAGCTCATTCTCAAGCAGTCAGGTAATAAAAATATTCCTAATTTTTGATTTTATATTGAAATGATTCTTTTTTTCTCTCTCTCTCTCTCTCTCCTAGGTATTACTGCAGAGCGTGTGGCGTCTTGGATCATTTTCAGCACATGCCTTCGTTTCACGGCATCCAACAAGATTGTCAGAAAATCGTGCAAGAAATTCGAGTGAAATTAAGCCGACAGCTTTCAGATGAATCGGTATGGAAAGTTGATTCTCAGGTTGAATAGTTTTTGCTACTGTTTTCGTCTAGGCGACTTCTGCTCAACTGTCGGAATGCGTCGATTTGTTGCTGCAGCTGAAAGAACCTGCCGAAGACTTGTGCAATCAATTCTTAGCAAGGTACTAAAAACTGTATTGCGAGAAGTGACACTTATCCTCAGTGCGTTTTCAGATCAAAATTGAAGCTAGACGCAGAACTAGCAAAGTTGTCAAGAAGTAGCGAACAGGAGGTAAAGTAAAAAATAAACAAACGAAAAACAACTGAATTTCTTCCGCGCGAAAGGATTCCGACTATCTTTCGGACATTCTACAATACGTTGATTGCGGTTGCAACGGTTTCCTCAGCAACCTTTCCCTCGTCATTGTCGCCTTTCAAGATCTCTTTCTCAAGCCAAACGACGCCAATAGGGAAATCGTTCGCGTGGCTCGTCCCAAATTGGCGGAGTTCGTCGACGCCCTCCTTCATCCGTATTTGAACTGCGTGAGAGATCGTCTCATCACCGAAGTACGTGTACAACCTATGCATAGAAATTGATCATAATTTTTAAAAAAATTAATTTCTCAAGGCTAAGTCGAAAGAGACGAGCATGCTCGTGCGAGCAGTCGATCGTCTTCACCGACGCCTACAGGCGTTAGGAAAACTCGTTCCATCATTGGACATGCCAAAGTGAGTCTCTCTCTCACACACACACACGCGTGATGACATCTTCGCTTCTCACACGTTCACTCCTTAGGATTTGTATGGAAATAGTTTTGCCGGCTGCCGAGGAACGCGTCAACTTCTGTTCGAACGATCTAAGAAGTTATTTTTCTAGTAAGTATCTATGGATTTCTGTATTTTAATTAATTGATTGATTGATTGATTGATCTTCTTCAAATTCAGGTTGCTTGATGGACGTTCGACAGGCTTTAGCTACGAGGTCGCAGAAGATGAGCGTGTCGAGTGACGGGTCTTCGACGACGGGCCTCTTCTCCGAATTGCTCTCTTCGCTCAGTTCCTCGACCATAGACAAATTGAAAGCGACGTTTGCTTCTCTAAAGGCGAGTCTGTCTGGACCCCAAACGCGGGGGAGAAATCGTCGTCTTCTTCTGGTTAGGAATTTGTCGCCTCTGACGTCACGTTCGCAACGAAGCAATATTTTCGTTCGAAATTCTGCAGAGAATGGGTTTCCAACGGTTTAGTCGTTGGCTTTATTGAGCACATTTTTGAAACGGCAACGGTAAGAAACACCCTAGAGCATGCATAGATAAAATAATAGATTATGTATAGGGTTTCTGTGAGGAGAGCGTGAGCCGAGAGGCGACGGGACCCCCACTGATTCTCATCCTCTCTCGCCTCTGCTTGGACTTCGAGCAGTCGACCGTGAGCTACTTGGTCAGCCTGACGGACGAACTGTTTCCCTTGCTCGAACGAGGCGCCGTTTCCGCGACGCCTATATCGAGTCTCTGCTCGCGAGCAAGGAGAGCCGCACAGGTAAATTGAAACAAGGGAATTTAGACTCTAAGCAGACGTACTCTTGTAGACTCTGATAACGTTTTACGTTGAAGCGGAGGGAAATGGTATATCTCAGGTAATACACTGAATCAGAATCTTCTACGTTCCTGAACTCCTTTTAATAGATGATTCGTAAGAGTGTTGAAACGCGAGACTGGCTGTCGTCGATCGAACCTCGCAACGTTCGCGCCGTGATGAAGCGCGTCGTGGAAGATCTCAGCACGCTCGACCTTCAAGCAGGCACCCTGTACGAAGAGGGTCAGAGACGCGATCGCAGCTCAGGTCAGTGAACACGCAATATTTTTATAAATGATTTTGATGTTCCGTTCCAGACGATAGTCGGCGAACTTGGACGTATAGCCAGTCTCGTCAGATGGGGAAACCTTGGGGAGGATACACGCCAAGGTAGACTAAAAGGACTTTGAAACGCTCTAGCACCCACAATTAGCATAGGAACCCGCACTCCTTTTAGTAGCCAGGCTTTCGTTTTCGTTTAGTACGGGTGTTGATACGTCGTTGCTCAGCAACATACAGAAATTGTTTTCCGAGCGAATTGAGATCTTCAGTCCCGTCGAGTTTACGCGTGTCTCTATATTGACGGGAATTATAAAGATTGTGCTCAAGGTAAACTGACTTTGGTATTATGAGCTGAATACACAACCTTGTTTTTAATAATTAAGACGTTGATGGAATGCGTGAGAATCAAGACGTTCGGAAAATTTGGACTTCAGCAGATTCAAGTTGATTCGCATTATCTCCAGCTCTACTTGTGGAGATTTGTGTCAGATGAAAAGTAAGATTCGCGTTGGAAGCACTAAAAATTAAGAGAGAGATCATTTGCTTCTGCAGTATTGTCTTGTTTCTTTTGGACGAAGTGATGAATAGTGCCGTCAATCGATGTATTGAACCCTTGTTGATGGAGCCAAGTGTAAGCTGGTACTTGATTGAATTCTTTGCCTGAGACTTTTGATTAGATTGTTGAAGTCATTTGCAATCAAGGATGAGCGATTGGAAATAGAAAGACCTGCCAAACGGGGTGGTGCCCAAGCATGCCAAGCACGTTGGTTCGTTTTTTATAAATTCAATGCTTATGTACAAATTCTAGGAGGCGTGGAGTCTATCCGGGATTGCGCGATACAATGGCGAGCGTCTTCTCTTCTCCGCAGCCGCGGCAGCTCTCTTCTCCATGCAGGGCAAAAGCTTCTTTTTCGAAGAAGAAGAAGAAGGAGACGAAGAGGTAGACCGCGGTCCCAACGTCCTCGGCAAGACGGGTTGGTCCAACTGCGGGACCACGAAGACTTGCAATCTTCCTTATAGTTGCAGTCTTCTAAACTGCCTGTATGCCTCCTCTTGGCATGAGGCCATAACGTCTAAAAGGCCAGCGTCTCCTGGGCAGGCCTACATCAACTGCTGAGTGGTTGTGCGGCCCCGAGAAGGAAAACTGCCCACTCACGGCGTGCATCTCCTATTCGTGGCTACCATTCTTATTGGTAGTCTCTCCAGGAGAACGACGCCTACAGCAAATATGTGCCTGCAAGCGTCTTCTTGATTTATTTGCAGACATACACAGCCAAAAGATTGACGTAGTCCTGGATCAAAAAAGCGAGGATGTAAAGATGGCAGGTAGGCATAGAACGTTTTTTCTATTATGCACTAATGTTCGTTGATAGGGCTTTGGGGTCCTGAGCATGACCCCATCATTAAAAACTGCTCGGGGGTCCTGGGCAAGACCCCGTCAACAAAAACTGCCCAGGAAAAAAGAAGGGGGAGGTCTGTTTGTTTTTTCGTTTTTATTGAAATAAAATGTCTATACCCTACTTTTTCCTGGCGGCGGCAGCGCACGCGGGGTGCACCACCCCGCCGGTGCCCTAACTACCTATCCTAACTATCTAACCTAACTACCCTAGCGCGTTGAGGAGAGCAAGGCGTGTGAGTCATGTTATGCGCCTACTACTGTACTACACGTGCACCAGCTACTACTAGCCCTAGTACTACACATGCAGCACGAGTCCGCTCTTTGCTATAATAACTTGTGAGGAAATCCATCGAGAAAGACGACAGACTAAAAAAAGAAACGATTAGTAAATACATGTATATGCAGCTAAGGTATATCTGTACCCAAAGTCACTGTTCAGGGAGCAGACGAGCAACGCTCCAAACGCGGTACAGAACGAAGAGAGACAAAAATTTCATTGTCTTGCAACTTAATTTTGTAAAAGATGACTCAATCTTTTGTCGCCTAGAATAATAAAGAAAAAACTTGAAATACATGTATAGGAAATTCCTTGACGTTGTACAGTACCGGCAAGGCGAGCATGAATCCGTCCCGTTTCATGCTGCCGCAGTGTGTCGACGTCCTGTCCGTCTTCCTTGATTGCCTCTTCTCCTTGAATGTAGCTCGCGAGTGCCGCGATCCTTCGGATGCATATGAGGCGTCCTTTGCCTTCTTCCCGATCGTAATCGCGAAGGCAGCGACTAGTCGGCTTACCGAAGACGCATATACACTTTATTCTAGCAAAGCGGACGTCGAAAATCGTTGGAAACCTACGCGCGTGCAATGAATGAGTTTAGGGGCCTCAGTGACCAAGACTTCGCTTACCTGGCTCATAGTGCGTTTCGAAAAAAGGAGTCGATTCTTCTTGCCTAGATCGAGCTTGCTTCGCCTTAGGAAAAGCGTCCCGGCGCCTCCAAAAAACGCGTCCAAAAAAGCCAACAGTACGGGCAACAGTACGGGGACGTGATAGTCTCACGTGATTCGTGTAAATACGCGGCACTATATACAGTGCTCGCTCTCGCTGATGAAAATAAAGACTGTACTGTACTTACTCATACGTTACAAAAAAATCCTTTAGTGAATATGCACAACTTCGAACGCTTTCTCAAACCTGCTCTCATCCAGCTTTCTTTTCTTATATAAAGTCCGATCAATCCAGCCCGATCGTCTCGGCGCTTTCTTGGGCGAAAATCGGGGCTTCAGTCCCGCGTGACATCCAAGGGGCGCTCGCCCACCAACTTCAGGCTCGCAACGATTCGCGAACGCATAGTCCTTTAGAGAATAACAAATTACCTTATCGCTAGTCACTCACGAGAGGAAAACAATTAGGAAAGGAGGGAGTGTAGTGCGAAACGAAAACGCCTTGTTAGACGAAAAAAATTACGGCCTTTTACCTGCGTTCGCTGTCGCTTATCGTTTTTCTTCAGCGGCGGAAAATTGCACGGCAAGCGCTGCTGACACATCGCGCGATCCGGCGGCGCGCTGCCGCCGCCGCCGCCGCCGCCGATTTCGCATCCTACGTCAAGCGTCTTCACTTTGAGGTAAGAACGATGTTGCGACGTGCGCTCGAGCCCGAGTCGACGCGGCGGCGGCGGAGGCGACAAATCCGGCGGCGGCTGCGATCCGGACGATTCATTGCTCGAACCGCGACTTGCCAGCGACGCGGACAGGTTGACGGAGGCGGCGAAGCGTGCTGCGATTCCCGGGCAGAGAGACGAGGAGGGACGGCTCGCGAATGGCGGCCCCATTGCCGACGCGAACGGCGACACACGGCACGAATTGGGCCGTACGCGACGTTGCGCTACTTCGGGGAGCTCGAGGGAGACGGTCGTTGGACCGTTCGTCGAGCTACGAAGGTGATCACCTCGTTCCATTGCGGCGTACGCCCGAATTTGGGGGGTGGGTTGCTGCGCCCTTCGTCACGTGCTCCGAGCAAACGGCGGATTGGGTGACGGGCGTGTGGGAGCTGGTACTGTAGGCCGCGTGCTACGTCTTTCTTCTTCTTATTTGTAAATAAATAAAGTATTTCTTCGTATACTTACAGTTGCTAGTCCCAACGAGAGGTTCGTGTGGTTACGCTCGTTTGAGGCCGCAAGTCTAGTCATAGCATTTCGTTTGCATGCTGCTGTGCTGTTACGTCTCTTACTTGGATTGACTGGCGGATTTCTACTGACGCGAACAAGTGTCTCGGCATCGTCAGTCCACTGATCGTGATCATCTTCCATCATAGCAGAACTGCACATACACAGAATTCATAGCCTGACTATGCATTACGACTCCCCTCTGAGAACTCTTACTGAATGATATGATGCTTTTCCTGAGCCTGGGTGGATGCATCTTCGCTGAAGAGAATTGTCGCGTGTTTGGGCGGCACAACGCACGTCGGCAAGATGCCGCGAGCGCCGGTCGAGACAACGGGAAGAAACCCGTGAAAGACCAGAAGCCCGTCAACGAGAAGCTAAGTTTCAAATACGAGCAAAATACTGACTAGGATGTCTATTTTTTACACTGAATTCTTTCACGCCTCGTCTGGGAGTCTTGCTATAGTTCCAAAGACGTATCATTGATACGGTAACGGGAAAATCAAAACAAACGTAAAGAAGATTGATCTGCTTTGAAAAAATAAATATAAAAAATCAAACTGGTTAGTTCATCTCGCCTGCTGATCGAGAATCGGGGCGAGCCACGTGTGTCGACCGTCGTACGTGTCATTGATGCCGTCGACAAGCTTATCCGGCGTACGAACGTCGCCCGAGACACCGTCAAGAACGTTGATACTGCTCGGAAAAGCGGCAACATCTAAGACATTAATCGTAACTATTTAGTCGTAAAATTCTTCGCGTACTTTTGGCCCTGAGCTCGATCTTCTCTCCGCACTCATCGTACATTTCGAGCCCATTGATGCCGATATAGTACAAATCGCCCCACGTGGACATGAGCTGGAACTGAAAGACAACTAAAGAGAAGGAAATAGTCTCTGCGGTTTCCAATTGGTATTATTAGGATACAGCCGGTTGGTATCAGTGTCGAATTGGGTCGGAATTTTTCTATTCGGGTCGTTGAACTGAAATCAATCGTCTGACCAAAATCGAAGTGAGTGTTCCCGGGACCTGGGGAGATGTCAATCCTTATAAATAAAGGCTAACACATTCCGTTCTCTCTAAACCTTTTCTCAATAAAAATCCACCAGGAGGAGACACAGATCGTCCATCAAGAGCAACAAAAACGAGTTGGGCCTAACCAAGTCAATAAAATTAAATAATCGCCTATTTTTCAGCGTACCCCTCGATGCGTGTCATCCGGCGATTTATTGTAATTCCACACACGCAGGCCAGAAATCGAGGAAGCGCGCCCCAAGTCGACGGTCACGAGGTGATCGCCACCGTCTGTAAAAGGCGCAAGCCACATGTGCTCGTCAGACATTGTCACGTTGACACCATCAATAAGACTAGAAGAAATATTTGACAAAAAACAAATCAATAGAAAGGAAGCGCGCGGAGCACTTTTCCAAAACGCGACAGTCGTCCCCGTACTCAGGCAAATCGTTAACGTCACGTGGCGTAGCCTTTGTCCAAGTAAATGACCGTGTATCGCACAACAGCAAAAGATCTCACTGACTCACCTGAAGTTGCTCCGGTTGTATCTCCATAGCGACCCCGTCAGCGCCCACGATCTCGATTCCCGTCAGTCCGAAATAGTGAGCATCACCCCAAGTCGTTCTGAAATTCAGCTGCAAAACTAAAAGCAGAAGCACGATAAGAGAGAGATATAGACACATCGCGTGCTATAGATCCAAACATCGTCCGCTGATGCCTTGATCGTCCAAACGAACGCGAGATTGAGTCAGAGGACGAATATCGTTACCCTCTTCCTCGACATCATTTTCCTACGTAATGAATGGCACGTCTGACTATTTTCTGTCGACGTTGATTTTACGTCGTCTTGTTTGGCGGTGTCCGGTCGCTGGTGTCGTCTCCCTTCGGTGCCGCCGCCGCCGCCGCCGTCGCCACACGCATCCTCGTCATCCCAATCCATTTCGCCTTGAAACGTGTCGTCGAATTGAGCCACGCGAGCCAGGACGTCGTCGTTAGTGGTGAAAAGAATAGTCTGAAAAAGAAGTGGTCATCTATTAATTATTCTAAAAGTCTATATAGGACTTACGTCGCCGAATGCCTCTGATCCACCAATAAGGCCACCACAAGCACTAAAACACGAAGAGAATCTTCCCACTGATTTTTTTCCTAACGGTTTTATCCCAAACCGAGCAATCTCTCCATCGAATATTAGCATATCGTCGAGTTTCATGACGACGTGTCTCGCACCTCGCGCGGAATGAATTCGCGACTTGTTGTAATTCTAAATGCGTACGTCACACAAGGGCGGCGGCGGCGGCGGCGGCGGACTCGACTTACCCACACTCGTATCATAGCCAATGTCTCGCTTTTCTCGAAATCAAGACAAACCAAGTGTCGCTTGCCGGACGTAAACGGCGTCAACCAGACGTGCAGATCGTCTCTAGAAAAACGGACACCGTCAATCTCATAACAGAGATTTTTCACAAAGACTCGCCTTGTTCTATTCACCCCGTCCAAAAGATTTTGCACCACTCGAGGATCGCTGTCGTACTCTGGCAAGACGTTGATGTCAGCCGGATCGGCCGAAATCTAATAAATAACGCGCGACGTCGTCTGCTTTGTTTGTAGACAGACTGCTTTTCTACTTGTTTGATTTGAATCGGTTTTCCGCTGTCGGAAAATGCTTCGATTCCGTTCAAGCCGACGTAATGCAGATCGCCCCACGTTGAACGAATGTCTATGGTGAGTCTGCGACCGGACGGTAATTCGGGAATAGAAAAAGGCGGCGGCGGCGGCGGCGGCGGCGGCGGCGGCGGCGACGTCTCAGCAACCGTCGCACTACGAAAAGTCCGCTCAGTCAGTCCATAATCATTAAATGTACATTAAACATAAGCTAACCTCTGATTCTCGCTGTTTTCCTCCGCCCGACTATCGCTATCCATTCCTAAGAGCACCGAAAGGTCATGTGAAAATCGGATGCAAGTAATTCGGTTTCGTTCGCGTAGAAACTAAACTAGGAGGTATCGATTTCCCCACGGCAAACAGATTCGAAAGCAAAGCCAAAGACACCCCCCGGGAGAGAAAGGAAGAAAGTTAACCGCTTACCTTGAGGAAATGCCGCATTGGGCGCGATTCTTCCGAGGTGGGATTTACGAAATTGATCGAGAGATTGCAGGCATTCCTCAAGAGAAATCGATTCCTTCCAACTACACAAAATTAAGCCTCAGTCGACCTTTTTCATAGATCCCTACCTCCGTCTCTGCCTCGGCGTTTCCTCGCTGACAAGCGGACCGCCGACGGTTTCAAGCGCCTCCCCCAGCGAAACCTTTGCAACCCTCGCAGAATCGTCAACACTTCGGCTCGGCATCGGGCTGTCGGCGACAGACTGTCGTTCGCCACCACGTCGACTGCGAGACGAAACGTTGCCGCGATCGACTGGACTGCTAAAATATCAAAAACTACATTTCAGTTCTACCTACGGATAAAGCTACTTTGCCTATTGAAATTCTTGCTCGGTTAGAAATTTATTAGGTCGAATAAATTTGTCTACCTTGGGAAAGGAGTTCCGAGGCCGAGTGGGTCGGCTTCACTCGTCGTACTTGCAAGCAAGCTCGAAAGCTCCCCGTGACTGGAACTCTGCTGTGTTCTCGATTGACTTCGGAGATCAGAGCGCTTCGCTCCTGTCGACGTAGAATCTCTGAGCCATTGAAACTTTTCTGACGATCTACTTTCAGCTGCTCTTGACCTGCGAAACATTTTTACCACTCGCGTGTCTATCAAGAACAAATAATATGACTTACTCTGCTTTTATCGTCTGAAACCACTCCGGTTCGTTGTTGTGTCCAATGCTCTTATCACGACTAAATTCACACGTTGCGAGCCTTGTGGAAGGCAAACGGATTCCCTACCTCGCGGAAAGGGCCGAATCGTCGCATTCGAGACTGTCCCTACTTGCAGTAAGACACGGATTAGACTGAGACCTAGAGCACTCTGACCAGTGAGTCCGATCTCACGCGCGCGCGGCTTTTCCTCTGATACCTTTGAAGGGGCTCGGACAAGAAACGCTTGACAGCAGATTCGGCCACGGGATCGTCGTCCCAGTTCGAAGCGGGAGTTCTTTCCAATAGAACCGTCTTGCTCCTCTCCTCGATCGTTTCCGTCTGTGAGAAAGTCTCAGCCACGACGCAATATACGCTGCCAAGTCGCACTAACCTCATTGTCTTCCTTTTCTCTGTCTCTAGCTAAGTCAATCAGTGTAGAGTAGTCAAACACCTGATTGCCACAGCCCTAAAGAGTCGGTAAAATTAAACTCGGAGAATTTTAATTTATCGCTTACCTTGTTGACGAGGCCTTTCCAAACGAGTTCAGGGCCAACAAAAAGCCTCGCCTCTTTTACACCAATAGTCAAATCCTAAACAAGCTCATTACATCGACGCTGTGAATTGAGTACGTCTTCGTTCTCCTACTCGGAGTCCGCCGTTGTAATTCCAGACTCTTATGCGGGCCGGGCCGTTCACCGCAAAGGCAGGCAACGTGAAAACGAGCTCCAATCTCTGCCCGGACGAATAGGGGCACGACCACATGAAACGAGACTGGGTTGTCTAATGAAAAAGAAAAAGTCTACAAGCACCCGATATTCCCAAGTGGTCTCCCAACGAGGTACTAGTCGGGCCCGACGTTGCTTAACTTCGGTGATCGGACGAGAACCGGTGCTTTCAACGTGGTGTGGCCGTAGACATTCGCCACAGCAACGCTACGGTAGAAATAGGCGAGCGTACCTTGATTTCCCCATTGACCAAAGCGCCCAGACGTCCAGGACTGACTCCTTCCGACGTTCCGTGAAGGCAAACGCGATTGCCGTCAAGCCACAGACGCTTTCCGTCCGAACCATAAAATTGAACCTCGAAACGTAAGAAATTTGAGAAAAAGCGACAATTTCTTTACATGCAGTGCCATTTACTTCTGTCAATCCTATTTGACTGGAATGACCCCAATTGGAAAGCAACTCCAAATGAACTTCAACGCCGTCGGAGCTCAAAAACGATCTCTCCACGTCAACGGACACGTTCACCGGTTTCCGAATAGACGTCGAATCAACAGTACTAGCCTCAGGAACATCCGAACAATTCGAATCGCTCGACACGTCCTCATTCGATCCTTTCCTTTCCGTAGTCAAGGAAACAACAGACGATTCAACCGTTTTCAAAACGTCGGCCGATTCCGTTGACGTCGTTATTCGTCCTTCCATTGACTTTGTTGTATTGGAGACTACGTCATCGGTTTGCTGTGGCGCCGCGCAGTTTGGATTAGTCTCTTCGATGTGACCCAAAACGCGCAGGAGTCGTCTCTGCTGCCTACATGGTAGAAAGAATATCAGGCGTACCGAATGAGAGCACGCAGACTATGCGAAAAATTGTTCGTACGTTTCATTCATAAGACGAACTTTTTTCGTGACGGCAACGACGGTCTGATCGGTCAGCGGAGACGCGGGCGGTCGCGAAAGTGATTTCGAGGGACTCGATTTCGGACTGGACTAAAAAAACGATAAAGTATAAATACACTGTTACTATTGATCTTCAATCTGGACTCACGTGAGCTGTCGTTGGTGCACTCACAGCTAAAAAAAAAAGTCAAAATTAATTTGGATCTTCCCCCCCCCCCCCCCCCCCCCCCGTCTCCTTCGCACTCTTCTTTATTCTTTCCGTCTCGTTCTGCGTCGCAGCGAGAGCCTGTTGAATTTCACTCGCATCAAACTCGTCGTCGCGAGCCCTCGCTGGCCCGCCGCCAGTCAAAAGTCTCTCCTTCGATAGGGGACGCGAAAGACGACCGCCTACTAACGCTAACGAAAAGACAGAGAACCAGTGAGTGCACGTGGACAGGCGGAATATTATGTCTTAGTACAGCTTGTAAGAGACATTTCCACGGCTGACTTTCCTCGACTGGGTAGGCGACTGACAGAACTCAGGCTGCCGAAATTAAATTTGATTACAAATAAAGCTTTATTCAAGCGAACTGACTTGGACGACGATCGCAATTGAGAAGACACGTGGGGATCAGCCGTGTCCACCCTCCTTAAATAAATAAATAAATAAATAAATAAATAAATAAATAAATATTAAAAAAGACTCCTATGTACTTTGCTGATGTAAGTTGACGTTGATTTTCTAAGAAACGGTATCGATAGCACGCGCTCACTTCAAGATGTCGACCTCACTTTTATTTGACGCAAAGGAGAGAACAATGACGTCCTGAGAAGACGGCACAGCGCGTTGCAAACTCGTCTCGTCATCGTCGTCGTCATCTTCTACCCAATCGAGAGAATAATCCACCACCTCCTCAATGTCGTCATCCTCCTCCTTCTCGATTATCAATAAAAATATATATATATATTTATTCTTGGTTTACTTCTTTTAATTTGCTTATTATTTCATCTGCTTCCAAACTTCTTCTCAGCGCCTTCATTCAATAGAGTTTTATTCGTGATAAGTCTTTTGAATTATGCTTCTCGAACCGGGACGTCTTCCAAGCTGATTGTTAGCTCTTCCGATTCGCTCTCGCCTTCCTCCAAGTCCTCGATTCCTTTCACCAGTTCGCCCTCCGTAAACGAAGCGGAAACGGCCTCAAAATCGTCGTCGTATTTCCCAGTCAATTTTTCTACGTCATCACGAAAAACAATTTCTCGGTGAAAAGTCGGCGAGAAGAAGAAGAAGAAGAAGAGTCAATATATTTTTACCAGATGGCCTAACTTTCATTTTTTCGCCTCCTTGCGTCTTAATTTCTAACGAATCCTACAAAAAAATTTAAAACACCATATCAAATAAGAGTTAACAGCATTTACCGTATTCCAAGCTCTGCGTTTGACCGGAGCCGTTTTCGCGCGAATTCTAGCACTAAGCCAAAATCGAACGGAATCGAGACTTCCACAACACGAATACCCGGTCTTTTACCTAGTTTCCGGGTTACCAGATTCGATTGGAGCGGCTAAGAATTGAAATCTAGATCCTCCTACGTCGCAAATAAAATTCTTTGAGTATAGTAAGCATTCTGCCTGCGATTTTCTTGCCTGCCGTCTTCGACGGTCGCGTTTCGTCCGATTCGCGTCGTTTCGCTTGGTTTCGATCGATCGTCGAGTTGGCGCCGTTGACGTACACGGAGAAGCCCTGCTCTTTGCGCTCCAATTCGATTTGCCTGTCGTCTTTTCGGCGCAATTTCTTCAACAGGCTACGCCCCCGCGCGTTAGGGTTAGTCGTTTTCGCGATTTTGCTCAGTCGTCCTACCGATTTCTCTCTTGAATCCGATAAATGTATTCGTCGTAAGTCGAACTGGCCTCCGCCTGCGGCCGAATCGACTGCGGAATGGATGGACTGGCGTCGTCCCATAGTTTTCGCCTTGCTTTCTGCCTAAAGAACAGCTTTGCAACCTTTTTTCGCCGATGAAAGACTCACTGCCGCTTTCTTTCCATCCTGACATACAGCTGAGTCGAAAGAAACGAGTATACACTGAATTATACGGGGATTGGTCCTAGAAAGAATTATTAATTACAAAGAGACATAACTGCAGATCCTTTGAACAAAGCAAACTAAGCACAGAAGTCTTGACGCAACTGCTACAAAAAACAAAAAAAAACTATGAGTAAAAAGTCACAACTTCCTGTAATTTCTGAAGTAATTCTACTTTGCTTGCTGATGCTCCTTGATATAAGTTTTCATGACGAATCCTCGCTCACCAGTGAATGTGCCGTCTCGACTTTGCAGAGTACCCGTCCACCACATGTCATCGCTCTTATCGTCAATGCGTATCAAATCGCCCCGCTTCACCGTTAACTCCTTCGCATCTCGTCGAAGGTGAGGACGAATGATTTTGTAGACGTCGCCAGACGGCGACGTCTGCGGTGCCGCCACTTTCGCCGTCGCCGTCTTGACATCGCCTGGATCTTCAATATCATCATATACCTCTCCGTCGTCGTCTTCCTTTTCCGGTGGCGGCGGTTGACGCGGCGCGCGAGGAGGCAGTGGGACAGCAGCCGGTGCCGGTGCCTTTGCCACTGGTGCAGCCTTGGGCGTAGGAACATTCAATAGCTTGGGCTTGGGTACCGGTTCTTCGTCCTGCTCTTCTTCCTCGTCAACATCCTCATACAATTCCTCGTCGATCGGCTCCGGTGGAAGTGATCTCGCCGTGATCGTTCGTCCCATTCCCATTTTCATCGTTTCCTCGTCATCGCTTGGGTTCTCGTAGAGCGTGCCGTCGTCGCTGTCCCCGTCGTCGCCGTTGTCTTTAGCTCCGTCCACCTGAGCAGCGAGCTCCAAATTTTTAATCCACGTCGACACGTCGTTTGAATCGTCGCCTTTGAAACTGAGCTGCGGCATGTTCGGATGACTGACGTCGAAGAGAAGGCCGTCGCCTTTCGCGAGCAATTTGACCGCGTAGCCGAGCAACACGGCGACGTCGACTCGCACCGTCGTCTCGTTTTCGCGTTTAGCAGAATAGAGCGCGCGCTCTTTCAAGACGTAGTAGCGCTTGTCCCACTTTCCGCCGACGGCAACGCCCGTCTTCTTCACCGACAAATATCCGCACATCGACGCGCCGCTCTTCACCTCTTCCATCAGCGCATGCTTATTCGCCTTTCGTCCTGCCGTCGGCGACGAGCTTTCCGAGCCGCCGCCGCCGCCGCCGCGAGACGGCGATCGCTCTCGACGCAGACTACCGCTCGCTTTGACGATATTCGCTTTCAAACTCTTGAACGCGGATCCAATCGCTTTTACTCGTCCCCCGCTCGTGCTCTTTTCCTCCGCCGGGGACGCCGGTTCTGCCTCTTCTGCTCCCTCTTCATCCTCTTCTGTTAGCTCGATGGACGGTAGTGGTTGCGTCGGCATCGTTGGTTCCTTCTTTCCATCAAAAGTGAATTGAATATATCCGGCTTCCTTGTCCTTGTCCTTTTTCTTTTTCTTCTCTTTCTTCTTCTCCTCCTTCAATCGTTTCTTTTCCTCTTTCGCTTTCTTTTTCTCATCCTTTTTGGATAGAAATTCGACGTAGCCGCCGTCTTTGACTGCCGGTGACGACGTCGTCGGCACGTCGACGTCATCATACTCTTCGTCTTCTTCACCCAATTCCAAGTCGTCGCCGCTGACCCCGCCCCCGCCGCCGTCACCGGAAGCACTTCGTCCGACGTACTCGTCTTCCTCAGTTTTGCCTTTGGCATTGCCGAGTCCCCAATCTATTTTTCTATCGGCGTCCGCGTAATCGTAATTCTCGTCGTCGCTTCCGAGTTCGAGATCGACTTTCGCATAGCCGTCGCGTCCGACTTTGTCGGCACTGGTACTGCCACCCTGTGCCTTCATCTCCACGTATCCATCGCGCACTGTGGGAACCGCGTCGAGTCCCGGTTCCATAGGAGTGTACTCCTGGTCGTCTTGCGCTCCTCGGGCTTGTTGGACTTTTTCCTTCAGCTGGCGATATTTTTCTATGAGCGTCTCCGCTTGCTTACGCTCGCGAAGATTCAGCTTGTATCGAATGTCGGTGAATAGAGTGACGCCATCTGCAAAGAAAATAAAACTCGGGAGAAGAAAAACAGGGGGGCGGAGCGGGTTTCCCTTTGACCTATGCTTTGACTTCCTCGCTACCTATGGCTACAGTCTCGAAACGCGGGCGCAGAAATCGCTAACGCAAGTCGTCTCTAAGGCGAGCTAGAGACGATAGCGGATCGGACTCGACAAGTTCCCATACGCGGCGGCGTTCCTCCCTAATGTTATCCGGATTCCCCTCCGTCGCGTGGTTACAGTACCTCCCAGAGATTTGGCCACTTCCTCGAGCAATGCGTTCATTGTACGCGACCGGCTTGACCGTCGATTCTTTTCTGCCTTTTTCCTTGAGCTCCGTGTGAGTAGTTCTGATAGGGTACGACCGTGGGAGCATAGATATTAGGAGTGGGAGTTCCTAACAGAATCCCGGCTTTGCGATGAACCAATCAGCACCTCTGGCTAATGAGATCATATTTCTAGACGTAAATAGTACACAATGACATCATAAATGTAGCAGCAGTACTTTTAGGTGCTGTCTGGCGTTCCTCAGCCGCAAAACCTACTAAAACTGCAGATTAAATAAAAGTTTATTTAATTACTGTGCTGCACTAAGGACAATGATGCCGTTTCATAAATCTGTACGAGACAAAACGCTGTGTCTTCTACGTCTCAATTCATTACCGTTAGGACTTTGTTAGACCTTTGGATTCATCGATGACGTCCACATAGTCCTCGGGACAGTCATCATCCTTGATCACGTACGTCCTTGGAACCAGACCCCGTTCGCCAACGGGCATCCCACTCTCGTCTACCAACCTCCCCGCCCACCAATTCTCATTATCCCGAAAATCAATGAGAATCTCATCGCCTTTTCGAAATATAAGCTCGTCCTTCTCGCCGCCCTCAAAGTCATAGAGAGCACGACAAAGAAATGGATCTTCGCCGGGAAGCGCGGGCGGCACACTGGAAAGACTAGGCATGCACGTTTCCGCTTCCTGATACTTAGCCACTTCTTCAGGGCCAAATTCGACGGGAACCTCGTACTCGGTCGCATACGTTTTAATCGATTTCTCAATGGCGGCGACCCAGTCGTTCATCTCGCTCTCGTTCGCCGCCGCGAAATAGGACGACGCGTATGCCGGATGTGACAATTCCATCACATGCGCCATCTTGTGCGCAAAAACTGATGACGTCATTTTGTAGTTGACCAACGAGAGGCAGTCCTTCGCCTGCGCGTCGCTCTCCTTTTCGGCGTAGGCGAAACGCTCGCGTTTGACGAGACACCAACGCCGCTTCCACCGACCCTTGCGATCGCGCTTCAAGAGGTAGCCGGATATCGTCGCATTCGCCTTGGCATTCGTCAAGTCCATGCGCGATTTTTCGCGATGGCGAGTCGGCGCCGATGTCGGCGTCGGCGTCGCGGCTGGCGTTGGTGCCGACGCCGACGCCGGACTATCGGGCGGCGTCGATTCGTCGGCCGACGCCGTAAAACTGCCCCATGACGCGCGTTTCTTCAACGTCGCCTTGAGATTGCGCAGAGCTCTCATCATCGACACGCGACGCCCCGATCCCTTGTCCCCGCCCCCCGTTGCGCTGTCTACGATCGGTGGCACGTGATCGGCTATTTCGTCCTCTTCCAATAGCTCCAATTCGTCTTTTTCGTTGTCGCCCTTCGCAACGACGGGTGCGCTCTCGCTCTTACTTTTCTTCTTCTTCGGTTTCTTCTTTGCCTTCTCCTTTTCCTTCTTACTTTTCGGCTCCGTTGAGGCGGAAGCGGGGGCGGGGGCTTTATTTGCAACTATCGGCGTGTTTTCCTCCCCCTCGTCCTCTTCGAGAAGTTCCAACGGATCGGCACTAGGGCTACGCTCGTTCTGCTCGTCCCGCGTCGTCAGAGGCGGCGACATTTCGACGTATTCCCGTTTCGGCGAGCGTTTGACGACATTTTCGTATCCTTTCGATTCGGGCTTTTCTTCCTTTTCTTGGCGGGTAACTGCCGCCGTTGCCGATTGCTGGCGAAGTTGTTTCAGGGCGTGGCAGATCTTCTGCTCGGCGGAGACGAGGCGATTGTAGAGAGCGGCGCGACTGCGATCGTAGTCGTTCGGTAGAACGTTCGCGCGGCCCAGTTCGAGGCAGAACAATTCCGAATCTTCGCCGGGGAGAAAATAAAAGAGAGCGAAGCACGTCAAGGTTTCTCCTTCCTGTTTTTACGAGGCGCACCCCCGCGCTTACCGCATACGAGATCCCGCAGTTGTTTGAGAAGCGTTTCCATCTCGCTCGCTGTGGCAGAAGGTGCCGTAGCGGCTAGGCAAACGGGGGAGGAGGGAGGTGCGTCACGCCGCCACAAACTGTAACAAATAGAACAAAAGGCAAGCCACGCATGCGCATTTACACACTTTTAGTAATAAAACCCGCTTTCGAGATAGTCACGTGCGAAAGAGGTCTACTTGGCGTAGGAGGGGTCACATTGAAAAATGCTGTCAGAGTTAGGAGCCACAAGTTAATACGGCATCTGGTTTCTTATTCAAACATCACCTGTGCCTGTCACCCACCATCTATGCTGTCACCATAGATATAAAAATAGAGGGATTGGCAACTCCCTCCTTATCACGTGATTTACGTGGTCCTAGGGTAGTTACGTTCCCATTCACCATCATGTCCGCTCTTGTACGCGCTCTTGAAGCTACGCTGCAGTCCAACGTCACTTCTGCCGTATCCCATCGATACGAAAAGCTGAAGAAAGACGCCGGAACGCTTCTCCAAGACGAATTTCGTCATCGTCTTCTAAAATTTGGCGAAGAGCTCACCAAAAACGTCCAGGACTGCTTTCCTGTTCTCTCTTCCCGTCCTTGGAGACCTTCCGATCGCGAAAAGTGCCTTGAAGCTTTCATGGCACTTCGAATCGACGTGCTTCCTCAACTCTGGAAGTCGTTCTACGCTGAGATTGAGATGTGCGACGACGATCCTCTGCTTCCGCAGTGTGTCAATAGGAGGCTATTTGAGATTTGTTTAAGTGAGCATTTGGAGAGTGGGGCCGCATCTGCCAGTGCCACTGAAGAAGGCCACTCGACCGTCTGTGGATACGCAAACTTGTAAGCCCCGCTGAAGTGTCCAAGACAACCGAATGAGTCATTGCGGAACGCAGATCCGTCTCGCCAGACAGAGCGACGACTCTCGAACACAGCAGTTTTCCTTCCGCCTGTTGCACGCTCCACCGTACCATTTCCTCTTCAAAATCGAGCGTTGTGTCTAAATGCGCGCAAATAATTCAGATACGAAGAACGCACGTCTCTTCGAAAAGGTACCACTTTCAGTCGACTGATTTCCAGACGATTCGATAGTTGCAGCCTGAGCTGACGAACGAGGGCGATGTCTGCTGTATTTTTTCCGAGTGAAGCGATTTTTCTTCCTCAAAGGCATTCTAGGGACAAAATAAAAAGTAATTACGCCAAAAAACATTTAAGCAAAAGAAGTTTAGCGCCATAAGTCACGTGCCAGTTAGAGGTCACTAGAAAGGGTCAGCCTGAGAGTAAAGACAGGCAGAGAGAACAACTGCTTATGCCAGTTCCACGCAGAAATGACTCTTCTTTATGATAATCGACAGTGAAGAGAAGCCAAACGCACGGGCAATGAGCCAACCTATCCGCAGTTGAGTCACTACAAATGACGAAAAACGGCCGCTGTGTCTAAAGGAAAGGTTTAGCGGCCTCTACAGAACGCCTATTCCACGCCAGGACAACTGGCAAGCCTAATTATGAGCGTACGAGCATAGCGCGAACGAGCGTTACTTCCCCAACCTGTCCGCAGTTGGGCGAGGTGCAATTTGTCCATATCGGCGCCATACATAGCCGTACGAATTCCCGCAGTGTACTATGGAGCTTCTGACCTTTCGAATTATCACTTCGAATCGTAGGGAGAACTCCGGGAGACTCTTAGCTTGTGTTTCGGTAAGCAAGATTCGAGCGCATCCGGGAAAAAACGTAACTACCCTAGGGCCAGCTATTGATCACGCGTAAAGGGGGAGTTGCCAATCCCTCTATTTTTATATCTATGCTGTCACGCAAGCGCCGCGTGCATAGCGCGCTATACCGCAGCACTTCCGTCTTCTATTTCACACCGTTTCCTTGTTCGCTGAAAGGAAAGTGTGCCTCGTCGCGAAGGAAAGAAAGCCGATAAAAATGGACACGTTCGTCAACGAAGCTAAACGAGTCCTTACCGGTAAGGTTACGAGTATCCGTGATGCAATGTAGTTGCGCCTTCTCTCATCGAAAAACACGGAAGCCAAAACGATCCGCGACCGGTAACATGGTTGCCTTTGCTAACGTCTAGACCGAAATATAGAGCATAGGCACTCAAAAAAACGACAAATCGATCTCAATACCGCGACTGTATGTATGGTCATGATTTCGACCGCGAGCTAATTTCGCTAATTTAAATGTTCCCCCGCAACTTTGACCGCGTAACTGGCCACCCTACATATAGATTCTCGCAATACTCGGGGCCCGTCCTGTCTTCCTCGATACTTTCTTTATATAGTGTATATCAACATAATGATAATAGGCGCGCCTGCACGTCCTTTCACCCCGCCCTTATTATCTCTTTCTCTTCTCGCGAAGACGTCGAAAGATTTCTCGTCAAAATCGCGAAAAAACTCCCGACGGCGCTCGATCGCGAGCGCGACGTCTTCGTTCAAAAGATCAAGGAACTATTGCAGAGCGCCGAAGCGGCGGAAAGACGTCGCGCTAGCATCGCCATCGGTCGCGGGGGAACGTTGAAAGCGAAGCCGACATCTGGACGACGTCCGTCCGGGGTAAGTTATAAGAATAAATACCAAATTAAGCCACGCCCCCGCAAATGATACCTAATTAATATTTAGACGACGTCGCAAGTCGAAGACGACGAACTTAATGAGGATGCCGATCCGGAATCGGTGAACCCCGACGATGACGTCTACGTACCTCCTAAGGAGTCCGTCGAGGACGAGCAATACTTGGCCATCGACGACGCGTCGCCGCCCGACAACTATTTGATCATGCACAAACTTCCGCCGCCGTTGCAACAGGAGCAGGAGCAACGACGCGCTTCGCTCATATCGGAAGGCGGTGGGAGCGTCGGGGGCGGCGGCGATGACGTCAAAAAGAAGAAGGGCGCAAAGAAAGCGGCCGTGTCGCTGAAGGAAATCGTCGGCGACGCTCAACAGGAAGGCGTCGTGAAGAGAAAGAAGGATAAGCTTCTCGGCGCGAAGAAGTGGATCGAGCAGCACGTCGTTCTTCGAGACGATTCGATGTATATCGCCGACAAGGGGAGCGACGAAGTTCGCGAGGTCTACGTCTTGACGAGTTGCGCGATCGACGTGTGCAAGCCGGAGAAGCAGCAGCAGCACGTCTTCCAAATCAAATCGAAAACGACGAAGACGTCGCTGATGTTCGCCGCGTCGAACGTCGCCGAACTGCAGGACTGGGTGCGCGCATTAAAGAGAGCGACCGTTCACGACGCGCAGTCGACGCACAGCGAGCCGACGGAACAGGCGGATGACGTCGAGGACGATGAGGTGTACGAAGTACCGGAGGAGCAGCCGGCGACGAAACTGCGAGCGAGAGATTCGACGTCGTCTTCTTCTTCTGTTCCCAAGCAACCGGCGGTTCCTCCCGATCGACGATCGTCTCGTCGATCGACTGTTGCCGTCGATACGACGACGACTCACGGCGGCATCTTCTATCCGAAGGACAGGCGGGTTCGCTTTGACGCTATCTACGTTGCCGTCTACGATTGCGCGTCCGAGTCGACGGACGAGGTCGAGCTGGAGCGCGGGGATCTCATCTGGATTGACTACAGGGAGCACAAGGATTGGTGGGTCGGGACGAAGCAGTCGTCCGATGGCGCGTTCAAAGGAAAGCGAGGCTTCGTGCCGTCCGCCTATCTTGCTCTGGCCTACGAAAAGTGCAAATGACTTTGGGAGATGAATAGATAGGTGTACCAGGGGTATGTTTTCTCTTTCTTCTTTTCATTTTTTAGTTGCCTTAGAACACGATGCTATTACTGTACTTAGTTTTTTTAGTACTTTCTGTTACTCTTTTTAGATTCGCGATTAGTTGGGAGATCAGAAGGGCTTTTGTGCTATGAAAATAAATCTAAAGACAGAGATATGTGAGCTGCTTTGTTTGATACACAACGAGTTAGAAATTGTCCATATGAAAATAATACGTTACCGGAATTATGGCACGTGCGAAAAGGCGCTTTACTCCTGAAAACTTTCTCTGCTGCCAACGTACGACGCCCTTCGTGTGTAGCCGTGATACTTGATATCGGCGAAAATAAAAAAGGCCAGACTTCCTATTGTGAACCAGGCGAGAAGAATAAAATAGTTCCATATTGGCCGCGGACTTTCTTGGCAATCGTCCGGACCTCTCGTAATTCCAAAATACCACGACGGCTGCGTTTTCTTGACGATCTCAATCACGGCGAAGCTCAACACGTAGGCAACGCCGTACAGCATCTGTAACATAGAATAGGCAATCGTCTTATATTCCCTCGGTGCGCGTCCGAGAACGAACTCCATCACGCCGACGAAGGCGAGAACCTCGGCGACACCAATGAGAAGATATTGCGGCACTTGATAGAAAACGGAAAGATTGGAAAAGCAGTTGGGCTCGGTGTAATGGTAATAAAACGTCGACGTCGAGTAATGGATCAATCGCTTCGCCTTCCACTGAACAATGGCTGCAGCAAGACACGCCAAACCGGCGAGAAACATACCCAATCGCATTCGCGCTTGAAACGAGAGCGGCGATTTGACACATCGCTCATATAAGGGACGAATGACGTAGAGCATCAGAGGTACAGTGAGTACGACGGACGTAGGGTCGATGATCGCTGGAATGAGCCACCAGCCAGTGAACGATGCTCTCGTTATCGTAGCGTTGATGCCGACATTATCGGGCCACTTGAGCCGCATCGTCTGCTCGGCAAACGACGTCGCGTATTGCGATTGAACGACGAAGAAGAATAGCATCGATGTGACGTACGGAACAATTGTCCCAAGTTTGATGGCGTTGTCGCGTCGCGCCAGTTCTCCGCGTCTCCATTGCCTTGGCAACGGAGCATCTTCCGCCGACGGCGTCTTGTACCAAGCAGTACGACAAATAATCGAACACTTGGGAAAAGACTTCCAATCGGGCTTATAGTGACGCAATCGTTTTCGCGAAATAATCAATAGAGAGAGAACGAGAAAGAGACAAACGGGAACGAGTATGTAAACGTAACCATATTCTCGCCTATAGTTGGGCTCGTGATTAAGATCGATAAGCTCGCTCCAGAATTTCGGACTCAGCATGCCGTTGTAAATTTCGCCGACGAGGCCGCCAATATTGATGGCGAAGTACGACCAACCGACGAACGCTTCGAGATGTCGTCGACGCTGATGTTCGTTATAGGCGAGCTGTTCGAGCATGTACGGCAACATGACGGCACGCACGGCGGCACCGCACACGGCGACGACGCCGATGCCGACGAAATAGAAGACTTTCGCGGCGACGTTTACGCGATCTTTCGCTTCGGATTTCGTCGCGGCGAGAAAGAGCGACGACGCGTAGACGAAAACGCCGCCGATCGTGTACGGAATCAAGGCGACGACGAGAACTTTGTAGTGACCGAGTTTACGGTCGCACGCGTAGCCCCACAAAGGCGATAGGAGAAACGTTGTCGCGACGAAGAGAAGCGACACGATGTCGGCGATGGATACGCCCATGCAGTAGCGGGTGTACCTGCGGACGTTGATCGATACGATGTACCAGGCGGCGCGTTCGAGTGTCTGCAAGAGAAGAAGGAGAAGGAGTCTCGCGATTGCCGGCGACACTGAGGTGGAGAGTCGCGAGAGAGTTCGTCGTCTTTGCGCCGCGCGCGTTCCAATTGACGCGTATCGAGCCGACTGAATCAGTTGTTCCGAGTCCGAGTCGTATTCTGCGTCTATGCTGCCCTTCTTCATGGTTGTGTTTTGAGTCGCACGTGACACGCTCGCTAATTATGACAGATGGATGTAATGTATAATTCAGAATTGTACAAACCTTTAGTAAAAAAGACTGCTATTCTTTAGCGGTATACGGCGCTTTTCTCGTATAGCCGTGATACTTGAGATCAGCGAAAATAAAAAAGGCCAGACTTCCTATTGTGAACCAGGCGAGAAGGACAAAGTAGTTCCAAATTGGCTGCGGAATTCGGTGCTGGCAACTCGAACCTCTCGGAGTTTCAAAATACCATGATGGCTTTGCTTTCTTGATGATCTCAATAATGGCAAAGCTCAGCACATCAGCAATACCGGACAGCATATGCAACATAGAAAAAGCAATTGTCTTGTATTCCCTTGGCGCGCGTCCGAGAACGAACTCCCTCACACCGACGATAGTGAAAACCTCAGCGACGCCGATTAAAAAATATTGCGGCACTTGATACAACATCGAAACATGAGAATAGCAGCAGTGGACGATGTGATGGTAATAGTATATTGCCGTTGCATGATAGATAAAATCCCCTGCCTTCCACTGAACAACGGCGGCTGCAAGACAAGCTAACCCAGCGAGAAACATACCCAATCGCATTCGCACTTGAAAAGAGAGCAATGACCTGACACATCGTTCGTACAAGGGACGAATGACAAAGAGCATTAGAGGCACGGTAATCAGAACAGCAGTTGGGTTAATGATTGATGGAATGAGCGACCAAGCAACGTGTGGTCGTTGTTTCGTCATCGTAGCGTTGATGTCACTGTTACCGGGCCATGCAAGCCGTACCGTCTGCTCTGGAAATGACGTGGCGTATTGTATTTGGACGACGAAGAAAAAGAGCATTGACGTGACGTAGGGGACAATTGTCCCGAGTTTGATGGCATTGTCGCGTCGCGCTATTTCGCCGTGTTTCCATTGCCTTGGCAACGGAACATCTCTCGCCCTCTTGTAGTACCAAGCAGTTCGACAGATAATTGAACAGCTAGGAAAAGGTTTCCAATCCGGCTTAGAGTGACGGAGTCGTTTTCGCGAAACGATCAATATGGAGAGAACGAGAAAGAGGCAAACGGGAACAAGTATGTAAACGTGACCATACTGTCGCCTATAGTCGGGCTCGTGATTCAGATCGACAAGCTCGCTCCAGACTTTTGGTCTCAGCATGGAGCTGTAAATTTGACCGACGAGCGCGCCGCAGTTGACGGCGAAGTAAGCCCAACTGACGAAAACATCGAGATTTCGTCGACGTTGGTCTTCGTTGTAGGCGAGTTGCTCGAGCATGTACGGCAACATGACGGCACGCACGGCGGCGCCGCACACGGCGACGACGCTGATACCTGTGAAATAAAAGGCTCTGGCAGCGACGCTTTGGCTCTTCGCTTTGATATCGGATTTTGACGCGAGATAGAGCGACGACGCGTAGATAAAAACGCCGCCGATCGTGTATGGAATCAAGGCGACGATGAGGACTTTGTAGTGACCGAGTTTACGGTCGCACGCGTAGGCCCACAAAGGCGACAGGAGAAACGTTGTCGCGACGAAGAGAAGCGACACGATGCCGGCAATGGAAATTCCGTTCGACTCTTCGGTGACGCCCATGCAGTAGCGGGTGTACATGTAGACGTTTATCGACACGATGTACCAGGCGGTGAATTCGAGTGTCCGCGCGAGAAGAAGAAGAAGGAGTCTCGCGATTGCCGGCGACACTGAGGTGGAGAGTCGCAAGAGAGCTTGTGCGCGCATTGTGTTTCGAGCCGACGGGACCAGCTCTTCCGAATCGCTGCCGTTTTTCCTCATTCCGCACCCTCTCCGCCGTTCCCGTATACTCGCCGTGAGTATACGGGAACGACGGAGAAGGTCTGGTCAATGGGCGTCACACACGTGATACGCTAAAGATACGTATTCTATTATTTGAATCGCCACTCACCCCACCCCTTATTTCGAGCTGCTATCGATAAAACGTACAGGCGATGTGGATACATTAGTTAATTAAGGTTGCAGGAGTACTTTTCAATATAGCACTAAGATCATCTAATGGATTCTACAGAAGACTGCTATAACAATAAATCTAAGACAGAGAAGAGCTGCTCTGACATAAAAACGATCAAAATAGTACAAAGCTATTACACTGTACCAATATCATATTCTTTAGCAATATACGGCGCCCTTCTCATATAGCTCTGATACTTGATATCAGCGAAAATAAAAAAGGTCAGACTTCCTATCGTCAGCCAGGTGAGAATAATAAAATAGTTTGCAATGAGCTGCGGATTTTGGTATTGGCAATCGCCAGAACCTTTTGAACTTTCAAAATACCACGATGGCTTCAGTCACAGCAAAGCTCAACACATTTGCAACGCCATACAGCACATGCAACACAGAGTAGGCAATCGTCTTATATTCCCTCGGCGCGCGTCCAAGAACAAACTCCCTTACACCGACAATGGCGAGTACTTCAGCGATGCCGATTAGAAGATACTGCGGCACCTGATAGAACACCGAAAGATCAGAATAGCAGGGCGAGAACGTCGTAACGGTAATAAAAAATTAACTTTGTATGGTGGGTCATTACTTTCACTTTCCACTGAATGATGGCAGCCGAAAGACAAGCCAAACCAGCAATAAACATACCTAATCGCATTTGCGCTTGAAAAGAGAGCAGCGATCCAACGCATCGTTCATATAAAGGACGGATACCAAAGAGCACCATGCAGAGGTACGGTGATTAGAACAGTAGCTGGGTCGATGACCGACGGAAGGAGCCACCAGCCAGTGTATGATCCATCACTGGACCACTTGAGCCGCATAGACTGCTTTGCGAATGACGTGCATGCCATGGCATATTGAGATTCAACGACGAAATAGAAGAGCATTGAGGTGACGTAGGGAACAATTGTCCCGAGCTTGATGCCGTTGTCACATCGCGGCTATTTCATCGCGTCGCGTTGGCAATGGAATATCTTTCGTCGGCGTCTTCTACCAAGCAGTTCGACAGACGATCAAACAGCTTGGAAAGGGTTTCCAATCTGGCTTATAGTGGCGAAGTCGTTTTCGCGGAACGATTAATAGGAGAAGAACAAGAAGGAGGCAAATGAGAACGAATACGTACACGCGACTGTACTCTTTCCTATAGTTTGGCTCGTGATTAGAATCGATACGCTTGCTCCAGACTTCCGATCTTAGCATGCCGCTGTAAATTTCACCAATGAGCGCGCCGACGTTGACGGCGAAGTAAGCCCAACAGACGAAAACTTCGAGATTTCGTCGACGTTGGTCTTCATTGTAGGCGAGTTGCTCGAGCATGTACGGCAACATGACGGCACGCACGGCGGCGGAACACACGGCGACGACACTGATGCCCGTGAAATAAAAGGCTTTCGCGGCGACGTTTACTTGAATCGCTTCGGAATTCGACGAGATAGAGCGACGACGCGTAGATAAAAACGCCGCCGATCGTGTACGGAATCAAAGCGACGATGAGGACTTTGCAGTGACCGAGTTTACGGTCGCACGCGTAGGCCCACAAAGGCGACAGGAGAAACGTTGTCGCGACGAAGAGAAGCGACACGATGTTGGCAATGGAAATTCCGTTCGACTCTTCGGTGACGCCCATGCAGTAGCGGGTGTACGTGCGGACGTTGATCGATACGATGTACCAGGCGACGCGTTCGAGTGTTTGCGAGAGAAGAAGAAGAAGGAGTCTCGCAATTGCCGGCGATACGGACGGAAACCGGAAGACTCCTTTGGTTCGTCGCTTTCGATTTGTCCGAGCCGACGGAACGAGTCGGAGTCGGATTCTGGATCGATGCCGTCTTTCCTCATGACCTGTTACACAGGGTGTCTGGAGGATTAGCCTTGAGCTGAAGACAATCCCTGTATAAATAAATATCTCACTCACTCACTCACACTCACTGTGTTCGTCGCCGACCGGATAATGAAACTTAATAATTTGTCACGATTAGGTGTGACATGTGCGCATGCTCCCGTTCTCTTCTCTTTCTTCTTCGTAGAGCCGCTAGGGAGGAAGCCACAAGCGTGAAGCCATGGCAGACAGTCTAAAGCAGTTTATACTCGACTCGGGAAGTCTTCTTTACAGTAAGTCGCTCGCGCGCAGACGCGAAATGCCGCAGGGTGCGAACTCGCCTTGTCCCCAAAGGTCTGCACGACTTCATCGCATCGTCGCTGATTCGCGAAACCCTGTCGACGAGCGCCCAGCAAAAGCGCAAGACGCTCGCCACTCAACTGGGTGACTTCATCGAGAAGTTGAAAGGTGACGGCCACTTGTCCTCGACGTCGTCACCGTCATTGCGGTCCCCCGCTCACATTCGTCCCCGTATGAAAACACCGATTTCGTCGACAATATCGCCGTTGCTTCAAAAGCCGGCCCCTCCGCCGCAGCCGCCGCCGCAGCCGCCGCCCCCACCCCAGCCCTCCGACGAACCCGAACTCTATACAGACATGCAGCCGGAAGATCCAAACGGCGGCGTAATGGAAGAATTCTACACGGATATGGGTTCGACGCCGGTCCCAGCGCCCCCGCCCCCGCAGACTCCGCCACCGCCGGAGGAGGAGGAGGACTCCTTCGATTCGTTCAGCGAAGAGGAAATGTATACGGATATGGGAACAGAGGAGAAGAAGATGCAAGAAGATATGTATACGGATATGGGAACGGAGGAGACGACGCAAGAAGAGATGTATACGGATATGGGGCAAAATGGCGGGGGTGGCGGCGGCGGCAGCGGCGGCGGCGGCGGCGGCGGCGGCAACATTCCGAGTGTCGTTGTAGAAGACGATTTTTATCATGACGTCACTTCGCAGCCACGTGCTTTGAGTCCGCCCGTTAACAATACATCGGCGGCGGCGGCGGCGGCGACGGACGATGATTCGCCGTACGCGCACGTGAAAAAGGTGAAAAAGATCAAGGCGGTGAGTTTGACGTCAGTAGCGAAGCAGTGCGGCTACTTGGAGAAATTGGGCGGCTATCGCGGCAAAAAGTGGCAGCGACGTTTCTGCATTCTCGACGACATCTGCCTCTATTTCTTCGGCTCGGAAAAGGACAAATCCCAGCACAATCAAATCCTTCTCGTCCGTCACGACGTCGCCACCGAAGCGCCTGAGCTCAAATTAAAGGACAAGCGGCGCAATCTCGTCTTCAAAGTCCATCCGCTCACCGAATCCGACGCGGCGACGGCGAAAGTCTATTATTTCCGCGCGCCCGACGAAAAGACGAAAGGGCAGTGGGTCGACGCGCTCGTCACCGCGTGCCGTCGCGGGACGAATCTATTCAATCGGCACACGATATTACGCGAGTACATCGACGAGTCGAGTCCGTCGTTCAAACGACGACCGCACTCGGAGCCAATCGCTGAGGAGGAGGACGAAGGAGGGGAAGATCTTTATGAGGATACGGCGGAACTGAAAACGACCGTGCGTCCGATAACGCCGTCGTTTACGAGCGAATCCGACGCCGATTCGCCTATGGTGAAGCGTTCGGCGGCGCTGGCGCCGGCGCCGGAGCGACCTAAATCGCAGTTCGTTTTTTCCAAATCGCCTGCTGCTTTGGCTCTCGCCGCGCAACCCAAATCGCAATTCGTTCCACCGGCGGCGGCGGCGGCGCCGCGGACGCCGGATCCCGTCATCGACACGACGCGCATATACGACCAGGATAACTGGTTCAACTATGACGACGTCTACGTCGCCGCGTGGGATTGTCGTGCCGGTGCCGGCGACGAGTTGGCTCTGCGGCGCGGCGATCTCGTTCTCGTCGTTGATCGAAAGAATGCCGATTGGTGGCTCTGCAGCGCCGAGTCGGCCGATAATGATTTTCGCGGAAAGTCGGGTCTTGTGCCGTCAGCGTATCTTGCGCCCGCTTTCGAGTTGGCGTAGGGGAGAGAAGAGCGAGAGAATGGGATTGGGGGGAGTGGGGGGAGATTTATTTACCCGTCTTATAGTTTCTTTCCTTTTTTTTGCTAATGTCTTTTTGCTACGTTTTGTCTTTTTGAAAGTGTCTGTTTGCAAAGGCTTTTGCTTCCATGATTCTGGCTCGGCTAGAAGGAATTTTCGAAAAAAAATAACAAACGAACGCAGCGACGTTGGTTTTACCTGCTTGATCTCGTTGAAGGACGGCTAGTTGCCTGAGCTACAAAGGCGGAATTGCACACGCAAATGACGACGCTGCTACGCTAGAGACTCTTCTCTTACCTTCTGACTCTGGTTCAGGAATGGTGGAGAGACTTGACAGGGAAGCAGCGAAGACGTCTAATCTAGATGCACAGCAAAAAGGTATTAATTACTACATGATTTCTAGTACTATTCTCTCTACGGACTTTGCGTCTAAACTCGATCCGCACAATTCCATCTGTAAATCGAGAGCGGAGATTTGGGATTCAATTTGCTTCGTACTAATTACTGAAAGAGAATATTTATTTACGTAATTGTTTTCACTCGGAGTTGATAATTACCGGTGGTTGCAGTCATAGGACGCATGACAGGCGGCGGCATATTTTCCGCTTTTTTCGTCAGGTTGACTTGAACACCGTCAATCAACTCAACACTCGGTACTGCACGAGCGATATCTGCACGATAGCTGCAAAGTAAAGATACAATACACGTACGTATAATATAAGCATCTATCTACTTTGGCTCTTGAGCCAACGGATTGCCTTCAACGTAAAAATCAGTAAGACGCGGAAATTTTGCCTGCAGATTAAACACATCTCGGAGCAGAAAGAATTTGACTGCATTTATACTTACTAGTGACTCCGTCGTTTTGAGTTGGTTGAATTTCATGTCGAGTAGCTCCAACAAAGGACACTGGCTTGAAAGGGCCTAGCCAATTTTGGGATAAAACCTACGTAGGTATACTGGCCATACCGTAGCGTCTTCTATCTCATTGTTAGCTAAATAAAAGTTCTCCAGTGACCTAAAGGAGAAAGAGGACCAGAAATTAATTAATTAATTCTTATGACGTAGAGAGAGATTTCACACCTCAAATGGCCTAGACTTGCTACAGATGACAAGGAAAGTCGTTCCAATCTTAGAGTCTAATATGAGAAAAAGAATGAGCCATGCAGAAAGAGTCAATAGTATCTCTGACTACCCGAAGACGTGGTAGAGAGCTCAGGTCTGGTAGACTCTTTAGATGATTTCCTGACAAGTCAATTTCTTGAAGCTACGAGAAAAAATTGCGTTTTACCGGAGAAGAACAATTCGTCTACTTTTTTGCATTGAACAATATCAGGAACAGCTACCAATTGATTGTCTCCCAAGTCAAGCTCCTCCAGATTAGTCAACGCAGAAAGTCCCTAAATTTAAAAATAATCAATGCCATCTTTTTTCTCCTAATTCAAACCTCGACTTTGCTGATCTGATTACTGCTCAAGTCCAGATAAGTCAGCTGCGAGAGCGACACAATTTCTTCTCTCGCCACCGACGTAAGACAATTGAAATCTAAGCGAAGCAACTGGAGCCTCGTCAAATGCTTCAGACCCGCCCCAATAGACGCAATGCGATTATATTGCAACATCAAGCAACATAAATCTCTCAACCTAGACGCACATATTAATTAATTAATTAATTAATTAAATTCTGAGTCTACTAAACACCTGTCAAGGCCTTCTATTGTTCTAATCTCATTTGAATAGAGTTTCAGTTCTTTGAGACCCTTGTGTTGAGTCAAATTATCAATGGCAGTTTCATCTGCTGTAACTGATTTACTGTCGATTTAGTTAGGTTTTCTATTTTTCGAATCTTGTTGCAAGACAAATCCAAACTTCTCAGTCGAGAAAACTGTCCCGTTGCCCAGAAACGACGCTCACTCAATATTTCGCATTACAATTTAGACCTACACTTTCCAAGTCGCTGATTCGTCGAATCCGTTTACCGTGGAGATCGATCTCGTACACGTGATCGTTCCTCTGCTGACCAGAAATCCGTAGCTATGAAAAAATAGGTTATCTTTGCGAGAGCTCGCGTGGTTTGGCGCTTGACGGCTTCGCGAGCTTGAGCATACAATCTCGTCCACTTTGATAGAGCAATCAGCAGCGTTGGACGCGGCATCGGCATCGCTGGACTTCTCTTTTCGACGCATTGATCGATTGGCGCCTAGCGTGCGCGTCCACACACGTTACAGTATGCTTACATCAGCTTACATGCTAGCAACTTAAAACAACAGCTTCTGTGCTAGTAAACTACACATCCAACAGCAACACAATAATAGAATCATTGCGCCAGGCCAGCATCAACCGCCATGCCATGGAAAATGCCACGATTCGCTAATAAATTCGCTGGAGAGTCAAATTCTACTTTCTCACCTTTGTCCAGCACAATAATTCTAAAAAGAAAAATTTCAAAATATTACTTCCAATAGGGTTTCTTAATTTCTCACCTGTTGCTATCCATGACGGTGTTGAGGCGGTGGGCAATGGTGAGAACAGTGCAATCATCGAATTCCCGACGGATCGTCTGCTGAATGAGATCATCCGTCTCCAAGTCGATGGCGGCCGTCGCCTCGTCAAGAACGAGAATTTTCGTCTTGCGCAAAAGCGCGCGAGCGAGGCACACGAGCTGGCGCTGACCCACACTAAGAAAAAATATGCAGAATGGAATAAAAAAACTGCTCTCTCCCTTACCTAAGATTTTCGCCGCCTTCCGATATCTCGTAATTCAAACCGGCATCAGCCGATTCAACGAAATCCTTCAGATGAGCGTTTTCCAACGAACGCCAAAGCTCGTCGTCGGTGTGATTCTCAAACGGATCCAAATTGAAGCGAAGTGTACCGGAAAAGAGAACGGGATCCTGCGGAATGATGGTGATGCGCGAACGCAAGTCGTCCAGCCCAAGACGAGATATGTCGATCCCGTCGATAACGATGGCGCCGCCGGCCGCTTCGATGATCCGAAAAATTCCGACGGTCAACGACGATTTGCCGGCACCCGTTCGCCCAACGATGCCGATCTTCTCGCCGGGCATAACGTGACAGTTGATTCTTTTGAGAACAAGATCGAGACCCTCGCGATAGCGCGTCGAGTAAGACTTGAACTCCACTTCGCCGCGATTCGGCCAACCGGGTTGAGGCCGAAAGTGATCCACTATAGATGGCGCCTAGATATAAACAGTTGGCGGTTATAATTATATATCAACTATTAATCCTAATGCTGATGCATCTATTCACTACTGTATTTATACCTCGGTTGGGCTCTCGGAATATTCCTTCACTCTCTCCACGGACACGATATTCGCTTCCAAGGCGCTCGTCATGCGAACTATCCAATTCATCGTCTGCGTAATCTGCAGCGCGTACGAGATCGACAAGCCGACGAGACCCGGAGTCAGACTCGACTTTCGTTCGATGACGGCAAAGAGCGCGGCAAAAAGAATGATGCAATTCCCGACGAATTCCAAGCGCACGGCGAGCCAACGATTGCTGCACACGTTCGGATAATAGGCTGTCTGATTGCGATCGACGCGCGCGTCGCTCTCGCCGACGAACGTCTCGGTCGCGCCGTAGGCGCGAATCGTGCTCGTGCCGGTGAGCGACTCCTGAAAGTGCGAGTGAACGGGCGAACGCGTGACGGACTCGATTCGCTTCAGCTGTCGCGACGAAGCGACGTAGAAGCGTTGCGTGAAGAAATAGAAGACGCCGAGCGGCACCATGATGGCGAGAAAGACGGGCGTCGAATAGCTGATGATGAAGACGATGCCGACGGAGATGAAGAACATGTGCAAAAATCCGCCGAGCGACTGGGGAATGACCTCGTCAACCATGTAGATGTCCTTGGAGAAACGATTGACGATGCGTCCGAGAGGCGTCGTGTCGAAAAACGACATGGGAGAGCGGAGGATGTTGACGAGGAGATCGCCGTGGAGTTTCATTGCCGCTAGGATCGTTCCGACGGTCATAGCGAGCGTGCTGAGCGTGACGATGAGACCCTGGCTGAAGCCGAGGCCCGCGTAGATGCCGAGATAGTAGCCGACGCCGCGCACTCTTGTCGAGGAATTTAAGGCGAGCTCGTTCTCGACGTCGCTCCAACGAGCGAGCCAGATGCTCGAGGCGACCGACGCGGCGCTTTGGAGCGTGAAGAAGACGAGCGTTATAATGACGAGAATCCACGTGCACGATCGAAAGTAATCGGCGTAGACGCCGAATCTCACGTTGCCCGTTTCCGCCTTTTCGGCGGTCGTGAGCTCGGCGGCGGCCGCCTCTTTCTCTTTCTTTTGACGACTTATTTGACGGCTCATCTGACGAGTCAGTTGACGGCTCAACTGACGGCTCACGCCGTACGGCAAATCCGCTTTTCGTTCTTTTTCGCCTGTCGCCGATTCCGAGACGTCGTTTTCGGATAGAGCTCCTTCGTCGTCATCTTTGTCGTCGTCATCATCGTCGTCGTCGTCATTGTCGTCATCGTCGTCATTCACGAAGCCGGATTGAGCGTAGTTGCGAAGGAATTCGGCAAAATCGCCGTCATTTGCTTGAAGTTCGGCATAAGTTCCAATCTACAAGTTCGTATAAAAGAGATTTAATTAATTATTTTATTTAAATAATTATTTATTTTTCTCTATTACCTCTGATATATTCCCTTCTTTCATAACGACTATCTGGTCGCATTGCGGAAGAAAACTGACGCCGTGAGTTACGAATATTCGAATCTTAATCCGAGGAAAACATATTTTTAAAAAAAGTTTACCCTCCCCCTATTTCTCCTCACTTTGTCCTTGAGAACGCCTTCGGGTCCGATGACGTTATCGAATATGTGCTTGCCTACATGAGAATCGACAGCGCTCAGCGGATCATCCATAAGGTAGATATCGCTGTCGTGATAGACGGCGCGAGCCAAGCTCACGCGCTGCTTCTGTCCACCACTCAAATTGATACCCTACATCCAACTAATTGAAAATAATACAGATATATTCATTTTTCTTCTCTACCTTCTCGCCGATTTCCGTTTTGTCGCCGGCCGGCAATACTTCCAAGTCAGGCGTCAGTGCACAGGAATGTAATGCACGATTGTATCTGTCCCCGTCATAGGGCCTTCCAAAAAGAATGTTGTCGCGCAGAGACGCGTTCTGGACCCACGCCTGTTGCGGAGCATACGCAATAGAACCCTAAGACATCTGTACTGTAGAATCTTCTTTAATTAACGTTCGCGCGCTACTGTACCTTCATGAAAATACTTCCGCAGTCCTTTTCCATGTCTCCCAAGAGAGCCGACATGAAGCTTGACTTGCCTGCTCCGACTTGCCCCACGATTGCAACCAGTTTCTTCGGCTTGACGTTCAGGTTGAGACTAGGAATGCAAGAACTCTCTTGAGACCTTTAGAAACGACTACTTAGCGTCCCTTTAACGTTTAAAAGTGAATATGTATGTATATATAAATGACATTGGTCTGCGTTCTCTTTCCCTAATGAACTCTCTTACTCTTTCAAAATGATTCGGTCGCCTTTTGACCAACGGAACGAAGCGCCTTCCACTTTCACCACGTCGACGTCTTCTCCCATACTTCCGACGGGAATTCGAACGACGGCATCCGGATCGAGCTCGTCGCTTTTCAAAAACTTCTGCACGCGTTTCACCGAAACCAACGCCTGAACCATGCTGGCTACCAACATGGGAAGAAAGCTGAGCGGAAAGTTGAGGATGTCGAATAAGGAGAGCGCGACGAATGCCTTGCTCGAAGTCAAATTGTGACCGGTGAGCGAATACGTGGCGAACGTTGCCAATGCAACCTAAATATAACGAGTAAACTGCATGTGATGTTATACGTGACTACGGCGCCTAACCATAAAAGGAGCGCAAGTCCACATGAGCGTCGTGACGGCTCCCAAGTAGGCGCTCCACTTTAGCACAGTCAACTCCTTCTTTCGAACGCACGCAATTGACTTCAAAAACGATTTCTCCCACGCGTACAACTTGATTACCTTAGGGATAATAAATAGGACAGGTTGGTTAGACAAAAAAACACACGCGCAAAAGAACGTTTTACTTTTATGCCACTCAGAACTTCGTTCGTCAATTTAATCCTCTGATCTTTATACGCCATCTGTTTGATCTAAAAGAACGAAGAAATATTCGCTTGAAGGACGCACCCGTTCCCAATAGTGTACCTGCAATTTTCTAGTGATGACCGCTACGACTGCATTGACGGGTATCAGTAGCACCATGACGCCGATGCCGGCGAGCACGGAAACGCCAATCGTTTGCCAGAGAAAGAATATGGCCAAGACCATCTGCAGAGGAGCCGACCACATGAGCTGAACGTACGGCATGAGATCCATAAAGCGTTGCGCGTCGACGGACATCAGATTGACGATTTCGCCCACAGTCGATTGCCTTCTCGCGCTATTATTCAATCTCATAGCCTCAAAAAAAGAAGAAGAAGAAAAAATCAATTTTTAGAGACTTAATTAATTATTAACACTTTTCTACTTTTCGATACACTGCACTGATAATAGCCGACTTGACTCGAATTCCCGTTCGAAAGCACCGATGGAAATATTGATTTAGAAAAAGAGATTGGGTTTCGGCGTTGACGAAGAGAAGAACGGCGTAGACGTAGCCACGCCACGTGGGAATAGTCGGATCCGCCGTAAAGTTAATCATCAATCTAAAAGAGCACAATGTAAATTACGTGCACTAATAGATGTTGTCTCACTTGAGAATCTGGGGACTGACAAACGTCAAAAGATCCTGAACGAGTTTGAAGAAGGCGGCGGTGAACATGAGCCCCCCAAACGCCTTCACGAGCGCTTTCAATAGGGACGGTTCTCTCAACTTGACTTGTGGCCTTTGAGACGACTGTGGACGCGGAAGTAGGTTCTCCTGCGATGATGTCAGTGATTCCGTACTCGCATTCAACGCCGTCTCGTCGGCGTTTATGGAGGAGGGATCGAGAGACTGAATCAACTTGGCGTTCTTTCGTCTGGAGAAAAACAACGGGACGCTAAAAATCGTAAAAGAATGAATCGCCATTTTTTTCTTACTCTGTCTTGCAAACTTCCTTTTTCCAGGCGTCGAGAAATCTCGGAACGACGAAGTCGGCCTTATCCTCCGGAAAGAGATCAAAGAGATCGTCGTCCGTGAGAGGACGTTTGTATCCAAGAAACATCATACTAAATGAGAAAAGATAAGGAAATCCCTTTATATTCGAATTGCGCTCACTTGGTCAGCCACCAGAACGTAATTCGAGAAAGGAACGTCGCCTTTGTCTCCGGGCAAGGTCTCTGTAAGAGTACTTTGTATAAAAAAAAGAACAGTCTCTCTATTTCTGCCAGTACCAGGCTTTCATCGGTTGTAACATAAGGAAGTTTCTCAGGAATTACCGACAAAATGAACGAGGCGAGAACAACAACGAACTCAACTGAAGTCAGAATTAAATTATACGTGACGTTCTTTCCGCCAGTTGAATTTCGAAAAGGTTCCATCTGTTAAAGTACAATACAAGCGCACGTAAATAATAAATATTGACAACAAGCCAAAAGGACTATCTAATATATGAATTACCGCTCCATGCATCTTGACGAGAATGTAAGTGCGCAGTTTCAGCGAGTCGTAGATCAACATCAAAAGCCAGAAAATGAGCAACGTGCCAGGCGCTCGACTGCCGCGATTTCGAAACCACGTGATGCACACGAGAGCCAAAGACTAGAAAAATCCACGGATTAGAGAATGAAGAGTCAATACTCGACTTCTTCCTACCGACGTGACAAACAGAATGGAGGGAGAGAGATACTGATACGTCGCTATTTCTTCTTTTTGCGAATCGTAAAATATCGTCTTCATCAAGTCGACGAATGCAATTACTCCCAAACAGACGGCAAACAGCTGCAAAAGAACGTCCAACCTCGTATTTTTAGACCGATAAAAAATAAACGATTAGACAATCATTATGTCACACCTAAATGCCCGGAGAATAGTTGCGCAAGTGCATACCTAAACTACCGCCGGTACACGTGCCGGTACACGCAGGGTTCATATGATGAATCATTATTTTGTCATTGCACGCGAAAAAAATTTTGATCGCTCGTACCGTGCGCAAAACGTGTATTGCAGTCGGCGGCGGAGCGTTGACCGATTTGTTTTTGTGGCCCTCGGCAAAAAATTGGACGATTGCTAGCAGGAAGAGAAAGACGCATGGGACGAGAAGAATAGCCGTATTCTCGAAGCAAGGTGTGAAGTCAGCTTGTCCAAGCGATATCGCCTCGCCCTGCAGGCATACTCGATAGCATCGAACTTGAACACACCGCTAGGAAGGGTTCTACCCAGAAATTGCTGACGGGATAGCAGAGAGCGTCTAGAACCGCTTCCATACTTTTTTTGTTGTACAGCGAGCATGCGTAGTGGGGAGCCGGATGTAAGATGACTCGACTTATTCTATGCTTACATGCTAGCAACCTAAAAAACACAAAAAAACCAGCTTCTGTGCTAATAAACTACACATCCAACAGCAACACAATAATAGAATCATTGCGCCAGGCCAGCATCAACCGCCATGCCATGGAAAATGCCACGATTCGCTAATAAATTCGCTGGAGAGTCAAATTCTACTTTCTCACCTTTGTCCAGCACAATAATTCTAAAAAGAAAAATTTCAAAATATTACTTCCAATAGGGTTTCTTAATTTCTCACCTGTTGCTATCCATGACAGTGTTGAGGCGGTGGGCAATGGTGAGAACAGTGCAATCATCGAATTCCCGACGGATCGTCTGCTGAATGAGATCATCCGTCTCCAAGTCGATGGCGGCCGTCGCCTCGTCAAGAACGAGAATTTTCGTCTTGCGCAAAAGCGCGCGAGCGAGGCAAACGAGCTGGCGCTGACCCACACTAAGAAAAAATATGCAGCATGCAATAAAAAAATTGCTCTCTCCCTTACCTGAGATTTTCGCCGCCTTCCGATATCTCGTAATTCAAACCGGCATCAGCCGATTCAACGAAATCCTTCAGATGAGCGTTTTCCAACGAACGCCAAAGCTCGTCGTCGGTGTGATACTCAAACGGATCCAAATTGAAGCGAAGCGTACCGGAAAAGAGAACGGGATCCTGCGGAATGATGGTGATGCGCGAACGCAAGTCGTCCAGCCCAAGACGAGATATGTCGATCCCGTCGATAACGATGGCGCCGCCGGCCGCTTCGATGATCCGAAAAATTCCGACGGTCAACGACGATTTGCCGGCACCCGTTCGCCCAACGATGCCGATCTTCTCGCCGGGCATAACGTGACAGTTGATTCTTTTGAGAACAAGATCGAGACCCTCGCGATAGCGCGTCGAGTAAGACTTGAACTCCACTTCGCCGCGATTCGGCCAACCGGGTTGAGGCCGAAAGTGATCCACTATAGATGGCGCCTAGATATAAACAGTTGGCGGTTATAAATTATATAACAACTATTAATCCTAATGTTAATGCATCTATTCACTATTTATACCTCGGTTGGGCTCTCGGAATATTCCTTCACTCTCTCCACGGACACGATATTCGCTTCCAAGGCGCTCGTCATGCGAACTATCCAATTCATCGTCTGCGTAATCTGCAGCGCGTACGAGATCGACAAGCCGACGAGACCCGGAGTCAGACTCGACTTTCGTTCGATGACGGCAAAGAGCGCGGCAAAAAGAATGATGCAATTCCCGACGAATTCCAAGCGCACGGCGAGCCAACGATTGCTGCACACATTCGGATAATAGGCCGTCTGATTGCGATCGACGCGCGCGTCGCTCTCGTCGACGAACGTCTCGGTCGCGCCGTAGGCGCGAATCGTGCTCGTGCCGGTGAGCGACTCCTGAAAGTGCGAGTGAACGGGCGAACGCGTGACGGACTCGATTCGCTTCAGCTGTCGCGACGAAGCGATGTAGAAGCGTTGCGTGAAGAAATAGAAGACGCCGAGCGGCACCATAACGGCGAGAAAGACGGGCGTCGAATAGCTGATGATGAAGACGATGCCGACGGAGATGAAGAACGTGTGCAAAAATCCGCCGAGCGACTGGGGAATGACCTCGTCGATCATGTAGATGTCCTTGGAGAAACGATTGACGATGCGTCCGAGAGGCGTCGTGTCGAAAAACGACATGGGAGAGCGGAGGATGTTGACGAGGAGATCGCCGTGGAGTTTCATTGCCGCTAGGATCGTTCCGACGGTCATAGCGATCGTGCTGAGCGTGACGATGAGACCCTGGCTGAAGCCGAGGCCCGCGTAGATGCCGAGATAGTAGCCGACGCCGCGCACTCTTGTCGAGGAATTTAAGGCGAGCTCGTTCTCGACGTCGCTCCAATGAGCGAGCCAGATGCTCGAGGCGACCGATGCGGCGGTTTGGAGCGTGAAGAAGACGAGCGTTATAATGACGAGAATCCACGTGCACGATCGAAAGTAATCGGCGTAGACGCCGATTCTCACGTTGCCCGTCTCCGCCTTTTCGGCGGTCGTGAGCTCGGCGGCGGCGGCGGCGTCGTCGGCGACCGCCTCTTTCTCTTTCTTTTGACGACTTATTTGACGGCTCATCTGACGAGTCAGTTGACGGCTCAACTGACGGCTCACGCCGTACGGCAAATCCGCTTTTCGTTCTTTTTCGCCTGTCGCCGATTCCGAGACGTCGTTCTCGGATAGAGCTCCTTCGTCGTCATCTTTGTCGTCGTCATCATCGTCGTCGTCATCATTCGCGAAGCCGGATTGAGCGTAATTGCGAAGGAATTCGGCAAAATCGCCGTCATTTGCTTGAAGTTCGGCATAAGTTCCAATCTACAAGTTCGTATAAAAGAGATTTAATTAATCAATTAATTAAATTAATTCTTTTATTTAAATAATTATTTATTTTTCTCTATTACCTCTGATATATTCCCTTCTTTCATAACGACTATCTGGTCGCATTGCGGAAGAAAACTGACGCCGTGAGTTGCGAATATTCGAATCTTAATCCGAGGAAAACATATTTTTAAAAAAGTTTACCCTCCCCCTATCGCATTGCGTTTTCTCCTCACTTTGTCCTTGAGAACGCCTTCGGGTCCGATGACGTTATCGAATATGTGCTTGCCTACATGAGAATCGACAGCGCTCAGCGGATCATCCATAAGGTAGATATCGCTGTCGTGATAGACGGCGCGAGCCAAGCTCACGCGCTGCTTCTGTCCGCCACTCAAATTGATACCCTACATCCAACTAATTGAAAAATAATACAGATATATTAATTTTCTCGCTACCTTCTCGCCGATTTCCGTTTTGTCGCCGGCCGGCAATACTTCCAAGTCAGGCGTCAGTGCACAGGAATGTAATGCACGATTGTATCTGTCCCCGTCATAGGGCCTTCCAAAAAGAATGTTGTCGCGCAGAGACGCGTTCTGGATCCACGCCTGTTGCGGAGCATACGCAATAGAACCCTAAGACATCTGTACTGTAGAATCTTCTTTAATTAACGTTCGCGCGCTACTGTACCTTCATGAAAATACTTCCGCAGTCCTTTTCCATGTCTCCCAAGAGAGCCGACATGAAGCTTGACTTGCCTGCTCCGACTTGCCCCACGATTGCAACCAGTTTCTTCGGCTTGACGTTCAGGTTGAGACTAGGAATGCAAGAACTCTCTTGAGACCTTTAGAAACGACTACTTAGCGTCCCTTTAACGTTTAAAAGTGAATATGTATGTATATATAAATGACATTGGTCTGCGTTCTCTTTCCCTAATGAACTCTCTTACTCTTTCAAAATGATTCGGTCGCCTTTTGACCAACGGAACGAAGCGCCTTCCACTTTCACCCCGTCGACGTCTTCTCCCATTCTTCCGACGGGAATTCGAACGACGGCATCCGGATCGAGCTCGTCGCTTTTCAAAAACTTCTGCACGCGTTTCACCGAAACCAACGCCTGAACCAGGCTGGCTATCACCATGGGAAGAAAGCTGAACGGAAAGTTGAAGATGTCGAATAAGGAGAGTGCGACGAATGCCTTGCTCGAAGTCAAATTGTGACCGGTGAGCGAATACGTGGCGAACGTTGCCAATGCAACCTAAATATAACGAGTAAACTGCATGTGATGTTATACGTGACTACGGCGCCTAACCATAAAAGGAGCGCAACTCCACGTGAGCGACGTGACGGCTCCCAGGTAGGCGCTCCACTTTAGCACGGTCAACTCCTTCTTTCGCACGCACGCAATTGACTTCAAAAACGATTTCTCCCACGCGTACAACTTGATTACCTTAGGGATAATAAATAGGACAGGTTTGGTTAGACAAAAAAACACACGCGCAAAAGAACGTTTTACTTTTACGCCACTCAGAACTTCGTTCGTCAATTTAATCCTCTGATCTTTATACGCCATCTGTTTGATCTAAAAGAACGAAGAAATGTTCGCTTAAAGGACGCACCCGTTTCCAATAGTGTACCTGCAATTTTCTAGTGATGACCGCTACGACTGCATTGACGGGTATCAGTAGCACCATGACGCCGATGCCGGCGAGCACGGAAACGCCAATCGTTTGCCAGAGAAAGAATATGGCCAAGACCATCAGCAGAGGAGCCGACCACAGGAGGTGAATGTACGGCATGAGATCCATAAAGCGTTGCGCGTCGACGGACATCAGATTGACGATTTCGCCCACAGTCGATTGCCTTCTCGCGCTATTATTCAATCTCATAGCCTCAAAAAAAAAGAAAAAGAAAAAATCAATTTTTAGAGACTTAATTAATTATTAACACTTTTCTACTTTTCGATACACTGCACTGATAATAGCCGACTTGACTCGAATTCCCGTTCGAAAGCACCGATGGAAATATTGATTTAGAAAAAGAGATTGGGTTTCGGCATTGACGAAGAGAAGAACGGCGTAGACGTAGCCACGCCACGTGGGAATATTCGGATCCGCCGTAAAGTTAATCATCAATCTAAAAGAACACAATGTAAATTATGTGCACTAATAGATGTCGTCTCACTTGAGAATCTGGGGACTGACAAACGTCAAAAGATCCTGAACGAGTTTGAAGAAGGCGGCGGTGAACATGAGCCCCCCAAACGCCTTCACGAGCGCTTTCAATAGGGACGGTTCTCTCAACTTGACTGGTGACGACTGTGGACGCGGAAGTAGGTTCTCCTGCGATGATGTCAGTGATTCCGTACTCTCATTCAACGCCGTCTCGTCGGCGTTTATGGAGGAGGGATCGAGAGACTGAATCAACTTGGCGTTCTTTCGTCTGGAGAAAAAACAACGGGACGCTAAAAATCGTAAAAGAATGAATCGCCATTTTTTTTTCTTACTCTGTCTTGCAAACTTCCTTTTTCCAGGCGTCGAGAAATCTCGGAACGACGAAGTCGGCCTTATCCTCCGGAAAGAGATCAAAGAGATCGTCGTCCGTGAGAGGACGTTTGTATCCAAGAAACATCATACTAAATGAGAAAAGATAAGGAAATCCCTTTATATTCGAATTGCACTCACTTGGTCAGCCACCAGAACGTAATTCGAGAAAGGAACGTCGCCTTTGTCTCCGGGCAAGGTCTCTGTAAGAGTACTTTGTATAAAAAAAGAACAGTCTCTCTATTTCTGCCAGTACCAGGCTTTCATCGGTTGTAACATAAGGAAGTTTCTCAGGAATTACCGACAAAATGAACGAGGCGAGAACAACAGCGAACTCAACTGAAGTCAGAATTAAATTATACGTGACGTTCTTTCCGCCAGTTGAATTTCGAAAAGGTTCCATCTGTTAAAGTACAATACAAGCGCACGTAAATAATAAATATTGACTACAAGCCTATCTAATATAAGAATTACCGCTCCATGCATCTTGACGAGAATGTAAGTGCGCAGTTTCAGCGAGTCGTAGATCAACATCAAAAGCCAGAAAATGAGCAACGTGCCAGGCGCTCGACTGCCGCGATTTCGAAACCACGTGATGCACACGAGAGCCAAAGACTAGAAAAATCCACGGGTTAGAGAACGAAGAGTCAATACTCGACTTCTTCCTACCGACGTGACAAACAGAATGGAGGGAGAGAGATACTGATACGTCGCTATTTCTTCATTTTGCGAATCGTAAAATATCGTCTTCATCAAGTCGACGAATGCAATTACTCCCAAACAGACGGAAAACAGCTGCAAAAATATGTCCAACCTCGTATTTTTAAATAAACGATTAGACAATCATAATGTCACACTTAAATGCCCGGAGAATAGTTGCGCAAGTGCATATCTCTCTTACATCTATGACTAAACTACCTCCGGTACACGTGCCGGTACACGCAGGTCGCAGGGTTCATTAGCCTCTGAAACCACCGTGCTGAAACCCAGACCCTCCCCGCGCGCGTTACTTGCGGAAGTAGGAGGGTAGGAGCTTCCTCCGCAAGTAGCGCGCGCGGGGAGGGTCTGGTACAGAGGCCAGGGCTACGGGTTCACATTATTTTGTCATTGCACGCGAAAAAAATGTTGATCGCTCGTACCGTGCGCAAAACGTGTATTGCAGTCGGCGGCGGAGCGTTGACCGATTTGTTTTTGTGGCCCTCGGCACAAAATTGGACGATTGCTAGCAGGAAGAGAAAGACGCATGGGACGAGAAGAATAGCCGTATTCTCGAAGCAAGGTGTGAAGTCAGCTTGTCCAAGCGATATCGCCTCGCCCTGCAGGCATACTCGATAGCATCGAACTTGAACACACCGCTAGGAAGGGTTCTACCCAGAAATTGCTGACGGGATAGCAGAGAGCGTCTAGAACTTCTTCCATACTTTTTTGTTGTACAGCGAGCATGCGTAGTGGGGAGCCGGGTAAAAGATGACTCACTCAACATCCTGTTTTCGTTTGAAGCACCGCTTCTCTTCACGGAGCCTCCACAAGACGAAGAAAGCGTGCAAACTGAACCTACCAGCTGCAGCTTCTGTTTTTTGATTTGTATATCAATAAATCTTAGCTACGAAATTTTGTACAGTAGCCCGGGGGGTTAATTAATGCAATAATCATCAAGCCTAAAGAATCCCCCCCATCTCCCCGGGCAATATTCCCCAAATAACCGTTTCTGAAATTCTTAGTAGAGCGGCTGATTCCGCTGAACTTAGGCAATTACCTACTATAAACTCCCACTAGCTGTTACACCGAGTCCAGCCTCACCGTCTAGCCATCTACGCCATCCGTCTAAAATGCGGCGCCGGTGCGGTGCCGCGCGGAAACATCTTCCGCCGGCGAAGAAGCATTCCAGCGGTGCTCTGCGGTCAGAACGTCAGCGGGGGCACTATTCTTGCGAAATGAAGCTTAATTTGAAAAATCAACATGGAAAACTCTGTCGCCACTCCTAGTCGACCGCTACATGATTATTCCTATTCTCGGAGTCAATGACATCACTCTCGCGCAACGACTCTATGGATGCGCAAATGCGCCGTGATTGCATTTAGGGCGTGCCGGCTCCGTTTTCTGAAGCCCGACACTGAAGGATGCCGCCTCGAGCGGAACCTATGTACCCCACCAATCGATGACGTCAAACCGCTTGCAAATTGTCGCTACTTCACCTAATTTCCTAATTGAGTTCTGTTTGGGTAGATGATACCGTTCCTGGAAGCGGCGGGACTCAACTGGAAGCCAGTAAAAAAAAGGAAGGCATCGTGCGTCCGACTGGAGCGTGTTGTCTTGCGTTCAGCACGTACACAGCTAGGACTATTCTCGGAAGTTTGTTCGCGTGAGGATTCCCCTGTTACGTGCGGTATATCGCTGGGTTCACGCCACCGGGGAAACGTCAGCTTGTTTATTGGTCAAATATTCATTTATATAAAATGCATATCCCGCCCCCCCCTTTCTGTTCCCATCTGTTCGGGTGCACGTTATCGCGAGCGGATCTGAAGGCAAACAAACACGGCAGCGTGTGCATATAGAGAGAGACAGAATAATTGGCCAACCGCTCTATACCGTGTATGTCACCACACAGCATGCATTCAGTCGTTCCACTAGAGAACTTACTAAAATCAAGGGCATTGGCATTGTGCATCCTTTTATCAGCACGTATGGGTTCCCCCCCTCCCAGACCAATGTTTTGGCCTCGGGGATGTGTCCTTAGCCCCATGAGTGGAATAAGCAAACAGTGAATGAACGATACACACATGCGATAGATTAGCTTATCTCAGTAGGACTGCTCTGGATCAAAATCGTGATTCATCTGAACATTTTTAGGTTACTGCCGCGTTTGAAAAAGCCCAGAGAGTCGAAGAGCTGCCATTTCTGATCACATTCTTCTAAGCAGCCTATAACTGTTCTCTGCTCTAGTTCCCTGCTCATTTTGTCAATAAAGTGGCCATGGTAGACTTATAGACTAACTTCGTCCTAGGATAAGTGCCTTTTCCTTGGACAAACGACCGAAATCCAGAATCTATGTAATGCGCATGCGTGGCTAGTCTCTCCAACATGGTGAGTGCGACGCAACCTGAATCTCCCTCGATCATGTCCATCTCACCGTGTGCGATCGTTTAGGGAAAGGATATTGACCATAGGAAGAAACGAAGAGTGGTGCGAAAGGACACCAAGTCGAAGAGCGGCTACGTCCAGCTTTTAGTCAAAGTAAATCGAACGAACGAGCGCAATACTAAAGTCGCGAACCTCTCTCGTTAGCTCTACCGCTTTCTCGCGCGACGAACGAGCTCTCCTTTCAACAGAGTCGTTCTCAAACGCCTCTTTATGAGCCGAACGCATCGTCCTCCCGTCTCTATATCGCGATTGGTAAGAACTTGCCTCTCGCGAGGCCCCGCGCCTCCAAAACGCATTTTCTCGCAGACAAAGCAAATGGGAAAGGGCGATCGTGGCGAGAAAGTGGCTGTCATAGTCGGAACGATCACAGACGACGTTCGCCAACTCGACGTGCCCAAGATCAAGGTACGGGAGAAGCGAAGTGTCGATTCTGACTGAAAATACCGGTGGTAGGTGTGCGCTCTGCGTTTCACAGCAGGCGCGCAAGCGCGAATTGTCAAGGCGGGAGGAGAGTGCATTACGTTCGATCAGCTGGCGCTGATGGCGCCAAAAGGCCAAAATACCGTTCTGCTTCAAGGTACAGTAACACCGATTCCATTTTTCCAACGCGTTGGTTTATCGACCGGTTTTAGGACCAAGAAAGGCTCGCGAAGCCGAGAGACACTTCGGTCGTCCTCCCGGCACTCCTCACAACCACACGAAGTACAGACGAATAGTATCGTTGATATGAACGTCTCTAAGACTCGCTTTGTCTTTAGGCCGTACATTCGTTCGAAGGGACGCAAGTTTGAGAAAGCGCGCGGAAGAAGACGCAGTCGTGGCTACAAAGCGTAAAGAGACAGTCATTGTGTGTGCATGGAGGCATTTTGAGATTTTGTGCGAAAAAATCCAATAAAGTCCCAACGACACGAAAGATATCAGCTTATGAGAATCGTGTATTTAGACGCCTTTGCTCTATCAAAGGCCGTAAAATAGAGATTAATCCAAAACAAATCCCTCCGATCCATGACAAAATACATGTCCTTTCGGTTACCGTAACTTCTGTACAAAAGAAAAAAAAGGCGCGGAAGCCTCGCGCGTACGTAGTCCCAAGATGATCTAAGCCGGTTGCATGCATCTAAAAAAGTACGTGCGCTGATTTTAGCTCGTGGACGTCATCTCATCTGCACTCGAGCCTCGATCTTTCCATCGTACACGGGCAGAAACTCGGAATCCTTGGTGTACTCCTGATATAACTTCTGCCTGTCACTCGGATCATACACGAGGAAATAGTATCTGTAAAAGAAGACGGTCAGAAAAAAAGACGTTTGATCTCACTGCTAAGCGCATTCACCTGTAATTCCCGGGTATATACGCTTTAAAATCTTTCAGCGTCACCGTGGACTGATGCAGGCGAAAGTGCAGCGTCTTGGGCTCCTGCCCAGGCAACAGCAACCGATACGTAATCTCAATTCCCCTGGATCTCGAATGCATTCGCTGAGCCCTCTGCTCCGCCGGCGGCGACAGATACGCCGGATCGCGATTCGCACAGCTAAATTTGACCGGCTGCCTTCCAACCATGACGTCGCTTCCCTCGCGGGAATTATAGGACGCCACAGACGACGCGCACGACGGATAGAGCGCCGTCGCCGCCGCCGCGTGCCGATCGTAGACCATGTAGAGAGACTCGGACGGCTCGGACGAGGCGAGAGACCACTGATCGCTGGTATTGCTGCTCATCGCTGTCGTGTAGACTTTGTCCGATTTGAAGGGTCCTTGGGGTGGAAGTTTAGGTGCCGCCGCCGCCGCAGAAGCAGCCGCCGCCGCCGCTTCGTAGTGATGATGCTGGTGCACGTGTTGGTGATGGTGCACGTGCGTTTTCTTTTTGAGTCGGCTCAGAGCGGCGATGCGGTGACGTTGTTGGGATCCCGTTTCGTCGAGCTGAATCGAGCGGACGAGACTTGCGGCGCATGAGGAGAGATCGTCGTCGGAGTGGTCGTCCTCGGCCAATGGGTACGGCTTGGGTTTTCTGTGACCGGCGACGTCGAAGTCGGGATCAAAGTTTTTGAGTTCCTAGAAATGAGAACTTCATTAGGAAGGACTTGAACTGTTGGTTATTGCGGTGAGGTGCATTAGAAAGGCCCCCCCTGACTATAGATGAGAGTCTGTGTGTGGGGGGGGGGGGGGGGGGGGGGAAGAGCTAATCTATGAAAAATACTGATTATACATGAACAGATGGATGGTAGATTATGAAAGTCACAAAAATACTTATTACTTATTATACATGAACGGGTGTGTGCGTGTTTGTGGGAGGAGGAGAAAGGGAGAACGGCTAACCACAGCCAATAAGAAAAAACTTATGATTATGCATAAACGAACGTGCAAGTAACCGCAGGTGTACTGCAAGTGATTGGATGCTGGGGGAGAAAAAACCAACAAGGTAACCTTGGTGGAGGAGGGCAACAGATGAATTAGATAACGGATCTGCTATGATTGTCAATACAAAAAGGCACAATACTGATAAGTCTGAGAAACCGCAAGAGGAACTTTGGGAAAGGAAGACAGGTACTACAATCTAAAAAAGGGTTGACGGATCTGAACAAAGAATACTGTGGGAGACACAGCTGAGCACACTACTGATTATTTAGACGAACATCCGCTGGAGTACAAGTGAACACATGTAAATTACTGCGAGTGAATACAACGCGCGGGGAAGAGGAACGACGCATCGCGTAGTCTCACACAATCTCTCTCTCTCTCTCTCTCTCTAACATTCGGTCAGTGGATACGCGGATTACGAAAAGAGTCGAGACCGGAGTTCGGAGTGCTACGTGACGTGGGCCTAGACAACGGTACACGCGAAGAGAATGGATTCGCGCACTTGACCGATTTCGCTCCTTCGCAGTTCGCGTGATAATAGGGTCCCAATTGGGGAGGGGAGGGGGCGGAGGCCGCCGACGCCGCCAGTGCCGCCCGCTGGGACTCGTTTCTTTTTTCTTACCGGTTGTTCGACTATGTTGCCCAGCTGCTGTCGATCGATCGTCGATTCGGGCGACGGACGTAAACAGGACGGTAATTCGTTGTGACGTATGACGTCTTGTAGACGATCGCGGAGGAGAAGAAAGAAATCTTCCGGCCGGTAGTTGTATTTTCGTGGCTGGCGCGGCACCGGAGGAAGCTGAGGCGGGGAGAAGGAGAGAAAAGCGCGGTTAGCGGTTTAGTGAGGACGAAGGGCCGAAAAGGGGGCGGTATCGCGCGCGTTATTCATGTCTGTCTGCGCGGAGACTCTCTGACTGAGCTCACCTCCGGCAGGTCGTCTTTCTGAAAAGCGGCGCGTATTCCGTCGGTTTGAATGTCATCTTTCGCTTTGGGGGCGTTTTGTTGAGCCGAAAGAGCGCGTATCCGCGCCGATAACGTGCTCCCCTCGCTAGAATAAGAGAAAAATTGAAAATCTCGACACCATAAATAATCGCTAGAGGCGAGAGACTCAAAAGCGCTAGCGCGGGCTTCCGTTTTTCTTTCCCCCCGACCCATCTAGTATTCTACTCACTCGTTTATCGACGTCGCAGACAGAGCGAACGAGCAGACGGTCTGCTCGTCGCCCTCCTCCTCAAAAGGCGGCGAAAAGAGCTCGTTCTCGTCGATCGGAAACTCGCTGTGCGGCCGATCGCTCGTATTGATCAACAGTCGTCGTCGACTCGCCTTCGCGACGTATTCGCGATAGGTGTCCGACTTGAGAAAGGCGGGATACTCGGCGTCGCGCATCGTGCCGACGACGTCCGCCTGCGCGCCGACATACAAATCGTCGGCGATCGTCGTCGTGCGGCGATCGGCGGCGAGCGACGCGCGCACGGCTTTCATGGCCACGTCGCCGATTTTCACGTTTTGCGCCGCGCTGCGCGATAGGTATTGCTTGTAAATGCTCTGCGCCTGACGAAGTCGATTCTTCGGGAGGCACGTCTCGCGATACATCTTGCACGAGAGCCAGAAACTAAGGGCCGCCGCTCGGCCCACGTTCGCTAGATAGGTGTTGAAGACTTCTAAGCCGACCGGATCGGCGAGTAGTTCTTCGATTGAGATCGACCACTTGTCGCAGGCGGGCGGCGACGCCGTGCCGGTGATGCGATCCTCTTCGGCGTCGCTCTCTCCGCCGGGAAACACGATGGGGCGATCCGCTTCGGGAAGTTCGTCCATTTCTTTTTTTCTGAAAACGAGATCGATGAGTGTGCAGCCAGGGCGTATGTGTGGTGTGTGTGCGTGCGTGTGTGCCTGTTGTCTCGCGTTTGTGGCGGGCGCGGCACTTCAAACGAGCAGACGAATGCTTCGGAAAAGAAAAAAGGAGCCGCGCGCGCGCGCGACTTGACTCCTCGATCGAATACGCGTATTCCTCTGTCGCTACACGCAGTCGGACATACAATACGATCGAACTAAGCTACATTTTGACAGGAAAGCGGCACGTGTTGATGTAGCGGGCCCACCAAAAATAAACGATCACGAAGCCGAAGCCGAATCGCCAGTCGTTTAGGTTTTACAGAAAAAGCCGCCTTGCGCGATCGTCGCTGCTTTGTCGCACACACGGGTTCGAAAGGCGAAGCGGTGACGATCGGATCGACTATTCGAGCAGCTCGCGTGACGCTAGAAATCGAAACGCCGGGCGAGCGTAACGCGATCTACATTCTCGCTTCACGAACCCTCTCTCGAGACGTTCGACGTCGCGATTGTTCGTTTGATGCGGTCGTCGTAGAGAGAACGCGCCCACCCCGTTCGCTCTCGAGCGCGGAACGAATCCAATCGAAAGGAGTCGCGAGAGAGATAGAACTAGACCCGATCCAGTTACCTTAGTTATTAGGCCGACGCACACTGGAGACAGTTTGGTGGACGAAGGTCACGATAGGAATGAACGGGGGAGCGACCGTACTCGCGTGGTTAGTCTCCCCAGAGGCGAGGCAAAAGTGTCGGCTTGGTCCTCAATCGTCTCGCTCCAAGTCCCGGTCGCTGGTATCAAAGAGACCGCCCTTGTTGATGGCCGAGGGAGACGCCGCGCTGACGATGAACGCCTCCGCCCGCGCCAATCAGCGTCCTTGCCGCTAAGCGAGGGAGGAGCCACGTGCTAAGGACATTGCTCTAATTTGAATCGTAAATGTTCCGCTCTTGTGCCCTAATTATACTAGAGCCACATTGCGAAACGCGGCAAGACCGCCCCGCCGCTCTCGCCGACCCGCCGCCCGACTCGCTGGCTGTCGCTCGATCGCGACAGTCGACACGCGCGGTCTACATCTCGTCAAAGCGCCGCGCGCGCGGTTCCGGTCCGGTCGAGCCCCACCGCAAGCCATAGTTCGCGCGCGCGTAGGACGTGTGGGAAGACGAAAGGTCCAACTTAGTCGTCCACGCATCCCTGGGTAAATTCCCAGAAATTTTCTTAGCGAGAAGGCGGGGACGCATTCGCGTCGTTGCTAAACGGTCACTTCCTTAGCGGAAATCATAACGAGACGCTGCCATAGTGCACTTTATCGAACACACATAGACAAAGACATCCGCACATATACTACAAAGTCCTCCGTCGCCCACGACGAAGTGGCGACGAAGTGGCGACGGAGAACGTAGTTTATAGATACAAAGGCCTCGCTGTCTTCTCGTTAGAAGCCCGAAAGTTGAAAAGAGAGAAGACGACCAACTACAGACAAAATCGCATTGGAAACGCGCTCTTGCCGACACCTAGGGCCGTCGCCGCCTCGCTCGGTCTTACCTAATAGTACTGACGTAAATTTCATAGACAGGCGGTGTGATCGCAGTGCCAATGTCCGTTGTTGCATTGACTAGGTGGGGTGGGGTGGGGTGGGGAGGCGCGAAAAAGCGAAAATAAACATAAACACAAATAGCATATAGTTACAGTTCTCATACCAGTCTGAACAGCCGTCCTTCAAGCTTATTATTTCGCCAGACGAGACCTTTTTCTTGCCCAGGTTGCAGTCTAAACTGAAAATAAAGTCGAGTGTCCTAAACGACGACAGTTCGCGCACCTTTCTTGCACGATTTTTTGTCAACGACGTTGATATTGCGACCGATGATGCAGGCGGTGCGTTTCAGATGGCACAAGTTCTTGTGCAGGTGACCGTCATCGCCGCACAGATAGTCGATCTCGTCGGGACAAGTCGCCGGACAGCAGCGAAAGCCCGCGGAACTCTTCGTGCAGATCTCGTCGCCGCCGCACTGATGCGAACCGCACATCCGTCCTAGAGAAGAGGAGAAACCGTAGAGGTACCTCTCTCCCAGACAAAGCAGACGACAGCGGATACGGAGTACCAACATTAGCTTTAGACTAAAACGATTCATTCGCGAGCGAGTGAGCGCAATTCATCTACCGTCGACTGACGCATTTCCTTTCGTTAGAAATGACCAGGCACTAGACTCCCTAACTCTCGTTCGTCTGGGCGCCATCTACGTGGGGTTACGTAAATATTTTAGTTCGCACGCCACATTTCAGTTCCTTGCTACTTCAGCTGGGCCTTATCTATTCTGGTCACGATAAGGCCAGTCCGCCGCTATGCACGGCGCAACTAATTATTACGCAATTATCTCTGCCTAGGAATAGTAGCGAATTCTACTTTCAATTTTCGAGAAAACACCGTCAGAGGTAGCCTAACCCTTGCAGCTGCTATAGCCAATTTCCGTGTGCTACAAACAAGGCCACTGACAATAGCGCGGAACTCCTCCGGACACTCCAGTCCTAATTACTTATTAGGGACCCAAGTCTATTGCTAGCAGGAACGAACAGTTCTTTTCTACCAAATGAATGAATGAATGAATGAATGATTGAATATGATTCAGGCACTGCTACGGCTTTCTATATTAATTTGCGGGATGCAGAAGGACGCCAGGGGAGGAAAACCGCATGCGCCACAAGCAGAGAACACTTCCTACGCAGTACCACTAAAACGTCACTGAGCAGGGAAAAAATGTTAAAAAGATTGAAGTGATAACCAATTAGGGGAAGGACGTTCTCGGTTCTCGTGAGAAATAAATATCGGAATGAGCCAGAGCCCGGGAATACTTATTTTGAGAAGTGTGCCAAGTGGGAAAATAAGAGATTATGGCCATTATAGCGGTGACCACACGCCGCGACGTTCTACAGAGCACCCACTTTGCTCTAAGCTTCCAACGATCAAAGTTCTCTGACTCGCGGGTGGTCCACGGAAGGATTTAACCCTCTAAGCGCATAAACCAGGAAATCGCGCTAGTCTGCTACCCCCAACTAAAACAGTAGCTCAAATACCGCTGTCTTGACTGAGAATCGCGCTGGGCCGGGGGCTAAAAATAGACTCGCGCGCGCTTACCTCCAATGAGACATTCCTCGCCCGTGAACGAGACAAAGGTCGAGCGATCGTTGCGGAAGCATCTGTCGCGATCGAAAACGCAAAGGCTCGCGTACGTGACACCGTTTTCGACGCAGATCGGCTCCGGTCGCTTGAACATATATTCGGCGAAGCTCGACTCGCAATCGGCGACGCAGCAGCGCGCGTCGTCGACGCACTTTTGGTAGTAGGCACAGTGTAAGGCGCCGCCCCCGCATATCTCGCCATTCGGCAAACAGTCGTCGACGACGCAAACGCACGTCTTTTTTCTGCCCTCGCGCACGCATTGATGGCCGTTCGGGCAATTGCAGTCGTTCGCGACGACGCAAACTGCCATGTCGCCCAGATCCGGATCCGTCATCGTTTCGCACATTTTCCCCTTGCCGCAGTCGACTTTCTTGCACGGGTCGTCGTCGTCGCCCTTTTTCGCATCTGCGGATTGACGGCATACCGAGTTAATTTCGCCGCCAGACGTGCGGTGAGGACGCGCGGTGTCGTTTCGCTTTTTTTCTCACCATTCGAGACGATCCACGTCGTGTAGACGAGCAATACAAACTTTACAATCACGCGCATGTCGTCGGCTTATGTCGGAGATTGCAATTGATACGGTAGCCTCAAGAAATTGCGGCCTAAACGCTCCGTTTACACAAAGAACTCCAAGGGCGTTGTCGAAACGGTAGAGTGCGCTAAGACGAAGGGCGGGTGACGTGAGTGACCTCTGCCCAAAAATATCTCGGAGTCTACGTCCGGATAGAATCCATATTACGTGTGCACCTTCTGTTGCAGGAAGCACCCATTCTAAATTTAACGGAAAATAGATTGTCTGTAGAATTTCAACTCATTGATGCTTTCCATGATGTCTGCTAGGGCCCTAAAACGTTTCAGCTATATGCCATAATTTTAGTCGTGCAATCGTTTGCCTATATACCGGTGCTGATACGCTTTCTTGATCTTTTGACTCTGCCTGGGATACCAGCGCCTATATAAGAATAATAATAAGAAAACAAGTAAACCTTGCTGATGAAGTTGCTCGTTACTGACTTGCATAGTTCCTTCACCGTCGACACGTCGATAATTCGGTAGTGCAGATGCTCCTCGAGTTTGGGCATGTATCTCTGAAGAAACGCGCGATCGGCGTGAACAGAGTTCCCGCCTAATGGACACTGCTTTGGCGGTGTGTATTGCTGCACAAATTTCAGGATTTTGTCTTCCGCTTCTTCAACTGACAATTTAGACGCCTCTACTTCAGCCAACAATCCTGACTAGGAAGTAGATACTATACACGTATCAGTCTACGCTCCTTTTTATTACTTCTCTGTGGTGTTTCTGGCACCAAGGTCCCATCTTTTCTAGAACACTTGCAGGCTGGTGAATAACTAAGTCTGGTCCCTAGAAGAGCATGCTGTAATTTAACTGCAAATTTTCTGTAGGTTCAAAGTCTGAGTTTTGGGCCTAAGCTAGTGTAGGAAAAGCTAGCAGCCACTCTTGAGATGGCCAAGCTTCTAAATAAGATATTCACATGCAATGTCTTCAATAAATAGTCCCTAACGATGCAGAGTTGAACGTACCTCTTTGACTACTGCAAGATCACCGTCAGTGATTATGCAGGCAATTTCCAGTATGTGCTCCGTTCTAGAGTCCAAACCTGAGGAAGAGAACGCGATTCCATATGAAGCAAATAAATCCTTGACCTCACCTGTCATCTACGCACGAGAAAAAGTTTTGCAAAACTAAAACGGGGGAGACTTGTCAGTGTGTCTGACCTCCATGTCAATCCACACAATATTATTGGCATCTTTGGAAGCCATCTAGATACTGTAATGCCGCTGGTGACGAGAAAAAAACGTATTCTCCTGATTCTTCGACTGTGTCCAACCGCGCATGCGGAAAAGCGACATAAATAATGTCGGGAAAATGGCAGTTTCTGCTTCTTTTAGGACTCTGTCTCGTCGCCATGGCTGTCTATAAAACGTACTGGAAACGCCAAAAAGCTCCACAAGGAGAGAAACAAAGCAGCGCAATCGAAAGAGCTCAGCCACCTGAGAAACAAAGTACGGAAGAAACATCTCTCCAACACGGCGACAACAGAGCATCGCCAATCAATACCCTCGTTCCCTGCTCGTCTGTAGAGAATTCTAAATCGGCGAAAGCGATCATAGAAACGGGTAGATCCTCTACAAACATTTTCTATCGTCGATCGCGTCCGGTCGAGCGAGAGCCTCTCGCTATTCGTCTCGTTCTCTTGCACGGCGCGCGATTCACGTCGGAAACGTGGCTAAACCTAGGCACGCTTCGACGTCTCGCCTGTCTCGGCTACGAAACGTTCGCGTTCGATTTACCCGGCTTCGGCGAGAGCTCCGAATCGAAATCGAGCGAGAAAACGTTGCTGGGGTCGTTGGTCGACGAATTCGAATGGGATCGCTTCGTAATCGTTTCTCCTTCGATGAGTGGACGTTATGCGTTGCCCTACGTCCTGTCGCCTCCAGCGTCGCGGTCCGGCCTCGTTGCCTATGTTCCTATAGCTCCCGTCGTTGATCAGTCGTACGACTCCGATCGACTCCTCAGGTCGATTGATGTAAAGGTTTTTCAAATTCGCGGGGAAAATGACGAGAGCATTGGGAGGAAGGCCGCTGAAGTTTTGTCTCGTGTGCCTGGATATGAAGAGTACGTGATGAAGGATAGTGGTCACGCGTGCTATCTTGATCATCCCGACGTGTTTCATGAAGAGATTGTCAAAATTTTGAACAGTCTAGATAAAGGAAAAGTGACTTTTAGTAGATAATTTTTAGATTAGACCATTTACTCTTCTATATCTAAACATCTTACTCAAAACTGCAGCACAAGATGAGACAGCTTGCTGCCTCAGGTTGCCAACCGTCGGCTGCATACAATGCACGTTTATTATTCATACATAAACACAAGCGCGCAGGCAAATAGATATACCATGTATGTACATTTGGACAAAAGATTTATATTGTAACAGAAGTGTACGCACATTGGAGATCATCACATCAAAGATGAGACTCTAATTAGCCGTCGATTCTACGGAAAAAGACACGCAATGCCTTGTTACAAGATGAATGACGTGGTATGATGAACTAACCTCTGCATTTCTTCTGGTACGAGGGAAGAGTTGTATTCAGGTACTGGGTCACGTCTCCGTACGTAAAATGCCACGAGCCGTGGCACGTATCCAGCGTTTTCTTGAGGCACTGGCGTCTTGAAAGCTCCATCGCGCAGTCCATTGTCTCGCCGTCCGCTGGTGACGGGAAGGCGACGAAGCAGTTTGAGACGCCCTCTATGAAACAATCGGACGAGCAGTTTTGAGCTTCAAAAAGCGAATTGGCATATTTCAAATCATCCGACAGTATCTCGTTTGACGAAGCGGCGCAGTGAGTAGTGCTAAATATGACGCAGGACAAATAGCCGCACGTCTCTTGCACATCATAGAAGTCCACGTAGTTCATGCACTTTGTCACTGCACTTTTATAGCACGAACCTATTACGGCATAGGATGTCTCATTTGTAGTTTGCTGAACATACTAATTAAATTTCTCACCGCTTTTTTGACAAAGAAATCGATTCGTCATTGCCTCTAGATGAGACTTTGCCAATGAGGCAACGTAGACGCTGTTCGGCGACGTCGAATTGAGACAAGGCGAAAGATAGGGTTCAGAGCAACTCTCAAAATTCTCCATAGCCACGCAGTAGGCCCTGATGCTACTTTCGTAAGACGTCTAGTAGGAATGAGACGAGAAATTGACAATGCACGCTTAGAAGTTAGTTATATAGTCACTCTCACCTGAGCCTTCAATTCAAGATGCTTAGCAAAGCCTGCTTTAGCTAGCACAGTCAAGCAGCCCTCAATTTGAATCCAGTTGCACGTTTCAATGTCTAATAGAAAAACCGAGACACGTAATTCCAAATCGTTTACACGATAAGCCTCTGGCATACGATAACAGGAAACTCACCGCAATCGTTCTCATCTATGCCATCATTGCAATCACTGTAACCGTCGCATAAAGACCCGTGCGGTAGACAGACGACGCTGGCCCCCCAACGATTTCTACAAGCCATCTCATACGCGTTGCACCTCGCTGCAGTACAAGCAAATATATTCTCCCTCCAAAAAAAGAACGCATCATCTATGACCGTACCGTTACTGAGACACTGTTTCTTGTAGATCGTCGAGCCGACGTACGCCGCCAAATCAATCAACCGCTTCATGACCGGATTCGTTGGCGGACAGGTTAAGGCTCTGGCATCGACGCACATTTTGAAAGCGACGGTGAGATTGCACGCGTGGTCTCGATCATTGCCATAGAGCGTCTTAATCTTCAGAAGAAAAAGGTGAGCCGCCTGTTTTTTTTCAATGTGTGTCTACTGTACGTGCGCAGACCTGATCGGCGAATGGCGCGTTCACGTGAAGAGCTGTGCCCCCGGAAAACAAGATGCGAAGACACTCGTCTTTGGCTTTGTGTCCGCATGTAACTAAACGTCAAATCTCTCCGTATACACGCGATCTATTTTTCGATAGATTTTCTCACTTCCGGAACACCATTCTTTGTACTCGTCACTTTCTACGGCGGTCGACAGGTGGACGATTCGACGCATCTGCTTATCGTCGGAGTACTTGCAATTGTCTCGGAGTGGCTTGAAGCACGCAGTGAATCTGCTCAAAGTAGAACACACGGTCTTGATCTGGACATTAGCTAGAGTCAGCAGCTAAAAAAGAGAGAGAAAATTCGGCCCTCTATATGTATATCCCATAGTTTTTCTCTCTCTCACCTGTTTCAGCATTGCACTGTGGTTAGTGAAGTCAGTGTTTCCAAATTCCGCGTTCAACTTGGCCCACGGTCCCACGCAAAGCGAAGTTGTCGTGCTATCGCACATGGGGAGATGTCCTGTGCAAGAGCACGCGTGAAACGAAAAGGGAAATGTTGTCGAGCTTCTTCATTACTTCTCTTCTCGACGCAAATGTTTCGATAGTGCGACGTTTTTACGTAAACCAGTGCATTTCGTTCAGCTTGCAGGCGAGAATGCTGAGGCGGACACGACTTCATCAACGTAGTGGAGCAGGACGACGAATTGGCTAGTGCTCTGCACACGACATTGGCGCCGTTCTCCGTCAAAGCTCTCAGCTGAAAGATTCGCCCACGAATTAATTAAAAAAAAAACAGAAGGTGACGTAGTCTAAGGCTTGCCTGAGCGGAATAATCCGCCGATACGCTGAGATTGAAAGGAGGGAAATTGAATTTGTTTTCATTGTGAAAAGGAGCAAAGCAATTTTTAACAGCAGTCACGTTGCAGCCTTGGGGGGGGGGGGGGGGACAAGAGATAGAATTCACCTTTGTTCTCTACGTGAGCGCGAGAATTTACTGTTGTGACACGCTCTCTCGTATTCGATTCTTCGCGTGAGTGCAACCAGGCTAAAGGCGCGATGCAGGAGAGCATCGTCGGAGTACTTGCAATCTCTCTTGATTGGGTCAAAGCACGCGACAAAGTTAGACAAAGCAGAGCACATGGTCTCCGCTTCGTCGTTTCTTTCCTTCTCTAGAGCTTTGAGCTGGAGAGCGCTTAGAGAGCTAGCCAACTTTGGGATATGTGTTACCACTACCTGCTTAGCTAGAGGCTGAGTCCAATTTATGAAGGGAAATTTGAGCCATTTGCGAAGGCAAACTTCGGCTGCTTTGCGATCACATTGCTTCAAACGTCCTATAAGAATAAATAGGGTTTACCCTACCCTAAGCGATTCTCCTTTGTCTGACTGTTTCTTTTGATGCAGAAATCGCGATAGAAAGCGGAATTTGTGAAGGCTAGGGCACGCCGTTCGTTTTTCAAATGAACGATCTCGGCTCTGCACGTGAGATTCAAGGGAGCAAAGCACGACGCCGAATCAAGGAGAGCCTTGCACACGCGCTCGGCACCGAATTCACTGAGCTTCAAAAGCTAAAAAACAACTATATATAGAGATCATTGCTTAGATATAATATTCATCTTGCCTCGTCGGACCATTGGTCGGTCGATAGGTTGATTGGCGGGAAGACGGCCCGCCCCTGCGCGAAACCGGAAAAGCACTGCTTCGCTTCATCGACGTCACATCCTGAGGGGAGGAGGCGGAGCCGAGAGAGAAAAAATTTCTGAGAATCAGGTGAGGGTGGCCTGACGTTTTGGCAAACCCACCGCACGCGGAAACGGATTCGTCCAAGCCGTCGGCACAATCCGACAGCCCGTCGCAAAATCCTCCCCGGAGACACGTGGGACTCCAACGTCCGAGACAGGCGAGTTCCCCGGAGCGACAGACAGCTAGAAATGCACCAGACAATAATGGCGTGAGAACGAGCGTCTATATCCCGATCGAAACGCTTCCTACCGTCGCTAAAGCACTGGCTAACGTAAACAGACGAGCCGACGTAGGCGTCGATTCTTCCCACGATGTTGAGAAGGAGAGAATCGGGACGACTGCATTTCAGCGTCTCGACGCAATTGGCGAATTTGACGAGAGCGACGCAGCCGGCTTGGCGTCGATCGACGTCGAGTCGGCCGATCTGATGTTGTTTTTGATAGAATATGGCCACAGGTATGGTAGGCATCTAAGTGGCGGTAACCTGATCAGGATAGGAATGTGTCGGCGCGAGATGAATGACATCATTTCCCCCCAGCCGAGGTTCTAGAATCAGAAAGCGGCCGCACTTCTTTCGAATGATTTCGCCGCCGCAGGTTTCTGTTTCTTTTTTGGGGTCGTGCGGAAAGAAAACGAAAGGAAGACTCCCGTTTAGAAGATGCTTTCGCGCGAGTGACACGAGGTCACACCTGTTTCGGGCTCAAGTTGAGCCGGTAGAGCGACGACGGCGACGGCGACGATCGTCGTCGCAATTGCGATCGAGTTGAATCGAGACGAGAGTTGGCGCATGGTCGCACAGTGCTGTCAATCAAAAAACTGAAAGAACGGGGGAGGGAGAGAATTAGGGAGAGGAAAATTGTGAATTGCAGGAGACGGGGGCGCAGAATAAAACAAATCGCGATATAAAAAGGATTGAATACCCTATGTAGTACAGAAAAACAAAAAATACTGTTCAGTTGCTAGATGCCTTATCAGACATGTGCGCTCGATATCAGATGTTGTTCTACTAATCATCTTGCCTGCTTGGCTTTGCAAAAAAAAGTTGCTATCGTCCAGTGACGGACTGTGCACGATTCTGTCGGAGTCTCAGTTGGTGGCGCGTTTTTGCTGGCGGGGCTGCAGTCCCGGCTGGCTTCTGGCTCGCTGCCGAGCGCCCATGCGGCGCCCATGCACGCGGCGCGTGCTCAAAAGCACTGGGAATAACGAGAGCCCGCCCGCTCGTCGCCGGATGTCGGTTCTGCTAATTTTAATTTATGCCTTGATGCTCCAGGCAAAATGCCTTACGTTCACCGTAACGATAGCTACTACTGGGCCCCCCATTTTTTATGTGGAAAAGACTATTCTCTTCGCGGTTTATACGAAGCATGAAGATCCGTCCCGTTCCCGCGTTGCAAGACAACTACATGTACCTGCTGATCGACGAGAAAACGCATAAGGCGGCCGCAATCGATCCCGTTGAACCGGAAAACGTAGCCAAAGCGATAGCGAAGATGTGCATAGCATTCCATTCCTCTGCAACAGATCATTTCGGCTGCGAAAGAAGAAGGAGTCGAAATAGGGACAGTATTGACTACCCATCATCATTGGTAGTGCGTACATGTAACGTTTGCACGATTATCCGGGTATACAGACACTGCCAATATTTCTGACGTCATACTTGTAGCCAAATTAGTGTTGCAGCTACTAGAATGCCTGAACGGGCCGTAATCCCTCTTTCCTCATCAGGGATCACTCGGGTGGAAACGAAGCTATAGCCAAACTGATTCCCAAAGTACCTGTATATGGTGGGGACAAGCGGATTGGAGCGTTGACGCACGAAGTGACTCACAATAGCGAATTCAAGGTGATGCAACGTCTCGTGGCATCTCATTTCACTGTTCAATCATCTCGTTCTCCAGATTGGGTCTCTGTCAGTCCGATGTCTCTTTACGCCGTGTCACACGTCTGGCCACATATGCTACTACGTCGTGGATGAGGAAAACGATTCGTCTGTTGTGTTCACCGGTGAAAGAATATATAATATTATTGATTGTGCTCTTATCATTGTTTTTAGGCGACACTCTTTTTCTGGGTGGATGCGGAAGATTCTTTGAGGGAACGGCCGACCAAATGCACGCGGCACTGATTGAAATTCTGGGAAAGCTTCCAATGGAAACGGTCCGGCCTGCTTTTCAAAAAAAGATATTGATACGTTTTACTAGAAAGTCTACTGTGGCCACGAATACGCTGCCAGCAATTTGAAATTTTGCTCAGTTGTCGAACCGGATAACGCGGATCTTAACGCAAAAATTGCCTGGGTCAAGGTAAAACTCCTCTCCCTCACAACTCCCTCAAAAACACGAGACTCCGTATAGGAAAAACGAGACGAGGGACTTCCCACCGTTCCGTCGACGCTGCGCGAAGAGTTTACCTATAATTGCTTCATGAGAGTGAAGTTCGTGGTGGTATATTGACTGCAAAAATTGCTGACGGATTTTTCTCCTCAGCGTCGATTCGGTGAAAGCCCACGTCGGAGAAAGCGATCCCGTCAAAGTGATGGAGAAACTGAGAGAAGAGAAGAACTCCTTTCGTCCCAAGTAGATAGATACGTAGACGCTACGATTAGTGTTGCCACTTACTTGTCTGCTTATCATCATCGTTTTGTGATACAATACAACTGATTATACTGTGACCGTGATTAGAAAAAGGTTTCCGAAGGGGCTTTCTTTGCTGCGGCTTTAGGTTCTTCTGCCTCCTCGCTTTCCGTTTTCTTTCTTGGTTTGAGTGCTATGCGAAAATCGGGTCGATCGCCGCTCGATTCGGTTGGCCTATCTTTCTTCTTCTCCAGTTCTTCGAGTGTCGATGCGTTGATTTTGCGACGTTCGAAAATGGTTTTGAATTCGTCTAGCGGGTTCGTTTTGGCGGTGGCAGAAGAGGACGTTGCTTTCGTTGTGGTCTTGTGTTTCTGGAGTCTTTCCTGCCACAACTTACGAATAGAGACGTTACAATCGCGTCAAAATTGATGGAAACCTGTCGCTCTTTGTCTCTCTTTTCCTGCTGCAATCTCTGCTTTTCTTTAGCTGTCATTTCGTCTAGTGTACTCTACAAACAACGGAATAGCAAGGGGTTTGTTTATGAACGATTCTCGTACTTCGAAATCCGTCAGAAAGACAGTAAACGTCTCGAAAAATTCGTCGGATCTGGTCTTCGCCGGATCCTCTCCAAAAAACGACGCCGCTTTCGAAAATTCTTCATTCATCTGAGTCTGAAGAGTCAGCAGAGTGTGCATTTTGCTTGAAGCATCCGCCAGAAATGTCTAAATACACATCGTTATCACGAGAAAAGACTAAAACGTACACAGACCGTCATTGACTCTCGAAAATTATCCTTTTTAGAATCAACGTCATCTTGGGATCGGTAATTTTCAACGTGATCCGAAATCGACTGCAAAAAAATGAATTCTCGCTACGAAGTCGCAGAGTTCTTTCACTCACTTTCAAGCCCTCCCTAAGTTCACCAACTTCAGCACCCAACGTTTTACTAGACACTGAGACGACACAACACCGGGAATTGAATGCGAGCATGAACTACAGTAAGCATTAGACCTTTAGCTGCAGACGCTGCGTGTGATAGTTCATTCTTGACTTTCAAAATTTCGGGGCAATTCGTCTGCACCGTCTTGACAACGAAATGAAGAAGAGTCGCCTTTCCGTCGCTTGTTTTTGTTGACTTCAACTGGGAAACGAAAGAAATCAAGGCTATGGAGCAGACGGAAAGGCGCCGAGTGACGTACTTTCGGTAATATTCCAATTCTAAAGCCCGCAGCTCCCGCCGTTCTTGCGTTGCCCGCATTCATGTAGTTTCCCACAGTCAAAACGATCTATAGATTTAGCAGCAATCACGTTCACTGAGTACAATAGCCAACTATGCTACCAACTTGAAGTAACTTCTTGAATTGAGCACTTTTCTGGACTTCAACCGAGGCAGCTATAATATTTTCAAGATCCTAGAAATAAAATTCGACGAAGTGGCAGCTCTCCCCTTTTTTGTCTTTACAGGTTTAATTTCTTCGACTTTTTCCTGAAAGTGAATACGAAATGCCATTGCGCCTACTCGCGCTTTGTACGACGGCACAGTGCTCATCTAAAAAGACCGTTTGTTTTATTAAAACCAGAGACTTTGCCACTCACTATCATGCTAAATCTGTCCGCCTTGCTCAGCTTCTCAACGTCTCCCTCAAATCGTTTGTAGGCGAGGATCTGTCGAACAGGATTCTGTTCCAGACTCTGTCTGACTCGTGGATGCCTTACTTCGCTCATTTCTGGTGCGTACATTTCCATCTGCTTCAAGTGCTGCTCGGAAAACGACCGATCGTCCATCGTTAGCACCGCTTCTCTAATCTCTTCGAAAGACATTTTCAAATGTCCGATGAGAATAGCTAAAAGATGGTGTTGAAATTTGTTCAAGGAGGATAAGGCACAGTACATATATTGTAGGATTTTTTGGGATCCAGGACTTGTTTCTTAGCAACTGCAGTCCCCTTCGTTTCTATAAAAATAAAAGGTCTGATGTGGAAAAATGAGATTTTATCCTTAGAGCATACGAGAAGTCTTTCCTCCCACAGCGAACTGTTGTTTCAGTTCCAGAAACTCAATCGCACCTTCTAAGTCAGAGCTATCTATCTGCAGACAAACTAGGCTCAACTGTTACTGTTATAGCGACCAAGTAGGCCAACCTGCGCCCACACTGTATCTTCCAGATTTCCTGGCGTCAACTTTTCCCAATTGACTTGCTTGATGCGAGCCTGACGTCCGGACGCAACCCCTCCTATAGGTGGAGGTGGAGGAATGCCACTGCCACCTCCCGGTGGAGGAGGAGGAGGAGGCGGCGGCGGCGGCGGCGGCGGCGGCACACCGGATACACCTGATGCAGAAGGCGGAGGGGGAGGAGGAGGTGGTGCCGTGACAGCGTTTGGGCCTACAACATCAGAACATAACCCGGTGAACTTTTAATTACAAAATGCCTTCTCTTACTCGACTTGGCGTTTCGCTTTTCCGCTGATTTTGGTTCACTTTTTGCCGTCTCTTTCTCTTTAGATTCAGAATTGCCAGTGCTTCTCGTTTCGTTGACATTCGGGCTGGACTTGTAGCCGAGAAGAGAGCTAAACGACACCGCTTTTTCTTCAGGAACTTAGAGAGAAAAACAATGAAACGGCGCTCGAAGCTGTTACGACATTTACGGTACTTGCGTTTCCAAAAGCTGTCACGGGCGCTTCAGCGCAGTCAGAGTCTCCGCTAACTAGAAGAGAGACAGAGAAAAAGAATGAAAACTTTAGCAGACAACCTTACTTGTGCTAAGCCGTTCGGGTCCTCGAGAAAAACTTCCCGTTCTCGTGCGCACTTCCTCTTCGCCCGTACCTTCGCGAATTGCTCCGAGAGCTACGAAATCCAATGTTGAAAAGAGAGATTAGCGAAGAAGCTCGTACTCTGCATCCCGCCCATCCTAGCGACGCCAATTTGTCTCGATTTCATTGTCGTGGTCGTTTTCAGCGAACTGCTGCTTTGCGGAGAGAGTTTGCCCAGTTGGACGCGATACAGAACATCTTCCACCTCTTCCCCGCCCCTCGCACTTACAACAGGCTTTTTATCATCTTCAGAGCGTAACTGCAGTTTAACCGCTACAATAGTGCCATTGTCTTTACCTCTGCTGCTAACGATTGCCGCGATTCTGTCAAATTCAGTCTGCTCGGTTTTCGGAAGAAGCTGACAGACGTCGTGAAGGAGGCTCAACTTCATCTGTGTATCAAAAACGACTGCAAGAGACTCGACCAGGCGTTTCACGTCCCTTTAATTAAAGAAATACAATCTCATCGCCCGTCCTATGAAGAAGTCACCTATCGAATACCTGTTGCTATTGAACGAAGCGAGACAGACCCCGACAGATTTTCGCTCGTGAGGAGTCAACAAGGCAGCCATCTAAAAAAATCGCGTTTTCCTCCAAATATCAAATATACACTCCTCCCTCTCCGTATACTCGAGATTGAAAATCCCTCGATTGCCTTCTCGTTTTCTCTCGCTCGTCGACGATCTTGGGCTCGAGGCGTCCCACGGAAACGCTCCGCTTCGAGTGCGACGCGTCGACAAGCAAAGTCGGACGACTTCCGCTGCCCTTGAGCAGACGAACGACTTCGCCGCGCGATCTCGATCGCACGTCGATGCCGTTGATTTCGAGAATGCGATCGCCCGGCTGAATGCCGCCTTTGTGCGCGGGCGAACCTGTTACGGCTCAATAGATTTAGAAAACGATGCCGAATTTTTCGTCTTCACCGCGATCGACTTGTTTTATGAAAACGGGCGCCGATCCGCTGAGCACGAAGCCGAATTCCTCCGATCCTTTAACAATTTTCACTGATCGAGGTCCAGTGGGAAAGTTTACGTTTGGCATGCTGCTGTAGACATTTGCATCCCTGAGTACACAGAGACGGCTTAATTAATTAAGCGAAAAAACGGCCATTCGCGTATTTTCGTGCTTACGATTGCGAACCGAGCCCAAGACTAGGCTGCGACGACTGTCGTTTTCCCATACCTCCTTGATTTGTAATCATAATTTCGCCGTCCATTTTTACGGCGACGTCGTAGAGAGGTTGATGGCGCGGCGGAACGAAAAGTCTATTCAAGAACGCATTGCGTCACTTAAAACTAAAGCGGAGGCCCAAAATTCGGGTCTGGGGGCCCCAATTCGAAATTAGACGGAGTCTCTTTTATTGACGCTCGGAAGGGAGGGACCTCATTGTACCTGATCTCCTTGAGGAGGCGTCTCTCAACAGGTGTGGTCAAAATGGATATACACGCCCGCGACAGACGATCGACAGATCGATCTCTTGCGTAGTCCTTCAAAGCGAGCGTTATCAGCGTCTTCTTCTCGTCGTTTCCGTACAAATAGTAGTTCATCTGACAAAGAAAAAGATATCGAGAAAAAAGTCTCACGAACGGGTCGAGAATTTTCGGCCGACTTTTTGAAAAAACGATTTGGCCTTGTGATAGCGGTTCGAACGCGAGCTGTGCCAGCCGTCGACGCTGTCTCGCGACGTCGTATCGAGCGACTCGATCCCGCTGGGAATGACGACGAGACGCACGGTGTCGTCGGCTTCGCGAATCAACTTCTCCACCTGCAGTTTCGTCGCATATTGAACGTCCTCGCCGTTCGCCTACAACAGAAGGGAGAAAAGAGAAAGACAAGCGACTATCACGTGCGACGAAGTTGGAAGAAGAAAACGAGGCGTTTCCACCGACTTGAAGAATCATGTCGCCCGATCGAAGCCCGGCGGCGCGTCCAGGACTGTCGACGTCGACCGAGCGCACGAATATAGGCCCGTTTCCGCGCAGCGTGAATCCGAAACCGCCGCTGGAACCGCGTCTGATCTCAATCGTGCGGACGCGCGAGATGACGGAGAGGACGGGCGGAACCCTGTCCGATTGCCGCGCTAAATCTTTCACTTCGTCGACAGTCGACTGCTGAACGTTGCGTCCGTTCAATTCCATGATTTGATCGCCGACTTGAAGGCCGGCGCCGCGCGCCGAGCCGTCTTCGTCGACGCAGAGAATGACGACGGGTCGGCCGCCGCCGACGCTGAAGCCGAACGACTCCGGCCAGGCGGAGTTGTTCATCTATCCTCGCTCGGGGGGGGGGGGGGGACAACTATGACGATAATGAGCATTGACAAAATCATTTACGACACCGTTCACGTGAGAAACACATAAGAGTTTAGATTTCCATTGAAGTTTCCGTCTTTTCTTTTTGACGACGACGAAGACGTCGTCTTCTTTTCTACTCCCCAAAACGCGTCAATTAGAAGACTTTTTTAGACTCAAAACCGGCTCTTACCAATGCCAAAACGGCAGCTTCGCTCGCTTTATTCCGAATTCTCAGCGCAACGCTCGCCAAAGCGACGTTTGTAAATCCCTTAGGTGTATTCATTACCTATATGCACAGCTAACAACTTCTACTAACCTTTCGGATGCTCCTAGAGACTGCACTGGTAGACGCAAACGATCTGCCGAAGGAGTCGACAACTCTCCATTTCTTCGCCAGTGCCTCGACAACGTAAAACAGTTCAGTGAGGCCACGAAGAGTCGGCGAAACGAACGTCGCCAATCGGGCGGTGTTCGCCTCCTTGTCAATCAAATCGTTGAACAGATCCCAGAGGGGTTTGAGAAAGCGCAAATCGACTTGGACGTTGCGGCTTAGTTAGTAGAACCTAATGAATGCGGGGAGCGATCTTTTTTTGGTTTTTACCTGGCTGCGAGAAAGAGCGCTCGCAAGAGAAGTCCGAAGGTTTTCAGTCGATATTCTCCCGTCTGATTGCACGCGACGCCAATCAGCACCGGCCACACGTCCTCGACGGGAACGGCACTAAAAAGCGAAACTAGTACGAATTTTTCATTACTGAAATATCACCTCTCCGCGTGTGATAGCATAGACGAAAGGAGAGCGTAGCCATTGTCGAAGCTAAAGCGCCAAAAATGAGAAAACAGCGATTTTTCAATGCGACGAGCGTTTCACCTTCCGCCCAGACGTCCGGTGACCGTGAATCGAAATCCCCAATTGAGGCCCAACGCTTCGCGAACTTCGAAAGAGTAGTAGAGCGTGTCGCCTGCAAGCGGAGTCGCGAGTAGAAAAAAAAAACGACGCGCGACGTCTCGCTCTCGCTCACGTACCGGCCACGTCGAAATTTCGCCACTTCGGCGACGACGGCGGACCGTAGAACTGTCGCTTGTTCACGTCGTGATCCGGCGAAGACGATATTATCAAGGCGTGCCGATCGCTGCCCGTTTCGCATCTGAAAACCGATCGTCAACGTGCCGGAGAATGCGAGAACCTTTCGCTAACTTGCCTCGGATCGAAGAAAACGCCGAGAGCGAGAGCGCCCGGAATGTGAACTTCTCCATGACATTGGGTCTCGTTGCGATACGGATGCTGCGACTCCTTCGCCACCGAAATCGTTCTGCGACGAAACATCGCGTGGCCCGACGTCAGCGCGAGAGCTTTAATCAAGTCGGGCGATCCGCAAGCGACGAATCGTTCTACAATCTGAAGAAAAAAAAAGAGAAACGACGCTAATTTCGAGCGCATGTGTCGTCTTTTTTTTTCATTGCGAAATACATTGCTAAACATCTGTCCGCTTTGGAGTTTTCGCATGAGATCGAGGAAGCAGACGAGCGTGACGGAATCGATGTGTCCTAGCGAGGAAAACGTGATCGTTTTCTCGTTCAACGGCCAGCGAGTCAGAAGTAGGCCGGCTAAATATCGAGCGTAGACAATTGAGAGAGCATCGGCAAGCTACGGAACAGAAAAACAAATAAAAAGGCAGCTGATTTCCCCCCGTACCTTAAACGACTGCATTCGCGCCTCTTTCTGATGAAGACCGTGGCTGAATTCAGAAACTTTCTGCGTGAGCATCTGCCGTCGTTGCTTGTACAGAAACTAAAAAAGAAATAGAATTAGTTTCGTAGACTCGTTCATATAGTTGTCACCTCATCGGACTTGTGATCCTTCTCTGGAATGACTTGAGAGTCTTTAGCCACGCCGAGCTCCTTTAGTGCTTCGTACGCACTTATTAATTAAAAGACATTATAATAATTTTCTACTGTCAAACACTTCATTTGATTCTTTTGCACACCTGGGATCGACGCCTGATTCTTGTAAAGGAAATCGCATTACTCCGAAGTCGGCGAGAAGATCTTGTCTTTCATCGCCGTCCTCCTCTTCGACAACAGGCTTGATTTCCCTACCGTTGCAACGTCGCCGAAGTCGTAAACATCGGGCATTTAGCGCACAAACCATTTTCGCGCTTCTTTGAGAACAGAATCACTTGGACGAAGTGCGACGCCATCGTAACTAAAAAAAAGAAGGCGAGCCGCCAAGTCGCGTCAAAAACGAAAAAGTTTTTCCTAAAAAAAACCTTCGCTGAACTTGCGTCAACATCTGACTGCGATCGCGATTATTCAGTTCGTATATGGCTCGAAGCCACGACATCGGACACCGCACGGCCTCGAAAATAGTCTACTCGGAATAAAACATAAAAGACGAGCAGACTCGACATCAACTCGTACCTTGAATGTTGATTGAGTCGTTTTATCCAAGCCCGCTAGCGCATAATCGTCGCTTTCCGTCTCCGGGTTGTCGCCGGACACTTCCATGTCCTCCGTTTCGGATTTGGACGTCACTACGATGCGACGCATCCATCGTTTCGACGGCGCTTCCGCGTCCCGATAAAACTTCGCTGTGGTGATCTAAGACCACACGATTACTGCTGAATAATTGCCTTCTTTTTTTCTTGTTGTACTTCAATGAGCTCTATTGGCAAATCGTGCGCAATTGTTGTTCCCTTGCACGCCAACGTAATAATCCTGGGTAGACAGCCGGCCTCAAGAACGGCGCAACAACGATCCGGCGACGTCTACAAAAAAACAACCCCGAGTAGTCAACTCTAAACAGTAAACGTCTTTTTCTGTACTCGAACGTGCGGAACGATCGCCTTCATGCTCAGGGCAATGACACGAACAACTTCCACAGACGTAAATGCCACTGCATCCAAAGATAAATCTTTTGCAATCAATAGTAGGGGGTTTAATATAGACTACCGTGTTTTTCGGACGCCAGCAGACAAGAATTCAGTAAGACGAGCAAGAGCTGAAAGATTTCATCATCCGAAAACAAAGGCGGCTGATCTAAGACGTCTTCGAATGACAGACAGTTCTGAGACGTTGGAGAGTCGAAGACAAAGGTACGAGAACCGAAAATTCGTCACTCACTTTCGTCAGATCGGCGTAGCCGCGCGAAGCCAGATTGATTCCGCTCATGCGATGGTCTTGGAATGATTTCAGCAGCATGACTTTGCGTTTCTCGCCGACGTAAAGCCGATTGGCAAGTGCGCCGTAATGAGGACCCTACAAACAAACCAAAGTGAATTCTGTCCCGGAAATTAGAAGACGTTTTTACCTGGGGATAGCCAGCTAGAATCTGCAAAATGTGAACGAATTTCACATTGGGTGCCTACGAAAACGAAAAAGCTTAACAACGGAAAGAGTTGGACGGTAAACCGCTTTCTACTGGTTCTTTTTCTTCTTCCATGTACGTTATCAGTTCTTTGAGTCTCCTGACTATTATGAGTCTCAACGATTGCCGCCAGACGGGCGTCATAGCGATAGCTCGCGTTGCTTCGAAGTACGCAGTCGAAGCGCTGATGCTTCCTCTGAAGACGAAAAATAAAAAATTGCTGATAATACGTCAATAGAACGCGGTACTTTTCAAGCAATAGCCGTCCGCAAGCGAGAAGATATTCCAAAGTCGTTTGACCCAGCACGGTAAACGAATCCGTATCTTCTAGCAATTTCTTTTTCTTCTTTTTCTCGATATAAATAACCGCCTCGTCGGAGACCTAAAGAAGCGTTTTTGTTCGCAAAGCAGCGGTTTGACGCGGTATCGTACTTCGGGTCCAATTCTTATCAGGTATTGACTGAATACTCCCAAAGTGGCCATATGGGCGTCGCTCTCTCCTGAATCCGGCTTTCTACATTTTTTACGGACGAGTAGAAGTCTCCCATGAGGTGTTCGCATGCACGAACGCTTACCCGAGTTGCCTGATCAAGGCAGGCAACAAAACTTTAGAACTGTAATCTTTCAAGTTGCCGCCTAATTTAGCCCAATATGAAAACTAAACAATTCGCATGAAAAACGAAGCCCCCAATTGAAAAATTCATCTCAAACCTTGTCGACTGGCGGAAGAGTCAGCGCAAACACCGCAACGTACTTCAAGCGTCTCGTGTTGAAGAATTTCTTTTCTTTTTCGTCGAATTCCTTCAATCCCGGATAGCTAATCTCCGGCTCGCTCTCGAGCGCTTCGCCCTCCATCGCCGTCGCTCCGGCGTCGTCAAATCGACCTTCGAGTGCCATCATCATCTCCTCGTCGCCGGGTCCGCTTCGCATCTCCATGAGCATTTCGAACATCATCTCCCTCGACATGGGCCCGCCGAAATCGTCCGCGTCGTCGTCGTCGTCGTCGCCGTCGTCGTACATGTGACGAAAAAAGAAAGGCGACATGCGACGAGCGTACGCGTACGGCATCATCATTCCATGACGTCCGCCGCCCGCCATTGGCTTGCCGCCTCGTCCGCCGCCGCCGCCGCCGCCGCCTTGCATCGCGCGGATGCGATTCATGAACGCGCGCTTCGCCGCCTTCTGTTTCCTTTCTTCATCTGAGATGAGAATCATTTACGATGAATTGATACGAAATTGTGCTCTTTGTTTACCGATGAGGTGAATCCAACTGCCGATTATTGCTTCTGACGTTATTTTAGCGTGGTTCAGGTGCTCGGCCAACGCCGCCTTCCACAGATCGCTGCCAACTAAAGCGACAACGTTAATAATAATAATCGTATTCTCCTCTACACGTACTCTTCTCGGGAGGCGACGCGTAGACGAGATCGTAGACGAATGCGGCGAGACGGCTGACGAGCATCCAAGCGTGATGACCGGCGTGCGTTTCCGCGTGGATGACACGTTTTTGATCGTCGGCAGTCATGACGGTGTCGAGGGCTAAAAGAAAAAAAATTAAAGAAAGAATCGCACGTTACGGACTTTCTCGTACCAGCCGACGATCGTGTCGGCACTTGGCAACACGAAGATCCGCTTATGGAGCTATAGAGCAATTAGAAAATAAAAAGAATTGAAGAGGGAGATTCCTTACATCGAATCCCTGTCTGTATGGTAGCATCCGAAACAGACGTATTTGCGAGTTTTATCCACTATCCTTTCGTATTTCTGGTACGTGTCGAAGACGTAGCAGTTGCACTGGTGGCACTTTTTCCTACGCGCGCAAAAGGTGCATGAAAAATCGTACAATTTACAATAATAATAATAATAATAAAACGTCCTACTCCAAGAACACGACTTCGTGACCTTCGCTGTGCGTCTCAGGAAATCTCTTATCTTCATCGAAACAATAGAAACATCGTAACCTAGTGATTTTTTTCTCTCTCACTTTCGTAGCAGTCTTTGCAGATGTTTCCCTCGAGACAGACTTTGCAAAAATAGCGCGTTCCGGGAGTCTCCTTTCCACAGCTCATGCAGTGAGGGGTAAGGCCAATCTGGTCGCAATAGAGAGCGGCAAAACAGTTCATACGCTGAAATAAAAGCCAAAAAAATTAATAGAGCATCGATCGTATCATCTGCCTCACCCTCACGTCGTCTTCGGACGTGCACTTGTTCTTCTCTTCGTCTAGCCATATCAGAACGTTAGCCTTGGCCTTGGGAAGAAACTCCATCCACTCCTTATACGTCTTAAGTAGTCGCCGATCATTGGTCTCTTCGCTATCGTTCTCGTCTTTATAGCGAACCGGCTCGTAGCCAACTGGACGACGAGTAAAATTTTAGCACGGACGGTGAAAATAGCGTGTATCTTACATCGAGCAGCTTGGAGAAGAAATTCGAATACATTCGCTTTTGTGAGAAAGGCCAAGTCGTCGGAATCCCAAGCGAAATCGAAACAGTGCATGGTGTAAGTTTGATAGGCAACGAAGCACGATCTCGTAATCCTACCGATACACAGAAAACGTAGATTTATCGAGTGGCGGAGAACTGCCACTACTACTCTACTGACGGTTGAGTGGCGTAAAGGGCTTTCAGTGTTTCCATTAGAAGGAGCAAGAGTCTGTGATACGATTCGCGCACGTTGCGAACGAGGTCGGCACCGCATCCTTCCAAGCCACTGAGATAGCTCCTGCATAAATAAACGAGATGAGAAACGCGTCTTCTCCTAATTCAGATAGCAGCCTACCTTGGAAAATCCGATTGGAATTTCAAAAGGTTTTTCAAAAAGCACAGCAAATGAATCTGAAACGAATCTCTCTCTACAGTGTTAAGATATACTTATCGATTCCTCTTACCGTGATGGAATTGTTTTCCCTTTTGCACGCTGACATGAAGTCGGTGGCAAAAGCGAACGCTTCAGCTCTGACAGAAGCCTTGGTCGACCGTTTAGTAAAAATTTGTTTCAATCTAAGTGTGATATATACAAAAATAGATGAAGGCAGCAAAAGCGTGTTTACCTTTCCAGTGAAATTCCTTCGAGTCTGATAAATTCAAGTAAAGAACTGGCAGTTGAGCTTCGAGTAGACGATTTACGTTCTCGTGCTAAAATCTGGTCAAACGAGTTAGTTAATTAAACATCGCTATAGCAGAATGCCAAAACTCACGTGTCTGAAGCTGTGGGCCTGTTTCGTAACAGACGACAGTCTTGACCAGTTTTTAGTCTTAATCTTCCACTGAGACGAAGTAGAAGTCTTGACGGCAAGTACATCTATCTCTACGGTGGGCTCTGACAAATAACGTTTCTTACCGTTTGATCACGTTCGGCAAGAGACGTGCAAAGAGGATTCAACGTAAGCAGAAAATCTGCCTTCTCTCGACAAGCCAAAACTACGCCGGGGCACAAATTACCAAACGATTTGAGTCCAATTTAACTGAAATGTACCTAAGGAGTCGATTTCGCCTCCGCGCTCTTCCTCGTTCCCATCCACCTTTTGTTTTTTACTAGCAGGAGGTTCCGAGTCGGCTAGGTCCTTTTCTTTCTGAATGAGCGCCCGTCGTCTCTCGACCAGAGTCCAACGCAGGGACTCCGCGGCGTTGAATGCGTGGATGACGCCAGCAGGAGGCTCGCCCGCCGCCGTCGCTCCGCCACCAACTACGAAAGATGTAGATGTGACCCTGGCCTTCAAAATAAAAATTTGGCGAACGCACCAAGTCGAATGAGATATTCGTGTAGACTCGAGTCGTGCCACAAAAGGGCGCCGAACGTTGCTCGAACGGCAGAATCGATGAGCTGATTTCCTATGCGCACACGAGGTTGTTTCTTCCAACAGCTGAGAAAAGATATAAAGAAAAGGAATCCAGTCACAAGAAGAATCTATTACTATTCAATCAATTCGTTTCCTAAGCCTCCTGTTGCAGTTGAAAGTGATTGGAGAAAACTTCTCAAAGCCAAATTCGCCGAATTTTTGTCACTCTAATAACACGGGAAAATAGAAAATAAAAGAACAAGCGTACAAATATCTTACGAAAGTCTGAGACGACAGCATCGCTTTCCAAATCGCACTTCCTTCGATGTTTGAATCTTTGAGAGAATCGTCTAGACAAAATCTTAACGCTGCGACTGCGACGATCGACGGATAGCTAACCAGGTCGCTCAGCAATGCCCAAGCTACAGATTTGACCACACAACGTCGCCAGGTGAAGATGCAGATCGTACGCCCAACATAAAGAAATGATTGGACGTCCCAGAGCACTCAGCTAAAGAAGAGCGTAAGCTCGTAATTCCACGCAGAAAAAATAGCACAGGTAGTTACAGAAAATTTGTATCCCCACGCGTTTGTGCTGCTGTCTGAATGGAAGAAGAACTGCAGACGATTTTTACTTCGAATCGTTATGCTCTGCGTCGCAACCACATCACGCGAAAAACGTCAAAAAAACGGATAGTGCTTCCTACCGAAGGCCACGTGTCCGAGCCAACTTTTCCGTGATACTTACGAACTTCGCCAGACGAATCAGTGAACTCCAGGTAATCGTACCTGCAAAGAACGTCATTGAAAAGACAATGCCAATTCCTTGGAGCGTGCCTCTGCTCTGTTTCGCACTGCTGGTCGAATTCGAGTCGAAAAGAGACGCAACCCAAACACTCGAACGTCTAGAAAACGAGAACAATATATTGTGCAACGAATCGGTTGCGGTGTGGTGGAAGACAATGTAATTCTTTACCTGGCGGACATTGGTGTTGTTTTCGTACTTGTGAGCCGATTCCCTTGTCCACGTCTGCAGCACGACGTTCGCTTCGGTCTTCCGAAAGAACGATCCGCGCGGCTAGAAATTAAGGCGAAATTTTTATCGATAATCGACTGCACGCAATTTTTCACCTCGGGAAAAAGGTGGCGAGCGTCTCCGATTGTCGAAATATCGTTCAGAGTAGTCGACACGGGCAGAAGAGCGCGCAGAATTCCGAAGCACCACGGTTCACTCCGCATGAAAACGTCGAGATTCAACACCGCCATCTATGCAGAACGACATGTCGCGCGCGCAAAAAAAAAAATCAATCACTCACAAGCTGCCTAAACGCCATTCCGACCAACGACTTCTTCAATCTTTCGACGTACACAGTCTAAAGAATTTCTCTTCGAGGTTAGCTAATTTATGACGAACGTTTATTCCTCCTACCGTCTTCTTCTCAAACGCTTTCACTCTCTCCAAAAGACGATACGAACAGTCGGTCAAAATTTGCGTATCTGCGATTTCATTAATTAAAATCGACAGAAAAAATCGCGCGTTTTCCTTACATTTCATCATGACCATTCCGACGGCGTGCCGCTGTTCGTCCGTCGCTGCGCCGCTCGTCAGCTGCCCGTACGCCCACGTGCACAAGCTCCTCTGCAACGCGCACAAAAGCTGAACAAGATCGCTGGGACGGTGCACTGGAGGATGACAGGGAGTCAGCCACTTTTCGGCCTAAACCAAAAAAAAATCGACTAAAAAAAGTCTCTTCACTGCGTCGACGAACCTCTGCCTCGGCGACCCGAGCCAACGTCGACAAAATTCCCAGAGCCTCTTCACCGGTGAAATTCGCCTTAGAGAGAGAAACCCAATTAAAATTGACTCCGTGATCGAATCCCACTCACTTCGACGAGGCCTTGCGGCAAGCCGAGCAAGCTGTCGGCGTCGAGAGTCGTATAGAAGCGATAGAGCGACTCGAACGTCAAACTCTGCGACGGCGTTCGTATGTTCTCCTGAGAACGTCGTTATGATTACGAAAAAAATCTCGCACAATGTCGACATTCACTTTGAGTGACGTGATGACTTTGTTCATGTGAAAGCGTCTCGTCTCGTCGTCGGGAAAAAAGACTTCGGCGCCTTCGACGATGACCGTCGTCGCGATCTGCTGAACGCTGCTTCGATAGCGATTCGGACTGTCGACGATGTCGCTCAGGTGCTGATAGACGTCGCAGGTCAATAGCTGATGAGCCTTTGGATGACGTCGATCGGTAGAGTGCACGAAAACTCGTTTTTCCTCTCTCTATCTCTTACGTTTCGGTCTCGTCGCCAATCTTCTCTTTCTTTGCTGTTCGGCATGCTGAGATGCGGGAGAAGGTATTTGAGAAGATGAAGGAAATAGAAGCGAGCCGCTTCGTGACGAAAATCAGACCTAAAACAGTAGAGACGATGATCAAGGTCACCGCGTAGTGTACACGTGTCTTTACTTGTCCAAAAGGGTACTATAGACGTCCCAGTAGAGTCGCAGTGTCACGCCGTCGACGTCCAGACAAGGATCCTGAGGAAGTGATGAAAACAATCGGCATTACATTAGAAAAAAAGTACTTTTGCTGGAAATACTCGATCGCCTCTCTGCTGTTTTGAAACGCGAAGCTATACAAAAAAAAAGAATCAATACAGAATTGATCCGAAAACGACGTAAGAACTGACTAAGCTATCGGCCATAGACGCGGCAAAAGCCAAAAGATGCAGAGCCGTTTTGTCAGACGGAAACGGCACGTCCACTTGGCTCAAGTCAGGAAGAGCAGCTTGACACTTCTATACAGATAAGCTCGCTAGTACGGAGAAATTATTGCCGAAAAAAATCAAACGTACGAGACTAAGCAGACTGTCTTCAATGCCATCTGAAACGTCGCGATAGCCATGGCAACGAACGTTGACGAGTCCAATTCTTTCGGCTGTTTCCGAACGAGGACCAAGAATCTTCACTATGTAATACTGGAGAAGAGAACGACGTTGGACGCACGTCCAAATACAGTCAATAACGTAACCTACTCTGCCGGGTCTGACGTCATCAATAGGAATTTCAATGTCGTCCCTAGAGGTCAATAGAGCATCATTATTTATTATTAATATTTTAAAAAATCTACATTTCAGGAGCCGTTTCAAAGTAAGCGACGGGATAAAGACTTCCTTTTGATTGGTTATCAAGCGATCTACGAGAAGAGAATACCAAAAGAGCACGGGCTAGCTTTCTCAGATTCGCACTGGTTCCGAAAGGCTTCATACTCTTCCCGACCCCAATGATTGTACGAGGCCAAAGTTTCGGCGAACTCCTCCTCCTTGAATTCCCTGTACGGAAAACGAATGAGAAAGGGAAGCTGGCGGGAGAACGTACCCTTTGATGGTGCAGACGAGAATGAGACCATTTCTGACTCCGTTAGCTCCGCGAACAGTCTAAAAAAGACGGGTTCACTATAAAAACCCGTTCTCGTTTCGCGAGAATTCGTTGCCTTTAGCGAGAAAGACGTCGCTTCAATGCGAAGTGAATCGGCGCACTGAAAAACGATGTTCACTTGAACCTTTCCGTCGGCTGAGAGATAGGCTGTAAGCAAGGAAACACGGATTACTAATCAAGTGGAATATCCTTGCGTGCACGATTACCTTTTGAGCTCCAAGGCGTCTCCAGAATGTTGCCAATAGCCGTGTCTTGACCTTTTTCGCCGCCGTCGTTGTAGACTATTTCCAGGTCCAATATTTCGGCTGAGAGAGCGCAGCTATTCAAGCCCAAGCACATTTACATGTAACTCACTATTGGCCTGAAAGGCGAGTTCCGCGCTTTCTGCCAACTGGTGAAGCAGAGGCACGACGGAGAGATGAATTTCGGGATTTCCTGCAGAAACTCCCTAATGCACCCAAAAATTTCGACTAGTCCGGGGTTACTCAGTAGAAGCTGAGCCATGCGTAGAATGTGAACTATCGAGCCCCTGGCTACGGCTAAGCCGAGTAGAGCGTGAAGTCCATCGGAACTAATGGCACCTGACGCATCGCTAGAAAAGAAAGCGCAAGCCTTATCCCCCCATCCCTTAGTGAGGCAACGCCGTCGGCTCTAGGGCTAACTGGAGCAGATTCTCAAGAAAGTCATTCACTTCATTCAGTATAGATTCGGAAAGAAGAGCGGGACGCTCGGAGGAAGCCGGCGCTATAGAGAGCGGCGGCATCCCATTGACAGCCAATCTAAAAGAAGCAATAAATACATTTACACTAATAATGGAAATCAACACGCGCCTCGATTGTCGCAACAGAGTGTCACGCAGCTGCGAACTCGTCGGCATCGCCACGGACGCGACCGAACGAATCATGCTGAAAATCCACAGCGCCGACGAGTCGAAGACAGTCGTCTCCTGTCCCACACCTCCAACACTAAAAAAGTAATCGAAATTTGCTCCAATGACAATAGAAAGGGGGGACTACTACTAACTGGACGCCTTTCATGACGAGACATCGAATCCGAATGTCCGAACCGCCGTTCTGATTGTGCCGAAAACCGACGACAATGACGGGATAGTGTCGACGACAGTTCCGCAGGAGCGATATCCTTCCGGCGACCCCCTTCGCTATCTTGACGTCGGCGAGCTGCTTCATGCCCTTCGCGTGACTTCCCGCCGTCACCTCGATCGTTGACGGAACGAAACTGTGATCCGACGGGAGCACGTGAACGTCCAATCGATGAACGATGACGTTCGGCTTGACGTAAATTCGTATCCAGTTCTTTCCCTGTCGGCCGGCGCCCACCTGCCAATAGTCGCCGAGATTGCCGTTCACCATCTTGTACGCGTCCGCCTGATTGCTCGACGTTTCCAGGCGAACGAAACACTTGCGCGTCGGCAGGACGCTGTCGCCGGACGCGGTCGGCGCGTCGACGTCCATTGGAGGGAGAGAGAAAAAATTCGACGGTTTTTCTGATTTAATTAAAAAATGCAAATATTTGATCAAAAGACGTGCCTCTGTCTCTATACCTTTTTTCGCTGCCGAGTTCATGAAGTGCTGAAGGAGGCGATGTCTCATCTTCAGCAGGACCGTATACATGTCGAGAGAAGGAGGTTGCGTTATTTCGACGGGCGGCCTATTTCGTCTGAGAAACTGACACACACAAAAAATACCAACTTGCCTTCATTATCATGTGTATGCATACGGCAAGAATCTTTGGATCGAGATCCGAACTCCACTCCTTTTTGTAATCGACGGTGTCAACGATTCCCGGCATGAGCCCAGACTCTCCAAACTTCCAATTCAAATCTGATAAAATTTCGGACGGCGACCCGTCAATCAATTTCAAAATCTGAACGAATCAATAATTAAAAATCCCCTCCTCTCCCCTCCAAAAAAAAAACGAACCCGCCGAATGTGCTCAATGTCCAAAACCCCTTCCCCGTTAAAATCAAACTCTTCAAACATCTAAAAAATGTCCCTTTCAGTTTCAATTCCCTCCCCGAGTTTGTACCGCAACCTTCATCGCTTCGTCTCGACTGCATCCTCGCCGAATCCAAAACTCGCAAAAATCGGTGAACGTCATCAAATCCTCCGAACCGTCGCGTTTCTTGTCGTCGAGAATTTGCAGCAATTCGTTGCGATATCTGCGCAACGGTGGATCGATTGCCACCGATCTAAAGCGGCGCGCACCTTAGAATATTTCGCTATCGAACGATCGACTCTACTTGATTTCGGACAACTCTTCGCGGAGCGCTGCGGCATCGAAGAGAACGGAAAAATCGATCGGCTTCTCTTCTCCAGCTGCGACGACGAAAGACGTCATCCTTGCTTCTAATCCTAATCGCGAAACGCGTCTCTCACCGTCTTCGGCGAAGCGATGATGACGACGAGGCCACGGAAGAATCTACGGATACGACAACGCGTGAATCCCCCCGAGAAAAGGGCGTCTTCGTGACGCGGATGATAGTTTACGTCGTCGATCGCGTCCTCGCCGCCGTTATCGTCTTGAAACGGGCGATCTTGTCCGAATCCCACGTTTCCCATGAAGGCAGCCTCCACGCGGAGAAAATCGGAGAATTGATCCCGTATATAAATTGTGGACGCTTTGCTAAGAAATAGGGACCCAGAAATAGTTCGTACGAAGTGGACTTCTAATCCGAATGCCGATCCATCGAAGCAAAAGCACGAGGTCAGGAACCGCCATTTTGAAGCCGCCATTTTTTTGGCGCCAACGTGAAAAGCTATATTGTCTACAGTAGCTGCCCTAACACAAACGCACTGCTAGAGATACGATATTAATTGTATCTATAACTAGACTTTACTAGTACTCTAGTACAGTTGATTAGCTAGTGGCAACTGCTGCGAGAATATTGTGTCCAAACCGCTGGAAGATATGGCGGGGGCCTTTGAACGCTCCTGGCCCTGACGTCAACGAGGTCTTGCATTTCTGCGGTACAAACATGCAGACGTCTCCTGGTGTCTCAGTGCTAATTTTTTTGCAATAACTTATCAACATTCGCAGGCTATGATCGAGTAATTGAGCTAGATTATAACTTGAGACGCAGACTAACTCATATAAATATGCCGCCCCCGCAACAATTAATAAGGTTATCTGTCTAATGACTCCTCACTCCCCAACCCATTTCCAGGGAAATTGTCGCCGAGTAATCATTGAGTTGAGTTGTCTACTTCATAGTCGTTAGGTTCTGCCCCGGCCCGTACCACAAAAACAGGACGGTGCCTTGTTGCTGTCTCACTCCACTTCAGAAAGAGCTAGCTGACAAGCGCCAGATCAGATCGTCGAAGTTATCGGTTAACCAATATGAATGGATCAATCAATTCCACTTTCAACTCGACGCCGAATTCGAGTCTATTCAACGATACGGAAGGCTCCGCGTCAATCGACTTTTTTCTGTACGTGCAACTGACTGTCATCGCTCCCACAGCAATTCAGAGCATTCTTTGCGGTATCGCTCTCATCGCTATCGCACGCATACCCGCTCTACGCACTGGTGAAAACCTCTTTATGACCAATTTGATCATCGCCGACGTGATTCGCACATTTGTCGGGATCTGGCTCGCGGTCTACTCCATTGGCACAATTGAGAGCGACGCTGAAGAAGCTCATCACGGCAGAGCTTGCATAGCTTTTCTCTTTCTCTGGCATTTCCAAATTTTCTGGTCAATGTGGGGCACCGTTCTCATCTCCTTCAGTCGTTATTTGACTATCGCTCGCCCATTTCGACCGAGCATCACAACTCGAAAGGCAGCATTGGCAATTGCTTCGACGCTGACTGTTGGAATTGTTGTCGCCTCTTTACCTTTTTACACGTGGGCTAAATACCGACTCCGCTACATTTCGAGCGAATACTACTACAGATGCTCAATAGATTACGATGGCACCAGCAAATACATCACCTTTTACATTTTCTTCTTTGCCAGTTCTTATGCCATCCCTCTAGCACTGGTTACAACTCTGCTCGTTATGACCCTACACAAAATCGTTCAACAAACTATTCAGCGAAGAAAGCTGCGTTCAGGCGTCGTTGACTCCGGCAACGGCGGAAACTCAACAGAAAAATTGCAATCACCAGTGATGGCTAACTCGAAAGCCTTTTGGTACGTTATCGCTGTCGTCTCGACGAACGTAATTCTTCCTGCTCCGTACATCATTGGAAGACTGCTCTACCACCAACGACTGGAAATGGAAGCTCTGTTTAGTGTCGGTTCAATCATTATGAGAATAGATTTCGTCATCAATTCCATACTCTACGTTTTTTGGGTTAAAACGTTTAGCCGCTCACTCTTGGATATTATTCGATGCCGAAAAATACGTTCTAGTGCCGTGAGAATGTAGTGAGACATCACAGGAGATTGTGTCAGTAAAATTCGACTTTTTCCGAGTGTTGTCGTCGTTCTTGTTGAGTGCGTAGATAAGCTTTTATGCCCTGTGAACGCAATATACAATCAATAAATAGTACAAAGCACGCGGATTCCAGGCGTCGCTTACTTCAACATCGTATTCCGTGTAAAACAAAGGGAACAAATCTGAGACGCTTTCCCGTAAGCTTTTCTAGTTCTATGTTACTTTTGAGAAACCCAACCGTTCGTTCTGTCAGCAAATACTGTATTTAGTTAGTAGAGTCAGGCCTTTCTTTCCGCCACATGAGAAGGACATTTCGTTTTCGAGGCTCTCTTCGTTTGTATCGATGACGTCATCAAAAGCGTTTTCTGCGTTTTCGCTCGAAAATTCTTCTATTGGCTTCGCTGGCGATTCGATTGGCGTTTTCCTGAGCGGATTGATCAATTAGGAAGACAGCGGTAAGCGTTGAACGTCCGTTTGACGCGATTCGTCTAAGGAATGGGCTCGATAAGTGAAATCGACGAGCGCGATTGCGTTTTCTGACCTAAAGGCGGCTTATCCGAGGACACGGAGCTCGGTGAAGACATCAGCGAAGACAAGAAGGCTGAACGAAGAGTTGCGGCGAGCACACGGCGCTTTTTCTGCAGCCGATCTTGAACGAAGCGAAAGCGCGCTAAGGGACGAAAATGAACGGCGAAATAACGAAGGAAAAGACTTACATAAAAGCGTCGTTGTTTAGTCGAACCACGTTTTCTCCGCCATCTTCTTTCGATGAAAGTGCGAAATCTTGCACCACCTAACGGGATTGTTATGCAATCAATAACCAAAAACCGGTATTCAAACCGGTTTTTGTTTCGCGCCTCTATGTTACCGACCAACCAGAGCGCTGGGCGAGCCCCACGTGATTGCAACGGACCAATGAGCACGCTGGGCGGGGTTACGCTGTTCATAAGCGAAGTGCACACCGATTTTCCTTCAGTTGCGGCTGAGGGTGGATGTTTCGCGGTTCGCTGCGTCTCGTCCTTGAACGGACCGGCTCGGGGGAAGGCAAAAGGCAAGTCTGGATTGGCGGATCAGCGTGGCCCACGGTTTTTACCGTGCCGGAGCCTGTAGGCAGGGCGAAGGGGGGCTTCGGCCTCGGTACGCGCACTGGGCAAAACGATCGCTGATGTCTTATTGTTGCCAACAAGCACGAACTGCGCTAGGCTCGAGCGGTTACGGCTTGGAGGGGGTGTTCAAAAACGGTCTGGTTGCCGGCACTTTTCTCACCCGATGGCACGATTAGACGGAGGATGATCCGGCTCAGGTGAAGTCAATTCGGCATTGCACTGTCTTTCTTGTCGGCCTCTACAAGCAGTGGTCGGCCGTTCTCCAACTCAGAAGCCCTGGTTCTTAGCCTTGTGCTTACCAATGCGGTCAGGTATCGTCGCGCCGGGGGACTCGGTATTAGGGACCGACTACTCGTCCAGGCGGATACTGATTGAGCGGGCCGATGAAGTCGCAACTCGCCCGAAACTTTTTGGAAGGGAGTCATCGCTTTGCGAAGACTTCCCTGGGCTACGAAGCGTCCGAACCTCCACGCGGTGTAGCCTGGATAACGCTAATACGGACGCAACAAAAAGGTACGTACGACGATTATTTGGCAGTGACTAACTCTTTTTTTTTTAGGTGGAAGCGTGACTCTTTTTTTAGGTGGAAGCGTGGCGCGAGGGGCGAAGATAGGACAGAACGATCGAGTTCGATAGCGAGTGTATGCATTTTTTGTATCTGAATAAAAATATGTCGTAAAAACGATTGATCGACGAACTGGCGTGCGTCATGATGTCTCCTCAGCGTCGTTCTTCCAAGCAACGAAAGGCGAACTCCTATCCTAACCAGCAAATTCGAACGCGCTTCGAACTTTGGCCTCGTAAAATATCGCCGCAATAGATATTATACGATCGACAATCGATAGCACGGCTCCCTTCGTCGAACGCGGCTCGTCGTCATGAATGGCTACGAGTTTCCCAGCTCCAGTGCATTCGTTCGCCGATAAAATAACCGCCGAATGGCCGCAATCGAACGTCCTGGCGATGCTAGCTCGTAAACTTGACGCGTTCACGTGACGAGACATTCGACGCTGAATTCGAGTCTATTCAACAATACGGAAGGCCCCCCGAGCATTCTTTGCGGTATCGCTCTCGTCGCACGCATACCCGCTCTACGAAATGGTGAAAACTTTATGACCAATTTGATCATCGCCGACGTGATTCGTACATTTGTGTCGCGGTCTACTCCATCGGCACAATTGAGAGCGACACTAAAGAAGCTCATCACGGCAGAGCTTGCATAGCTTTCTCTTTCTTCTGGTCAATGTGGGGCACCGTTCTCATCTCCTTCAGACGTTATTCGACTATCACTATCGCTCACCCATTTCAGCCGAGCATCACAACTCGAAAGGCAGCAATAGCAATTGCTTCGACGCTGATTGTTGGAATTGTTGTCGCCTCTTTACCTTTTATACGTGGGCTAAATACCGACTCCGCTACTTTTCGAGCGAAGACTACTATGAATGCTCAATAGATTTATGAAGATCTGTTTAGCGTCGGTGGAATAATCATGAGAATAGATTTCGTCATCAATTCCGTGCTCTATGTATTTTGGGTTAAAACTTTTAGCCGCTCACTCTTGGATATTATTCGATGCCGGAAGATACGTTATACTTCTGTGAGAACGCAGTAACGTCACAGGGGACCGTGTTGGTAAAATTCGGCTTTTTCTGAGTGTTTCTACGCGTCTTGTCCAGTCTGTGAACGCAGTACAATCAATAAATAGTACAAAGCGCGCGGATTCCCACGACCAGGCGTCTGATGTCGTCGATGGCGTCCTCGTTGCCGTTGCGATCTTGCCCCTTATCTTGACTTCAACATCGCATTCCGTGAACGCTCTTTCGAGAAACCCAACGTTCGTTCTGTCAGCAAATACTGTATTTAATTAGTAGAGTCAGAATAAACTAGAGTACACCTGCTTTGTCTACGGTAAAGGACGTTTTAGTTCAGACTCGCGTGCAACAAGAACTTCTAACGGCACGTGGACACAACAGTAGAATGCCTTACAGTCTATACGGTGATCTTAACAACTCCATTGGGAGCTTGCACAACGTCATTGGAGTCCCCGCGACTGTAACGCTTTGCCCTTGAGAAAAGAGACAAATAATATAGAATGAGAGATTCCCAATGAACAAATTACCCTCGAGACCCCAAACCACTGTTCGCCGCCCTCACTTTCTTGATGTGCCGAGACGATGCCAATTTCGATTCTAAAGCCTACGCAAGATATCATCATCACAGACACTCTCCCACGTCATAGGAGGAACCGACTCACCCCGACTTTTCGTAACAGATCACCGACTATATTCAGCGCCGCTATTCGCGACGACGGCGTCAACGGCACCGTCACTTCCGTGTGAGATGCGGACGGATTCGGGGTTCCGGGATCGGATGGGCCCATGATGGGAGTCGAGTACGGCGTTGGAGGTAATGCGGTGGGCTCCGATCCGTCCACGTCGTCATCGTCGTCGTTGTCGCCGCCGCCGCCGGCAGCGGCGGCAGCGACGACTTCGTCGGTTTTCTTTGCCGTCGTGGCACTTCGTATGGCCAATTCGGAACGCAGGTCGCGCGCTTCGTCTTTCAGTCGTTGGACCATTTCTTGGAGGCTCTCCTTTTCGTCCAATTCGTTTTCGAGCATGGCATTTCGTTCGATTGCCTAGGCAGAAAGATTTTCGGAGATCTCGAAGCGGCAACGAGAAGCCAGAACGGAACATACAGAATTCAACTGCCGATCAAAATCCTCAAGAGACACAACAGTCGCACTAGAAAGAAAGAGAAAGAAAGAAATCATTGAAGGAGAGAGACAAAGCCAAACGGATCCAAAGGCGTCATGAAGGCTTATCAGATCAGAGACTTGCGCTACCTCAGACTCTTCCCTTTCTCTACGCTAGCAAGCATTAAAAACGCCTCTAGTAACTCGTTGTCTCTCTAAGACAAACAGACACGATAACTGAGAGGCCTGCCACTGATTTATTGACTTTAACCACACACATTCTCAATCAGATTAATTGATTGAGGATTGCCTTCCTTTTACTACCGTCTAAACTCTTATTATATCCTCATATCCTCACGTACGTTATAGGAACCCATGAGAGACCAAGGGCAAACAGATAAAATAGAAGACCCTATGAGCTACCACTATCTCTCTCTCTATTGTCGTCTCTAGTACTCACCGTTGAGCCCGTTCGAGATCGTCATTCGTCTGCTCCAACTCTCGAACGTACTTCTGCAGCGTATCGCGATGAAGCGTCAGCGTGGCGACCTCTTCCTGAAGCGAGCTGACGTTGACGAAAGCGTCATTCTGAACCGCTTCGAGTCGTTCCTACGCGCGCGCGAGACTCAATCGCAAAAAAACGTTTCGTCTCGTGTCTCGATGCGTGCCTTGAGCGATTCGTTTTCCATTTCGAGACGACTTCTCGCGCCTTCCAACTCGCGAACGCGCCGCTCCGCTTGCTCGAGTTGCGCTTCGAGTTCGGCTTCGAGTTCTCGACTGCCTTCTTGAAACTCGTCTAGTTCGAGTCGAGCCTCTTCGAGGCTGATCGACGAGAGTCGCGATTACTAGGGGATCGTATCCCCTTCGGGGGAGTTCACCTGAGTTCGGTCTTTTCGAATTTTTCCTTCCAGTGGGCGATTTCTTCCTCTGGGGACGCGAACGATGGCGGAGTGGCGTTCATCGGTGCCGTTTGGGCATGTGGGATCGAACGTGATCGATCTGGCTAACGAGAGACGATGGAGAACGCGCGACGAGTTCGAAAACAACGAGCGGCGTACCTCGTTACTCGATTTGCGTTCTTGTGTGTGATGAGAAAGCGTCACGTGGGACGGAGGTGACGAAGTGCGTTAGAACATATCCGGGTTCGGCATTTTTTCAAACAAACATATTCAAATTGAACTCCTAGCAACTCCAATAAAAACGTCTCTCTCTCTGTGGATAAATGGAGTGCAGTGGCGCGAGCGAGCGTCTGATCAATTAATCAATAAAAGTTATGAAAGATATCTTTTAGCGCATATTAGACTATTTCATGCCTGTCTAACGCGGAGATGCTCATATGATCGGCAAGAGCATCAAGAACATCCAGTAGCAGATCCTTTGGCAAATTGCGAACTCTCGATGTCCTTGCCACCTGCGGAAAATGCTGTACAATTATGCTGAGTGCATGTCTCTTCATGTCATGAGCTTCAATTTTGTCAGCTGCTTCCAGAATCTACAGAGAAAGAGAGAGAGTTGCAATGCCATCTCGACACAAGTTTGTCCCTGCACCTCAACTACGTTTCGAGGCGAAACGTTTGTTTCAAGATTCAATTTGCAGTAGACCTGCAGCTGATTGTTTGTAAAACCGTAAAATTGAGGAGCAGCAAACAAATATCTAGATATTAAATAGACTATTTGAAAGTGGACGACAAAGAGAGAGAGAGCTAACAGTGAGTCCTCTGGTGGCATGTTGACATCCCCGTAATAAATGTAGCGAAGTAGGGATTCAAACGCTTGAGGTGACGGCACCGTTTCCCCAATAGAAATCTACGTGAAAAACTTTCTCCCCATTGGCTTTGCCATCCTAATTTACGCTCACATTCACTTCATTCTTCTCTGGCATAAATGATCGAAACATAGCCTCAAAATACCTACAACAATTAATTAAATACTATCCAGGCGTTCTCTATTTATAAAAAATAAGACCTGCATCTTGCAGCCAATACAGCCTAAAAATTCACAGACTAGCGAGGGAGAGAAGAAGTATTAAAACCCCGTTCATACCTTGTGACCGTACACTGGAGTTCCGTTCAGCAGCAACGTAATGTCATAAAAGGGCTCGCCCACTCCTTCAGTAAGAAAATTCCTCATGTCCGTCTCAAGAGAACTTCCTTCGTAAGTTGAAAAAATTAATCTGACTCGTTTTCATCACTGTTTTGGCTGCTTACCAACGCCTGACGTTATGGTGACTATTGGCTCTGGCGATCCAGCCAACAAGCCCAGCGGTTGCTCCTTTCGTCGCACTATCTCGACCATCAAGCTCTTCCCCAAGTTCTCAAACGCCGGACTCATCACAATGCTGCGATAGTTGACGTCTTTTACAATAAATCGAAGGCAGTGCTCCTAAGCATTCATCTCAAACAAAAAAGAACGAACGTATTAGACGAAAACGTGCCTTGATGCAATCCAGTTTGAATTCGGCTGCATTCTGTAGGGCAACCAAGACGTTGTTTTCACCAATCGCTAGTTCGATGTAGTGAACGCAGAGCTGTTCCAGCCGCTTTAGTTTTAGCTGGACGAATTTAGATAACATAGTCTACGTACGTCCAAGAGAGACGACGTACCGTTTTTGATATGGAATAGACTTCCATTATCAACTTTAGATCTTCGGTTGATAGTTGATCAATTTGCACTAGAATAATTTAAATTGCCTCCCTATGAGTGTGTCCTGTGTTTCGACAAAAGTACCACCTCCATTGAAGCAAGGGTGAATGGCATCCGTATACATAAAAACCATAGCAACTTTAAATGCTTCTGGTTTCATGTCGGGAAAAGAGATTTCAATTACTTCGGTCTCTTTGCCACTCTGTAAATGATAGAATACTTGCTGGCGTATTCCACAGCGAGGTGTCTACCTTTTTCTTTGCGCTAATGATGGACTGTCTCAGTACGGAAGATCGCGCGGCGACCATGGCACTGTGACCGGAGATCTTTTTCCGATCCTACGTCAATCGCCACCAAAATTGGTTCATTCAGCTTCTATCTCAGACAGACGTACTTTGCCTATGATGAAGGCGACGTCACAAAATTGCTGGTTCTTGAATAGACGTCCGAAATCGTCTTGAAGAGTACACTTGGGATACGTGGAAAGCTGCAATAAAGATAGTAACTCTTATTAGAATTAGGCAAAATCTGTTCATATCTACCTGAAACCGAAATATTTCTCCACTTCGCGCATTGTCGCCGACCGTTCCGCCAAACAAATACATGGAATCTTCCTTGACAGCAGCAGAATGAAACAGACGCCCGGACGGCGACTACAGCAAAAGCAAACGATTATATAGAAAAATATCTCGGACCTTAGACATGACATGGTACTCACCTCGCTATCCTCCGTTGGCTGAATGACTGACCACTCAAGCTTATCCAAGTCAAAACTAGAACGTTACATGTGTGAGCACCTTTGGAATATTTGAATTATGCCGTTTTTACCAGTGGAGTTGATGAGGTAGCTTGTTGTCAGCTGCACCGCCAAATACGTACAGGTGCTGGCCCAAGGCAACCATGGAGTGGCCGTAACGGCGCTGCGGTGGCGCCGTTCCACCAGTTGGAAGGTTCGTCGGAGTGATTCTCGTCCACCTGAAAAGAATTTCAAGATTGTGGCATTTTTCAATTTGTCTTCGCGTCGTTTTCGCCTTCTTTGTTTGAAACGAAACTGGTAGAGTTTGTTTGTGATCTTTGCGCCACTTTGGCCCGAGAAGACGAACATGCTGTCTTGCGTTGTAGCCACGGGAAAGTTGCAGCAAGTCGGCGGACAGTCACCAGTCTGCTTGATCTTTATAAAACATACGAGGTTAGGGGGAAGTGAACTATTTTAACTGTATTTATCCCCTACTTCTTCCCATCTGGGATTTTCCGCATTAAGAGGAATCGCCCACATATCATTCAGCCTATCAAACGCTCAAGACAGGTGACCCACTTTCATTAATTAAATAATTAATTTCCTACCTGGCATTTCCGTCGTAACCGGCGAAAATCCACAGCTTGTTGTCGTAGACAGCGGCGCCGTGAGCTGATCGAGCAGGCGGAAATCTAGCAAAAAATTTCAATTCCAAAAAAATTGATTCTAAGATCAATTACCGTCCTTCGATGTGTTTCCACTCGTACCACTGCCCCGTTGTAAACTTGTACTCAAACAGATCGTTTTTATTTCTCAAATTTGAATTCGAATAGATGTCCCCTAGGAATTCAATTCCACCACCAATCATATCTCGTGCAATTCCTTGTAGTACCAGTATAGCCTCCAAAGACAAACATGCTGTCCTTATAGACGACAGCTGAGTGATGATATCGAGGAGCAGGCGGAGCTCCAGTGGTAACCACCCTACAATAAAAAGACTTTCGTTTATGTATTGAAATAAATTTGGTTTTTCACTAAAAAATTGATTTTTTATCCTACCTGCCCCACGAATTGTCTTGACAGTCGAAACGAAGTAAATCGTTGAGCATTCGCTTTCTGTGGCGCACACAAGGCGGGGGAGGGACCACGCCCTTTATTATGGAACGCTTCTCTGCGCTTTCTTTTTCTCACCCGTTATCGCCGCCAAATACGTATATGGCGGTTCCCCACGACACGATTGTGTGCTTCGATCGCCTGAGCACATCGAAGAGGGCGATTTATAGAAAAACCGCGGTGCATCTCTCGCTTTTTTTACTACCTTGCTCCAACAAATTCGTCGCATGACGGCATTCGTCGCCAGCGGTGAACTACTTCTCCGGGATCAAAATTGAGAGAAAGAGTTTCTGGTACTTGGGACATTGCGGTTGGTGTGACGTTTCTGCAGTAAAGTGCGCTAGCGAGAACGTTCGTTGCAAACCATCTATGGTGCAACTGCTCTTTCTTCTCATCACTGGCGCCACAGCGTCGGTCCACGTCGTCTACAAAACGCAAAGCGGAAAAGCAGCAGCAAAGATAGACGTCTACGGCCCAAATGCAAGAACGTATCCTCTGAGATTAACCATGGATGTGCTGTGATTGACCGTTCTACGTGTACTAGTAACTTGAAGGTAGCAGAACAACGGAAACTGTGAGTGAGACAAATGACAAAATACTGACTGACAGGCACAGTTATTCATAGTTAACGTTTCGTGTTCTCATTGACGTTGACTCCTGTGTGTATTAATTAATGCTATTCAAGTTATTTGGACAGAATGTAAGAGCTTACCGCAAACCATGACATTGGGATGATACTGCTTGATGGTAGCCTCTTCCCAACCTCCAAACTTTTCGAAGTCATCAAAGGAGGGATCGTTGTTTTTGTAGCGAGGGTACCTACATTATGTACTAATCAATTGACGGCGCAGCGTGCACTTCAGTTTACCAGAGTGGAACTGATTTACCCTCTTCATAGTCATTGCCCATGATCTCCTCCCAATAATATTTGGATGCGTACACACCAGTGTCTTTGTGAATCTGCTAGTATTAATAAAAAGACAGTTCACGCGTATACTGAATCCGTAAAACCTTTGCAGTGTCAAACATAGTTTTAAAAAACTCTTGGTGTTCTTCTTTGCTATCCGGCCAGTACCATTCGGATATGTTTGGTGAAGTTCTATTGTCTTCGATGTCTAGCCAAAGGGTGCGGTAATGCAAGTTTTTCAAGGAATTAACTGAAAGGCGGAACCCTTTAATTAAATTAGATCACAGTGTTGCTCATGAAACCTGTTTTGGACACTTGCTCTGCAGGATTTCCACAACAATAGCAAGGGAACAGATAGACGTCCACATCGCTCATTCCAGCAGCCTGTGCATTTTCAAGAGTGCCCCGGGCACTCTCGTCCAGTTCACCTGAGCAAAGAGCGTTCCCATTCACCCAGTACTGAGTGGATTGAACCCCCCTCTCACGGATTACCGGTACTGCGGTGAGCCCTCACGATAGCAAAGCTATACCCTTCCTTTTTGAGACACTCGAACTGGGATTTGCTAACGATTGTCGAGACGTCGACGCCCTTGCGCTTGACGCAAGCTGAATACGCAAGATGACAGAAGAGCACTTTGAAGATAATGACGGATGATATCATGACGGCGTCGAGGAAGGGGCCAAGGCGGACCAGCGGACTACTGCGCGGGCGCTGTTTCACTGGTATATCTATGCTGCCATGTGATCGTTGGGAAACTGGTGCAAGCCGTGCATAATGCAATTAGGAGCACAATAGACCCTTTTCGGTGAAGGAGCTGGCCGCAGAGCCCTGGAGCCCTCCTGGAAGCTGCGAGAGTGGCCCGGATGATCAACCGTCAGTTTGAAATTTTGCTCTCTCTTCTCACGTTTTTGGCAATCTTCTCACTTGTAAATATTTCTCGAATTAGTGAAAAACATGATCATCGTTATTCTCGTTTTCCGAAATCATCGTTTTTTCCTGAATTTTCGTCAAGTTTTCAAAAAAATTTTCTAACTTCGTCGATTCTTCCCGTATTTTACCCGCGTGATTACGTAATGGTTTTCAGATTCTCTTTGAAGATTAATTATTGGGCCATATTGGTTCGTCATCGTTTCAATTACAAAATCATGATGGCTCGTCATCGTTTTCAATTCAAATTCAAGATTGACTCTCGTCTATATTCTTCTGTCGTGTATTTCAATCGTGAAATTTGCCAGGGTTTTTTGCTACTACTTCTCTTCCTTTGTGGGGATGTTGAGCTTAACCCGGGCCCTGTGAAATATCCGTGTGGTTGGTGCAGTAAATCGGTTAGATCTGATCAAGAGAGTATTCTTTGTGATTTCTGTCAACGTTGGTATCACTCTAAATGTGAACGTCTGCCACCTTCTGATTACACTTATCTCTGCTCTGAATCAGATTCTCTAGAATGGGAGTGTTCCCGTTGTGCTCTTCCATTCACAAATTTGAATCTTCATTCGGATGAATCGTCGTCATTAGACTCCATCATACTTGATGACAATTTGAGTTCCACATCGACTGATTCAGTCATGATTTCCGCATTGGATAATGACACGTCTTTGCTCTTGGACCCTTCGAATCTAACTCAATATGGGGAGCCTATCACTTCTCTTCGGTCCTATCACTGCTCAAACTCTGGTGTCATCTTTGCACATCTCAATATCAACAGTCTTATTGCCAAACTGGACTGGATTCGACTCATTCTACGACGTTGTTCAGTGGATGTTCTGGCACTCTCTGAAACAAAGCTGGATGACTCCATCTCTAATAATTTTCTTTGTGTCGAGGGATTTGAGCTTTTCAGAAATGATCGCTCACGTCATGGCGGAGGCGTCTGTTTATATGTCTCAAGCAAACTTTGTTCTTCATCACTTCCAGCTCCGGATTCACTACAAAATCTAGAAGTGATTCTTGCGGAAATACGCCTTCCTGGAAAATTGAAGAGTATTGTGGGAGCAATTTATCGTCCTCCGTCAAGTAGTGTCTCCATCTTCATCGACTCTCTTTCTTCAATGTTAGATCACATCTACTCAGCTTCGTTCTCAGATGTTTTGCTGATGGGGGATATAAATGTCGATCTCTCGAGCTCCTCGAAGACTTCAACGCAAGTCTCAGATTGCCTTGATCTCCTCCAACTAAAGAATTTAATTACTTCTCCTACTCGCGTCACTTCGTCTACGTCATCTCTTCTGGACGTAGCTTTGTCATCGATGCCAAGTTCCTTTACAGCACCTGCGTCTATTGATGCATCGGGTATCAGTGATCATAACCTTATCTGTGTCGCCAGAAAGGTGCATCTTTCATCGTCTCGTCCTCCTCGTTTTTCTCGCAAGCCTCGAAGTGACTCGTCTGCCTTGGACTTTATTGAAGATCTTTATCATGTCCCTTGGTCTGTGATATCATCCTTCACTGATGTTAATGATCAATGGGACACGTGGAAGTCATTATTCTTGGACGTGGTAAATCGTCACTTTCCTTTATCCTCGTCACGCCGGCGCAAACACTCTTCTCTTCCTTGGATGACTAAACAAATCATTGTTGACATCAGACAAAGAAATTTCTATCGAAAAGCCTCAATTTCTAGAAAGCGCCCTTTGGAGGAAAGGCGGTTTTTCAATGAAAAGTACAAGAAACAAAGAAATGTTATCAAGTATCGCTTACGAGCGGCTAAGGAGAACTTTTTCATTGAGAAATTGACACTTCTTAGTCACAATCCCGCTCGGTTTTGGTCTACCATCAATTGCATCACGGGACGACGTAAAGTTGTGTCTGATCAGCTCCCTTCTGCTGGTGAATTATGTGATCAATTCGCATCAGTAGTTGGTATGTCACAGAGCTCAGAGCGTCGGCCTCGTGGCCTACTAGAAGAAGATTCTCTTGAAACGCATTCTCAAGCTGATGACGTTAATTCTTCAATTTTATTCAACTTCCCCTTAGTGTCATCAGATGAGGTCTCGGACCTCCTTAGAAGAATTGACGTCAACAAAGCCTCGGGTCATGATGGAATTGATGGGAAATTTTTAAAAATGGGAGCGTCTGCAATTTCACCATCATTGGCAAGCCTTTTTAATACTTCTCTCCAATCTGGGGTATTTCCAGATGAGTGGAAGTGTGCCAAGGTTGTTCCCATTTTCAAATCGGGTTCAAGACTTGATCCCAAGAATTTTCGCCCGGTATCGTTGCTGCCAATTGTCTCAAAAATATTGGAACATTTTGTCTTTCAATCTTTATGTGGCTACTTCGACAAGCACCTTCTTATTCCTGACTGCCAATTTGGCTTTCGAAAATCTCGGTCAACTCAAGATGCGATGGTTTGTTTGACTCAAGATCTTTTGTCTGGCAAGGACGCAGGTCTTCGCTCGGCGGCTGTCTTTCTTGATGTTAAGAAGGCCTTTGACACAGTCGATCACAGTTTACTTCTCCGAGGTCTGTCATCGTGTGGAGTGAAGGGAAAGGTCCTGGCATGGCTCTCTTCTTACCTCTTGGATCGTCGACAATTTGTCTCGGTCGGCTCTACTGCTTCGAACTTGTCGCCAGTTAGGAGAGGAGTGCCTCAAGGTTCAAAATTAGGTCCTCTTTTATTCAATTTCTTCACCCGGAACATCACCTCGGTCGTCTCTTCTCAATCGTCTCTAATCCTTTACGCAGATGATGCCTGTCTTTATTCCAGCAACGAAACTTTTGAGGGAGCGGTTACTCAACTACAACAAGATATTAATAGTGTGACTTCATGGTACTCTGAGAATCTGATGGCTCTCAATGGTCAAAAATCGGCTTTTCTGCTTTTTCCCAAGTTTCGTGATACTGAAGACACGTCGATCTATACGGTTTCGGTCAATAATGTCATTCTGTCGCCTTCACCTCACGTGAGATACCTCGGGGTTTTGGTTGATAGTCGTCTATCGTGGAAACCGCAGATGGACAACGTCATTAGGAAGGTTGGCCGAAAAATTGGTGTTCTTTACCGATGTCATCGTCTGTTATCCAACGCAGCTCGACTAGCGTTTGTTCGCTCAGTCATTCAACCGGACCTTGACTACGGGGCTGCCGTTTGGGCGGACGGATCAGCTGGCGTAATCAGCCGCTTAGCACAGATAGAAAAGAGGTATCTCCGTTGTCTGGCTGGTTTGCGTTATGACGATTCTACGGCCTCTGTTGGAGGAGTAGCAGCACTTCTCGATCTATTTCGTCTCAATCCAATTCGCACAAGGCATGCTACTCAACTAGGAATGTTGAGTTACCGCTGCTTGTGCAACTCCGCCACAGCTTCTGTTCTCGCGGCGAAAATTGGGCGTATTCAGCGCACCGGTGCCGCCACTCGTCTCAGTGCTTCTGGGGTCAACGTCATCCGACCACGCACCGAGGCACTTCGTCGTTCTCCATTCTTTCGGGCTCAAACTCTATGGAATTCGCTTCCGGCAATCATAAGAGGGAGTAATGATCCCGCGATCTTTAAATTGGGCCTGAAGAACTATTTCAATCAAAACTCTGTGTACTGATTTAGAGGTTATATAGTTATAGTTGTAAATATTGTCATTTTTCTCTTTTCTCCTTTTGCTGTCATTCCCCTGTATACGGTTTCCTGGAAGATCGGCCCACGTGCTGAAGGATTTCCGTATTAAAATAAAACTGTGAACTGAACTGAACTGAACGTCAAGTCACGTGCGCTAGCGCAACATCGGAATGTTTCGTTGGCTTCTCGTCGCCTCAACGTTGCAACTGCTCTTTCTTCTCGTCGCTGGCGCGACAGCGTCGGTCCACGTCGTCCACGAAACGCAAATCGGAAAAACAGCAGCAAAGGAAATTCGCCGATACGTCTACGCCGCTCGAGGCGTCCTCGCAACCGTCCACGGTCCAGACCCCGCCTCTCCCTGGCAACCGTCGCTCTGCAAAGCCGCCGACGACGAAATCATCTACCTCGCATCGCCGCACGGCGTCGTATCGAACGCAACGGGCCTCTCGACAAAACTCGACGAAGCGAACGACGCAGAACGACTCGTCATCCGCTCGTACGGCGCCGGCGACGTCGCCCTGCAAAAACTTGCCTGCCCCAACGTATCCAACGTCGTCGTCTGCGCGGGAAATCGGCCTCGTTCTCCTCTCCAGTGCGCCTATCGCTTAGCCGAACGACTCGGCGTGCGCTTCTCCCTTCACGGGGACACCGTTCCCGATCGTCGCCCCGCCCCCGCCCCGACGGGAAATCGCCTCTTCGCCGACGTCGACGTCGTCGTCGATCCGCTCTTCTCCGTGCGCGGTCTCCAGCCGTTTCACGACTTTCCCGATGGGGTCGATTGGTGGACGTTGGACGACTTCAAGGCGATTTTGACGCAGATGGAAAAGATGACGTTGAATTTCATCGGATTTCACACCTATTGCAAAACCGTCGATTATTGCGAGCCGACTGTGTGGGTGGGTCCCAAGGAGGACGTCAACGACGACGGCACCGTCAAGACGGGATATAAATCGGCGTACGCTAGCACGTTGCGTGGCAACTATTGGGGTTACACGGCGGGAAATACGTCAGATTTCAAGTTCGGTGGTCATCTCATGTTTGAAGTAAGTATAGAGTCTAAATTGCATTTTTAAAAAAAATTTTCAGTCGGAGTGTTATGGATCGGAAGTGCAGGCGGGAGCTTGTCCCCAGCCAATGACCGACGAGGAAAATCTGATGGTATTGAATCGCGCTGGCGCGTTCTGGGGCGAAGTGGTTGCCTACGCGCGAGCGCTTGGAATTAAAACGGCTGTCGGAAATCAGGCGCCGTTGTCTGATTGGTACGCCGTCAATACAACGGGACGGGCCGTTGAATTTTATGAAGGAATATTTACCAGGTAAAAAATGTTATTTGAATGACTGATGTCAATAGCGATGGTCACTGTTCTAGAGTACAGAAGGCCTATCCGGTTGACTATTATTGGCTGTGGATGCCTGAAGAATGGCTAAGTGGAAGTGCACAGGTACCTAATATACATGTACATAATATAATTTATATGTAGTCTCTATTCAAGGTCTCTGAAGTGACAAATGATATTATGGCAATGGAGTCGGCATACAGCAGCGTGAAACCGTCCTTTCAGCTCGCCACGTGCGGCTGGACGCCTGGACCTAAAAACAACCGCACCTACATCGATAGCATTCTTCCCGCCAACTGGGCATATGTATCGTCCCTCGACGCCTCTGTCGGTATGGAACCGCCAGACCCGGCCTTTAAGGACATCAAGCACTCAAAGTGGATTATTCCCTGGCTTGAAGACGATCCAGGTAACGAGTGACGAAATGACATATACCAATGATACATGTACGTTAAAATCACTCCTCCTTTTTATAGGCTTAACTGCTCCGCAGTTGTGGGTCAATCGTACGTTGGAGCACGTGAATCTCGCCCTGCAATACAAAGCGGATGGGGTCTTGGGCATTCACTGGCGAACGCGCGAAATCGGTCCCCAACTCGACGCGATGACGGCGTCTCTTCTCACGCCCGGGTACACGTCGGATAAATTTTGGCACGACTGGGCGGAGTCCGAATTCGGCCCGGAAATTTCGCAGACGGCTGCTGCCATATTTAAAAGCGTCGAATCCTTTCGCCTTCCAAGACCTGTGAACTGGGGCAGCAAATCGGAACACGTAAGATAAAACCAAAAATTCTTTTCATGACGAAGACAATGTTTTCTTTATAGGTTCAAGGCGGTCCGGGTTCCCTGAGTCCGGACACCAGCTTCTGCGACTGGTCTTCGAAGTACGCGTTTCTGGACGAACTGCAGGCGCTGCGAGAGTCCGTCCAAGGCCCTGCGAATACGAATCGGCTCATGTATTGGCTTCACAGCTTCAGGCGAGTATCGAAATTGAAAATTTTCTCACGTGCGCGATTGACATTTTTAGATACATGAGAGCCATTGCGATGAGCGAATGCAACTGGGGGCTTCTGAGCGAGGCCGTCAGCGCTGCTATGAACGAAACGGATATGGAGAAACGGAGACAGATTGCTGAAAACGTTTGTCTTCCTCTCCGAATATCGCTCATACAAAACGTAACCGATATGATGGCTCACTTGCTTCAAATGGTGAGCAGTGCCGGAGAAATGGGCACGTTTGCCAATTTGATGCTTCACTCTGGGCCGGGTATTTACGACCATTTGCTTATTAATTAATTAAATTTGACCCCGTTATTTAGGTCTTTTGAATGCGTCTGGTGAAGTTGTGGAGAACTTATTGGGTCGTCCTTTGCCGTCTGAGGCTATGCCGACGAGCAATTATGTTGCGCCGCCTCGAGTCTTTGTTCCTACTGTTCGAACGACGGTCGGAGAAGACGAGCAGCTCACAATTAAAATTATCGCGATGAGTTCTCAACCGCCTCACTCCGTCGTTCTCTACTTGACTCCAATTGGCTCAAAAGAGGTAAATTGATTATTTGTTTTCGTAAAGGATGAGGGTTACTTTTTTTGTGTGCAGTTTTCTCCTTTTCCTGCTTCTTTGGTGACCCAAGGTCGAGGCGTCTATCGCGTCGTTCTGCCTCGGCAATTGCACGATTTCGAGTATTACGTTGAAGCGGATTTTGGCAAGCAGCAAATCGTCTTTCCCGCTACGGCGCCGTCTCAATGCCAAACGGTAGTGATTCACTAAGAGACGTTCAGTCGTCTCTGCCGATGTTTTTTTCGCCTTTTTCTATGCTCTTTCTATTTTGTATTTCTCTCTGTTTATAATGGTCAACGAAAGAGCAACACGTGTACTTTGCTGGTTTTACCGTACTCCGTACGTCTTGTAGAGTATGTTGTGGCCCGTATATTGTAGGGTAATCGGTTTTTCCTCGATTTTCCTTGAAAAGCCGTTTACCCTACCCGGACATACGGGCATGTAGAGTCATTCGAAGGCGCCGGTAGATAAAAGCTTCTTATTCAACAGCGTACCGAAGTAGCCGGTGCACTTGCGAGTGAGACGACAAATTCTTTCCATGTAGGTGTCGGGGTATCACTATCCCAACTGAACTGACATCTAACACAATGTTACAAGCATCACGTCCTCGGCAACTTTTATTGCTTCATGATATCTTTTTGTGACCTTTTAAATTCAGGGTTTCAAGAAACTGCAGCGAGATAGAAACGTGCTGCAATTAGGCTGGTAGGCGGGTCGTAGTATAATTGGTTCAAAGCGTGCTTATGTAGCCGGATGCAACTTGAATTCTTGTCATTGTGCGTGCCGCTCGCTACCATGACACCGCGCTTCGCTGCTCTTGCATTGATTTTCCTGCTTGTCGGAGACGCCGAGGGATTTTTCGGCCTCACTGGGCGCCGACGCGGTATGGACCCGAATTCACGTCCCAGGCAATACAGCCCAATAAAGCGAGAGAATCTATTCTCTGGCGTGAAGACCGGCTTGCACAACGAAACTGAAGTCTTTGACTATTGTCTGCTGGGGAGACAGTCAGACTACAGCAATCCGGCCGTCTTCTTTCCAAAATCTGCGCGCTTTGGCTGAAGGAGGGTGCGTACGGTGGTAGCTTTTAAGTAATTAATTGCACGTTGTGGGGTCGTCGTCTGTCTAGACTAAACGAAGCTCTGAATTAAGCCCGGCCGAGGACTTACCGCGTGACAGTGTATTGATGTTTGAAGTGTTGATGTGGCTGCCGTCTGTTCGTCGAAATGTCTCGTGGTGTTGCACATTAGAAGAGCCATGCAATTTTGCACTCTCCTGCTATAGTGTTCGAAACGCCGCTCGGCTCGCCCTCGCGGCAATTAATGTCAATGCAGGTGCCGCGGCATCGTTTTCGTCCGCCGTCATCTCATCTAGCAAAATACATAGTAATTGGTTCAAAGCGTGCGCCACTCGCACTCGCTACCTAAATATTTGCCATGACACCGCGCTTCCGCAATGATCGTGCTGCTTGTCGGAGGCGCTGAGGGCTTTTTCAGCGGCGTCAGTCGACGCCGCCGACGAGTACGTGTTCCTGTAAGTGCGGTTGCCGATCCACGGCAATACAGCCCAATAAAGCGAAAAAATTTATTCCTCTCCGGCGGACTGTACAACGAAAGTGAAATCTTCGACTATTGTCTGATGGGGAGCAGTCACACTACAGCAATCAGGCGGTCTTCTTTCTAAAATCTACGCGCTTTGGCTGAAGGAGGGGGGGACGCTTCTAATTACGTTGTAGGGGTCGATCGTCTAGACTAGAACTTACCGTACCGTGAGACAGTGACGTTTGTACGCAGCATTTAGTCTTGAGATGTCTCACGGTGTTACACACTAGTACTTAGCCCATTTTGCACTCGCCTGCTACGTTTGCGCTTTCTTGGATAAACGCGCGACTCTCTGCCTTTCCTCGACAAACCGATGCGCTTCTTCGCTTCGTCTATGACGCAGAATTCGAAACGCTTCTCCGCTCGGCTCGCCCGGCAACGTCAATGACAACGTTCTTATCGGTAGTCCGTCGACGTCGCTTTCGCTTGCTGCGAGCGGAACGTCCGACAGGCATTCGATTCCCTCGCCGTCGAGGGAGTCGTCGCAAAAACGACTCCAGTTCAAAACCGAAAAGACGATGGCACCGCGGCACCGTTTCTTGTCCGCTGCGTTTCCTGCCATCTCACTATATAAAGCAAAATCAGAAACAGTTTTGGGTGAAAGTTCACGAGATGTTCACGTACAAGTGAAAGGTTTCGTCGAAAATAGGCGCCTGAGTGTCTTTTTGAATTTTCGTGCGCTGACAGCTTGCCGTCGAAGCGAAGGCGCTGGCTGGAAACGGTTCCAGGGTGACGTACGGATTGGCTGGGCGAAAAACATTCAAAGACAAAATAATCGGTTACACTGGAGCTCAGCAGACCAGAACGATGAGAAGAGGGCATGTTCCTGCAGTGGAGAACTTTGACGTAAATTCCTTTAGTCTCGACGTAGCCAATTTGAACAGACAAGTAACCGCGATGGCACCGCTTCTGAAATTTTTAATTAAGTCCGGACTCTTTGGATGTTCCAACTTACTGTCTCTTCGCTTTTCAGCTTGGACAAATAGTGAGAAATCAATATTGCCGTGCTTCGTCGTCGCAGTTGAACACATCTAAACAAGAGCTGCATATCGGTTTCTTTTGCGCTAAAATCTCAGTGTATATGATGGAGTTGTCACCTTTGTTATCTCCGTATCGACCGAATCATGGTCCAAGCCGTCACCGTCAGCCACAAAAAACGCCACGATAGTCTAAAACAAGGAATTTTTCAATTAATTTATCACATTTTTGGAGTGATCTAGCAAGTCACGATTTTTTCTGCTGACCTCGGCTGCTTTGGTGAGACGCTTATATGCGATCTCATCAAGCTGGAAAAAAGCCTCGAAGATCAACGACATTTTGCATTTAGAATCTTACGTTGTATCTGTCTTTCACAAGGTGATATAACGTGCCGATGCAGTTCTCGTAGGTCAGCTTCAAAATTCTACAAACCGCGCCGTCGCTGAATTCAAATGTTTCGACTCTAAACGCACTTCATGAATGGACAATCCAGGAGCCAATTGTTCAGAGACGATAAATTCGTTTCCAAGTATGACATCAAAGGCTTGATCGACTAAGTGCAAAACAAAAACCCTTCATCTTATAATTGCTAAACGATAATCATACGGTAAATACTCACATCAACTAGCTCAACTTCGACCAGGTCTTTGACTAGTTTCTCGGAATAATGTGCAATGTCCTTGCGCATCTTGAAGCCGTTATTTAGAAAACACATCGATGTTATTATGTTCTACTAATTAGACCTTTTCAGCAATTTCTGCGATAATGGAATTCTCCGCGTCCTCTCCGGTTGCGCTAAACAATTCGAGCAAAGCGGATTTGCTTGCGCTGTCTTCGGATGCAAATTCTCTGTCCCAGTTCAACTTTTTGGGCATAGATAGCAGGTTATTCCTCACATAGACCACGTCGTTCAAAAGGACACACAGCTATAAAGAAACTCAAAAGGTATGTCAATCTCTTCGTTTCCATACCCACTTGCTTCTTTACAATAAATGGCTCCATGCAAAAGAAATGTGATTTCTTCTCCCAAAGACTTCGCCGTTTCATGCAATCGGCGAAGTATTCGACGGTTGCACAAATTCGCTATTGAGAGGCATGAACCTATGAAACTCTTAATTTAATTTATTTTAGTACTGTACTTCGCAGAGAAACACAAAGAAGCGTTCTGCCACGAAAGGATCGGGCCAATTAATTCCCTTCCACGTGACAATCATCTACAGATAATAAAGACAATCAATTTCTTTGCAGAGACAGTAAGTTATATTTTGACTGCCTGTGAAATGAGCCAAATTATGTCAGGAGCAGAACATAGCTGTTTTGTGGAGTCTCCACCAACCATATTCTTGAACCAAAACGCAATGAAATGATCCAGGCACCATTCAACCGAGTCTTACGCAGTCTAATTTCAACGATGTATCAATTCGACGTAGAGCTTCTCGGTAGGACAGTTCAATCCAATGAGGAACAAGATCTTCAAACCATTCGTGCATATGAAAAAGCTCGACGTCGGTGACACTAAAGAAAAATATGTCTGTTCTGAACTATCTGTAAATGTGAGATTTCAAGTGCCTCGCGGGTAAATAGGTTTTCAATTCGAGGGCTTTTCGCAGATAAAGAAATAGCTCGTACGAAGCTGTTGCCATTCGGTTGCACTCGTCGGTACCACGGTCGCTCGACACCGAAACGAGCTGCTTTTGGACTTCGGCGATATGCGGACGAACAGTCGAGCATAACTTAATCGAATTAAAAAACCAAAAATATGAAATTTCGTTTGAGTTTACTTCAATGTCGACAATTCGAAACGTGATTTGAAAGTACTCGATATCGATTCTAAAAGCGCGGACGGTTTAGAAATATAATCGCGAGGCATTTTGAACGTTTACCCGAGAAAAAGTTCGTCGTAGAAGTCGCGAGCGCTGAAAAGTTCCGCAACGGAATTGAAAGCAATTTCAACGCACGCCAAAATATTCTGTAGTTCACACTAACAGAGACCATGTTTATTAATAACGATATAGCAATATAAGGCTCTGCGTACGGAAGTGGCTGGAGAAAGAACGGTGCCTAGTTGATGAAACCAGAAACGTGCAGACTCCTGCACAATTAGATAATTGCGAATGTCATTAGTAAAAAAGATTATTGGCGTTACTGAAACGGCAGACGTCACGAATTTTCGAAAGTCGCCTCTGGGGCTCTCTCTAACCCTTGCCACGTCAAAAGATTTGGAGAGGCATCTAATTTTTCTATTAATCGTAAAAATGCTCTTCCAGATTTCTTACTGCAAGAACTGAACAAGGATCGTAGAACGTTCCGGTTTGGCCGACGGAAAAACGTTTCTGATTTTAATCAAAATATTTTGAGCCCAATCGTGATAGGATTGCAGGGAATCAAAAAACGTCTCCACCTGCAACAAAAAAATACCCCGCGACATGAATCGTCGTACACGATTTATACAACCGTACTTGGATTTGCGTCAGTTCATCAAAGGGATTTTTCTCCAATTTCAAACGCGCATTCCACTGTTCTTCGATGTGTCTCAACACCTCGAAAATGTGACCGTATTGGACGCCGCACTTCTCGTTGAATTCCTCCACGACAAGCCAGGAACTAAAACCGACAAGATCTAGAGCGCACTCCGCAAATCGTACACATACATAATCGCTTCCTTGAGATCAGTCACGCTCGTCTGTATTACGTGTTGGCGAAGTAGACAGAGAGCCGTTTGATGGAGGCGACCGTTCCATCCTCCCCGCGCGCTGTTGCACACTTCGTGTCGAACGAACTGTCGCACGATTCGCCAATGATGACGAAAATCTTTATCTGATAGCGAATTTTCCTACAGTACCATAAAGCAACTCACAAGGAAAAACAAAACCGTCATTTATCGTCTGAGCTAACCGAGGCACTATTGCTGGTCGTCAGTTGTACGCGAAGGCAAATTTCGCCGCCCTTCTCTCGTCCTCTGCGAGACTTTACATTGAACCACTTTTCAAAGCCACTATCAGGAACGGTCTGCAGAGATTATACATGAAGCGTCTCTATCGATCTCCCCTCTACTCTTTAGCCTATACACTAAGTGGTATTAGAACCCTTCCCATGAATTGATCCTCCGCTGCGTGCACCATTCGATGACCGATCTGACCAAAGAAGCTGCGAGAGACCGTTTTGACATCGCAAGGTTAATTAATTTAAAAAACTCGAGTCACTCTCACCTCCGCAGTCCGGCGATTCCGCGCACTTTGCTCACTTCTCCGACAGCGCCGAGAAACGAATCGTCTTGATCGTAGTCCCTGGAGAAAAGAAGCCGCGTTTAAGTATTTATGCCTTCGTGCATCTGTTCACAAACCAGATGTCGATCTGGAGACAATCTTTTCCCGCGTCGCGAATGTCTCTTTAATAAAAAATTAACAACGTCAATCGAATCGTTACGCACGTGCGCAATTACATTGTAAACTCTTCGTTCCATTTCGGATTAACGGTGTTTCGAACGATTGACGTCGTCGGATGAATTTCCTGAATTTCCTCGTGACCAGACGATCTCCGACGCTTCATTTTCTTGACTTTTCGTTTTCCCTCCAGAACGCCGGCTTTTAACGGAATAACTCCCATGACACAGTAAGGATCGCTGAGCCCTATATACGAACAAACCAAGAGGCAAACTATGTGACCATCTCTATCACGTACCATTGACATCTCTCGAAGGAAGGTTTCTTCCTTCGAGAACTGCAACGTGCACGGATTGCTGAGGAGCCTAAATCCGCTATGGTCCATCGATACCTAAATGTCTCGTCGAATAATTCACCTTATAATTGCTCCTAACCCACGACAACCACTTCACGTGCTGCTCTTCTTTCACATTGAAAACCTGTCGAATGCCCCATTAATTAATTCTAATGTCTTCCTCGCACACTCACCTCCTTTATGTAAACGTAGGATTGCTCCTTTCGAGCCGGCAAAGCTGTTGCTCGCACGTCGAGCCAAAACTCGATTGTTCGAAGAAGAAGAAGGTACATTCGTTTGAGCTGCACGCGCCAATAGAATCGAAGCAGCGCTAGACGTTATATGTACCCAGCTCACCTCGTCGCCCGTAACAGGACGAATCATGGGACAAGCGGCGAGAGTTGTTAGAGATATGTGACTGGAATCGCTCCGCCTAAACAGCTAAACGAATTCGGCGACATTTCCAGTTGTTGGCTATCCGCGATCGTCCCACATCCGCGTACCCGAATCTTCGTCGCCCGTTGGGCGGACCGCGTCAATCTTTCGAAGTAGCCATCGTCATCCAACTGCTTTGCTCTGAATTGCGACGTCACAGTTTGCGATCGCTCTACTAGATATATACGGTATCCTAACCTATCGATGTTTTCTTCTTCGTCGATACTGCTACTGCTGGAGGCCGTGACGCGTCGAAGATTTCGTCTGATCGTCAGTCTCGGCAATCCAAATGCAGTCGCTTTGGAGATCGACTCCCATAGGGCGTTGAGCGAAATGCTCTCTTTCTTAGCTTGAACGGGTTTGTCCGCGCGCTCACTAGAAAGTTTCGATGCTGACTCCATGAGAAAAGTGCCAGGTGTCGTCCCCGGATTCGGTCCAAATGATGCACGACACTTCACTGACACTATTAGTCGAACGAGAGTGGCGTCATTTTTTTCCCCTGTTAGGCCCCCAGCCAACTTCAAGCCTCCTAGCCGACCTCCGCGTCCTTATCCTAGCTTTCTTCGTCTCTTCCTATGTCTTCATCTTAACCTGGCTCTCACTAGTAGCACCGGATGTGCGCTTTGCTCTCATTTCCGGTCCGTGTAAGTGTACACTAATGAAAGGCGATGAAACAGACGTAGAATTCGACGTCGACATTTTTGCTTTCAATAGAACATCGTCACGGTTCCAATCGACGTCCGCATCCTTTGGACGTACAGTACAGCGAGAAGGAAAACAGCTTGACTCGCTGAATCGCGAAGAAAAAAAGCGAATTGGCGGCACAGTGACGCAGCCCTTCGCGATTCTTTTTCACTGCACCCGGCTCGAGCATTCGTGCGGGCGCACAAGAGAGAGACTGCAAGGGAGCGGGAAAATGAACTGGTGTCTTTAGCGCGCTAGACTGTTTCCCAGAGAGTTCCCAAGTCATGGCCCAAGTCATGCTCCACTCGAAATACCTGGTTATCGGCGGCGGTGGTTACCTCGGCTATCGCCTGGGCTTGCTTCTTCTCAAGACCGGAGAAACGGTGACATTATTCGACGTGAAAGAGCCCGACGACCTAAACCCGAAGTTTCAATTTATCGAGGCAAATCGACGACACAGTAGCAGCTGGACCGCGCTTACATTTTACCTCTAGGGCGATGTGTCACTCGAGGAGGACGTAGCAAAAGCCTGCAGTCATGCCCATCACGTCTTTCTCGTTGCTTCGTACGGAATGTCGGGACGCGAGCAGGTGGGAGGGGGAGGGGGGGGGAGAGCTTCTTGCACTGGCTAATTTTTTCATTTTTCAGCTGAATCGACGTCGCATTGAAGCGGTCAATGTGCAGGGAACGGTGAACGTCATAAACGGTGCGTGGAGACTCGTCTGTAAAATGAAAGAAAAATTAATTAATTAATAAATGACTGATGCAAAGAGAGGGGGGAGTCTGTAATGTAATCCTATTGAGTACGAATGTTCTACTGTAGCTTGCAGAGAGAATTCAGTCAAATCGCTCATTTATACAAGCACGACTAATGTCGTATTCTGCGGACAACCGATTATCAATGGAAATGAAAGTCTGCCCTACGTGCCAGACTCGAAAGTATATCCAAGACTACAATAAGAACGAGACATTTCTATTGTTTTTCTTATAGCACGTAGATCATTACTCAAGAACGAAGTGCATCGCTGAGAAATTGGTGCTCAAAGCCAACGGAACAACTGGGCGTCGTACGAACAAAGGGGGGCGAATGCAAGTTTAAACGTCTCATGTCTGCTTTCACTGTAGGCTTCGTTTTGCATACGTGTGCACTAAGACCGGCGGGAATTTACGGCGAGGGTGAACGGCGTCATTTACCTCGCGTTGTTGTGAGAATACTACTACACTGCACTCAGATGTGTTAGCTCGGTTTAAATATAGAATTTCTAGCGAAATCTCGAACGTGGTCTGTTTGCATTTACCCACGGCTCTGACGACAGTCTCGTCGAATTCGTGCACGTGGATAATCTCGCACAGGCGCACGTGCTGGCCGCTAAGGCTTTAGACGAAAACCCTTCTACAGTGGTAAGGAAACCGATTTAGATAGCGATGCACGTGTGAATGGAAGTATCTTCTCTTAGGGAGGTCAGCCCTACTTCATATCTGATGGCTGTCCGGTGAATAATTTTGAGTTTTTTCGTCCTCTGGTAATTAGGTGATGATTGACTCAATTAAATAAACGTTATTTTTTCTATACATTTAGATAGAGGGGCTCGGGTTCAAATATCCTACCATAAAGCTTCCATTGCACCTAGTCTACTTTTTCGCCTTTCTAACTGAAATGGTACACGCCGTCCTAAGTCGATGTGGATATAATTTTCAACCATTACTGACTAGAGCAGAGGTATTAATTTTTTAATAAAGCTCGAATTAATTAACGACATTTATATTTTCCCCCAGGTGTATAAAACTGGCGTTACGCACTATTTCAGCATCGATAAGGCGAAACGTGAACTGGGCTACAAGCCAGAGCATCATAGTCTCGAAGGCGTGGTCGAATACTTTAGAACGAAAGGCCATGGTCACACGAAGAAAAGGCGGGGAGGAGGAGCAATGTTTTGGCTAGTAAACATCGCCCTGGCACTAATTGCCGTACTCGTTCTCTTATCGTACCTTCCTCTTGCCAAATAAAAGAGAATCTATGGTTCCACACAGAAGCGAAACGCGCGTTATGCTAGATTACATCATGGCTTTCGTGCGAATTCTTCCGAGAAATCGTCTATGCTCGCTTACCCGACGCCTTCCCAGTCGCCGATCGGCGGCCTCTTTCGTTCCAGTCGACGACGACATAGCCGGACTCACAGACGAACAGCGACTTCTACGCGAGACGACGCGTCGCCTGTGCGACGCCGAACTCGCGCCCGTCGCCGCCGAAATCGATCGCACGAACGATTTCCCGTCGTTACGCGATTTCTGGCGCAAGCTCGGCGCTCAGGGTCTCCTCGGCGTCACGGTTTCGGAACAATACGGAGGGGCGGGCCTCGGCTTCACAGAGCAGTGCATCGTCATGGAGGAAATATCGCGCGCATCGGGAGCCGTCGGACTGAGCTACGGCGCCCATTCTAACCTATGCGTGAATCAGATCGCGCGAAACGGTAACGAAGCGCAGAAGGCGAAATACCTTCCCAAATTGGTGAGCGGGGATCACGTGGGCGCGTTGGCGATGAGCGAATCGGGCGCCGGATCCGACGTCGTTTCCATGCGAACGATCGCGCGTCGAGAAGGCGACTTCTACGCGCTTACGGGATCCAAGTTCTGGATAACGAACGGCCCGGATGCTGACGTGATCGTCGTTTACGCGAAAACGAATCCCGATGCGCACGCGCGCGGAATTAGTACTTTTCTCGTCGAACGCGGCATGAAGGGGTTCACAACGGCGCCAAAACTCGATAAATTGGGCATACGCGGATCTGGGACTTGCGAATTAGTTTTCGACGAGTGCAAAGTTCCCCTATCGAATCTTATGGGAAAAGAAAATGAGGGCGTATATATTTTAATGAGTGGTCTCGATTTGGAGCGACTCGTCTTGGCTGGCGGGCCAATAGGGCTCATGCAAGCAGCTATCGACGTGGCGTTTCCCTACGTTCACGAACGAACTGCATTCGGGCAGAAAATCGGCGAATTTCAACTTATGCAAGCCAAAATGGCGGACATGTACACGCGTTTGAGTGCCACGCGAGCGTACGTTTATTCCGTCGCTCGGGCCGTGGATAGGGGGCATTTCAATAGCAAGGATTGCGCTGCTGTTATTTTGTATGCTGCCGAGAATGCGACGCAGGTCGCACTCGACGCGATACAGTGTCTTGGAGGTAACGGATACATTAACGATTATCCGACGGGGAGGATACTTCGAGATGCGAAGCTGTACGAAATTGGGGCTGGGACGAGTGAAATTCGTCGACTTGTGATTGGACGTGCTTTTAATAAGGAATTGGCATGAGATCATTGAGATACCTTATTTTGTAGTTGTTGGTCTCGTTGATGTTTGATTAGAAAAATCTGAACATAAGGATTAGAAATGATAATCAGGACTGTCACCGCGAGTGTCTTGGAGGTAATGATTACCGTATCAAATGAGGCGTACTTCGAAGTTGTATGAAGTGAAATTCGTCGACTTTTGATCGGTCGTTCTTTTCTAGTTAATAATGGTACCTGTACGTAGTAGTTGTTGATATTTCGTCTCGTTACATGCGATGAGAAAGATCTGAAACGGTAGAACATGAAGATTTAGAAATGGTTATCTTAAAATTAGCAGGGACCCCTGTCAATCGAATTAGCACGTCAATCGAATTAGCGCGTTAATACATACCCGGGACACTTCCTGTTTCAGTGTGTCAGTTTGACGTACGCAGTCATGAGCTCCAAGTTTCCTGCTATCGTTCTAATCGTGCTGGTGGTTGTGAGCGGATCTGAGGGCTGGCGTCGACGCCGTTCCGGTCCACCTGTTACCGACGTCAAAACGCGCGAGGGAGAGTTGACGCCGTCGTCTTTGGCTCAACGTTCCGAAAAGGTAAGAGCAACATGCAGGCTGTACGTTCTTACTCGCTGCCGGTCGTCGGGCATGCCTGCGGGATTGTTTTATGCATTCTTAGCCTATTGAAGCGATTGCATTTATTCAACGCCACCTTGGCCGTTTTGAAGACCTGCTCAATAGAACGGAAACGAACCACGTCTTCGACTTTGCGGAAGAGGGTGAATACGGCAAAGACGATTTGAAGAAAGACGTTGCGGCGTTGCTATCAAAGCTCACACCCATGTCGCTGAAGGAATGGTGTGATCCCTAAATAGATTCGAGTTGCGTATGATATTACTGATTATCTTCCCTGCAGCATCAAGGACTCGCCGAAGCTCACCGACTTCCAACGTTTTCTCTCCGTACTCGACGACTACGAGAAAATGCTGTAAACGGAGAGCCGTTGAAACTTGGCAGTCTGCCTTGAACTTCTTCATGCAGAAGCGTGATGTGCGCTGTTGTCATTTGAGTGTTTTCGTTCTGTTGATGTCATTGCGGCTCTATGTTTTGATGTGACGTTTACGCAAATGTGAATTTCATGCAGCATCCTGTCGGTTTCGCGCTACAGTACCCATGACCCCAAACTCCTTCTTTTAATTAACTAAGTTTGCGCTCGCCACTTCTATGCGCCGTAGTAACGGAGGTGCACGTGATGAAGGCATTTCTCGACTGAGACGCATCGCGCCTATCGTATCTTGACAACAAAGTAACTATGGCAGTCAGATGCAGTGTGCTCCTTTTCCTGGGAATTTCTGCGTCTACTGTGTTTGGGCAAACGACCGTAACAGTCATAGAATGCGCCTCAGATAGCATTCTCTGTGCTACGTCTGCCGCTGTCACGGACTTACAAGCGTATGAGATCAATTAACAAAACTGCTCTACGAAGTTCTATAAAACTTCCTGCCTCTAGAACACTTATAGAGGGTACTCCAATCTACTGCGCCTTGGAGAACCCACAGAAAACTAGGCGCAACTTGTACGCGCCCAATTACATAAATTAATGCAAAATAGCATAGGGAGTTTTAATAGAGAAACCAGTGAATTTTGTGAATATTCTCCCGAAACTGCTGTTATTTTACAGTCAGTTCAAGTCGAGTAAGGCAAAGGCAAATAGCCTATAATCTAATTCGGTAAACATTTTTCATTTTTAGAAAAATTGATAAGTTCAATACTTTGTGCAGCAACGTCACTGATCCTCTAAGGTTTCAACACTAATCTCAATAAACACACTTTCTACCACCAATACTTGACTTGACCTAACTTGACCTGTCTTTAGCGTTGCGCCGAAGACCTACTTTGGTTCAATACAGCTAATGTAAGAAACTCTTAGTCTTAGTCAGAAAGACAAGTAAAACTCAAACCATATTTAGAACATGGACTAACGAAGGAAATCCTATCTACAAAACTGTAGATACCAGTGACGAACCTGTCACGTACTCTCAGATAGTTCTTAGTTTAGTGCACGACTAATCAAATGTATACCTAGTTGCACAAGTACTGTAGAAATTCTACAAATATGGGCTAACAGCATTCCAACATCCTACTTGCCTAACTGCGTGCCAACTAATCTTGTGCTTTGGGAAGGTGAACAACTTATATAGCATTTACAAATGTACAATCGACTCATTAAAAAATTACTTAGCTCCGCTACCCTGCCTTGGCACACTCGAAAGGCCGTGTCCAACCGGAATTTGGATTATTGGTAAGCAAAATTCAGATGGAGGAAGAGTTTTGCAACACAAAAACCGTGAGTGTGTATCAAGATATTGCCTTCAAGGCATTACAACTGAATTGATTTAGAGCTTGGCTCTACGTGCCAAACAGCTATTGTTTCTCAAAGTCAACGCAGTAAGTAACCGTGCTCGGTATAGGTCACTCACTGATAGTTGAATTAATTTATAGTAGCAAACTGTAGAGAAAATAAAGAAACATCGTTCGTTTTTCCAGCCAATGCTGGAGTGAATTACACAGCACAGATCTTGTTCAACAACCGGGTCCTCGTTACGATTCAGAGGTTCATTACCAACGAAGACGGCCGTTTCCAATATTGGGAACCGATTGCCATTAATTTTTTCGAAGGTGTTTACCGCGTACTAGACGATTTAGTTAGTTAACCCTTGAATCGCAAACTGAACCAAGCCTATCCTGTTTGTCTGTCATTTATTGCTTTAGTTCTGTCGTTGCCTGTGCTGTTTCTATTTGCTATCTAAACTGAAAGAACGAAGTATTGTGCGTCGCCGGTGCAGAGGAACCCTCGAGGGACTAATGTACGTTTTTAGACAACTACGTGTCCCCCCCTGTTGGGATAGCCTATTCCAGCATCTACTGAAATCTCGTACGTCAGAGACATCGGGTCACTTGATCAGCCTAACAACTGCATTCAATCTATCAACTCTATAAATATATCTAGTCTAGAATTAGAATTTCCTAATCTGATCGTTAATTAATCCCCAACACATTACCGATTGAAGACTCTATCTACCTTTAGAGGTCACTTGTTCCTTCCAAAGTTGCACTGGGAACCTAACAAAAGAAAGCTAGAAAATTTTCCAACAGGAATCTATTCGCGTTTCGCACAGGCGGTGCTACTTCCATTATGTTTGACGGCACGTTTACGGTTATTCCTCTACGATCTACCATGAGATATCCGCGACGAGGCGACGGACCGACGACAGTGACTCTTTCGCCTCTCATAAAAACAGCATGTCGATCTGTTCCGCCTAACGGATACACATAGCAATAATCTCATTAGGTACAAACCGTTTGTCTACTTTGATAGCTCTGCCTTATGATTCTCTGATGAGGAAAGATCAATTTCATACCGCCTTTTACAGTATAAGGACGAGTGGCAGGAATGGGAGGAGGTACGTCCTAAAAGAAAAACATTTCTCAACGTACAAAATTGTACTAAAAATGATCGCTTCAACTTACCACGTCTAAACCGTGAATATGACACGTGCGCTTCACCAATTCCATTTCGTAATGAGACGGTGGAACGGACGGAATCGGCGGAGGAGCCGCGGCACCGAGTCCCCCAATCGACTCCCCATTAGGCAAACGTCTACCACTTGAAACACTTCGTGAAAAAATTTTCTATGGAGTCCATCGCAGTTTTTTCTTACTCTAATGAATGCCGCGTTGCTAAGCTACGTCTGCCGTCCAATTCGACTTCCCTCATGAAACGATACTTGGACTGAGCGATGCGTCGTCGCACGTGACTTTGAATGAGCGTCGCCGCTCTCTCGCGACTACTTAATCGATACTGTTCCAATAACTTTCGAACGTTCTCCCTATCTCGAAAATTAAGATAGGAATGCGATCGTCAAAAGCGACGTTCTGCGCACCGGAAAAAGACGGAATCCGTGCCAAATGCCCAGTTCACGTGAGAGCTGCTAGGCAGGTGATATTCGTCCTGAAGACGTTGGAGTATTTTCTGTACAGGAAACAGGTGTGCTTGGGGGAAAAAATGACAACGAAATCCGTTTCCTACGTGACAGTCTGACAGCGCTACTTCAGGCGAATTGACGGTTTTTTGAGGCAGTAAACAACCGTATCTAGAAGTGCTCGCTATCAGTTTCGAAGCCAAACAAATAGCGTTTCATTTTACCTCGTGGCAAAATCTCTAAAAGATGAAAAATGCGGCAGGCCTAGATGCAACCGGTGACGTGAGAAAATAGAACATTCGCACGGCGTTAACTCACCGGAAACGTACAGTTGAGTCGTTTCAAGCATTTGCAAGGAACGAATCTGCTTTGCTACAACTGCACTGTCAAAACAATCCGGCTCTTCTGTTGCGTTTGACTACATTTCTTTGTGTCATAAAAGGCAAAGAAACGTTATTTTCTTTCTCACCTTCAAGCATCTCACAAAGTAATTATTCGACGTTGACATGACCCTCATGAGAAAATTGAGGTGATCCTGAATGCGTTAATTAAAGCATTGCAAGAAATGCGAAAAGAAAACTATATACTGACTTGAACATCTTGAGACAACGTCTTCCTAGGCTCGTCCTTAGCGCTAAAAGACAGAATTATATATGCAAACGTAGCACTTTGGTGGTTATGCACCTTGAAGAAGAAAAAGGCAAGATTCTACGCTGATGTCCTTTGGGAGCTGTCCCTAAACGACAAAAGACACGGTAAACAAAGTACGCAATATCGCTATACTGCCTCTATACCTTGCTGAGGAAGACTTTTTAAATCCTGTTGGAACAGGTGCGTAACGAACTTGAAGCTGCAATTCTAGAATACAACAGTTTGGTGCAAAGTTTTCGCCTATTGAATAGTCTCGCCTGTTTGTGAAAAATGCCTAAAATGTCATCATAAATGACGTCGCGATTGTCTGATATGAAGTCTGCAGGCTCGTAGATAATCTAGAAAGAGAGCCAAATTAGTTCAAAACTCGTATAAAACTGCTGCTTTGGGTCACGTGTTTATCGTAGTGCTTGATTCCAAAAAGAGGATTCTGGTGATCCCCATTAGAACATACGAACCTGGGAAGTGAACGCGGTGCCTAGCCTTAGAGTATAATAATTTACTCTTTGTTGTACCCTGGATTCGACTTGAGATTTTGCTTCAATTTTGCCATGAAACTCTCCGTGTTGCCCCTAGATAACACTCAAACTCACAGAAAAAAGAGATTCAGTGGCTCTTACTTGACAAAAAGGGACTCTCTATCTAAAACGTCAAAAACTCCATTCTAAGTAGAAAATCCCCCTTATCAATCATTGAAAAATGATCGTCAGCGCACCTACCTCTTCTACAAGCAGATCTAGGATTGGCTTATTGCTGTCTATCGGAATTTCAAAAGGATTGTTGACGCTTTCAAACCTAGAGAAAAGAGACATAAGGACTGACCGACGGAGAGAGCTTCGCTCATCGCCCCGAGAGAACCTTAGGTAGTCATAACCAGCATCAAAGACGGACGCCTTATAGAGATTCCGTATCATTTCCGAGCAGAAATTCGAGCAGAGTTGACCAAGTCCGTTCTCCTGCAATAAATAACAACGTCAGAAAAAGCGTCACTTTTACTTTTGACCCACCTGGCAATGCTCGAATCCAAACAGATCCAAAATACCGACAAACGGAGGCGGCTTTGGCACCATCGCACTGCTCTCCTGCCTCAGCGACGGCCTCGGCGACGCTCCGCTTCCGACTCTTCCGAACGTCGGCGGCGATTTTGCGGCGACGGCGACAGAAGGAGTCAGAGGTGCGCTATCGAGCGACGAAGGACTGGGCGATCCCAGTTTGCTCGAAGAGCGCGAATTGGGAGAAGCGGTGGGCAGCTTTCGAAGAAGACTATTGGCTCGTTTGAGCATTGCAATAACGGTGCGGATGTAGAGAGTCTTGGCGAGACTGTCTCTTGCCGCGATCGCCTAGTGAAATTCAAAAGTAAACAAAGAGGAAATAGCGCGAACGGTTTTCGTTACCTCTGCCACTGTGCACGCCGTCTTCGTCGTGTGACCTCGAAATGTGCGTATCTTCTTTGTGAAGCCGTGGGCGAGAAGGTTGGCCGGAACGCCCAAGAGAGAAGACACAGCCTGCAATACTAAAGACACAGAAAGAGAAAAAAAATTCATATATAACGTAATCTATCTAGATTCTTTCTTACCTTCTGGCGCTGCTACGTCCGTGATTCCCTCCGGTTTCTCATTGAAATAGACGTTGCCAAGGAGAGCAACGGACGCCATAATGCGTATCACGTCCGCAACGGGAATTCTCAGCGCATCCATGCAATTCTACACATGAAAATTCGTCGAATCGTTTCAATGCGATGTGCCGACTCACTTTGAAGTGAATGAATCGCTCCCGCTCAGCTGCTTCATCCATTTGAATTCCGTCGCATTGCAAATAGCGTAAATTGCCAACGGTGTATCCGTTCAAATGATATTGAGCTAACAAGGCAGCGAGTTCTGAATTTTTAATCCGTTTACTAACTATTTATTTACATTTTTCGTCGTCCGTTAGACCGGCCAGCATCTGATAAAATATGTGAAAATTCCTTTCTCGAATGCTTCGATGAACAATTCGAGCCTGCGCAGCAAAATCAAAAAAAATTCGACAGGCTCTATCTCAAAGCAAAAACCTGATCAATGTAATACCAATGACACTGAGGCAAAACAACCGAATCTTCAAACGTCAATTCAATAAATTGACCCTTAAAAATTTACATTCAATGAAAACAACGATATTTTCAATTGCATACGGCTCTGGAAGAATTCGAATTCGTTTCCGTCCACGCACAACTGAGAGAAGAGAGCAGAGACAAAGAAGCGGATATAACCTGGGAAAAGAACGAGACCTCATTGAAACAAGAGGACCCCACCCAACACTGGAGAAAGAGAAACCTTGAGGGTGTCCGCATTTCTAGCACCTCCCAATAGTTGCAAAAGAGCTCTCACGAGCGAATGGCATCCATACGTCTTTCCGCTTCCGCTTTCACCGCTACAACGACGAGGAATCGAATAACGCTTTATCGCGGTCCCAGTGCATACCTGAGAATGATTGTCTGGCTCTGACTGCTTTCCTTGGCGCGAAAAACGACGTCGCGCGCCAGCGCGTCCACGTAGGCGTTGTGCGCGCGATACGAGCGCAGCGTCGGGCAGTCGGCGCCCAATTCTGAGAAGGGATTGACCGACACCAAATGGGGTCCCAGCAACGTCTTGAGTGAACAAACTAAGACATTTTCCAAGAAAAAAACTGAGATTGATACTTACGTAGAAATCGCCTTGAACGAAGCGTTCCTGGAGTGACGTCAAAATTGCATATTCAGTCACGGGCGCCGAAAGTTCGGTCAAATTGTACTGCATTCGACTGTCAGATGCGCGCGACTCCTTCGTTTTCGCTACACCGAAAAAAGTGACGACATCTCCATGGAAACCAAGAGGTCAATTATTTAATTAATTAACCTGCAGCCGATTTAGGCACGAGCTGCAGCAGGCGTTCAATCTGAACATTGAGCGTCCGAAGTTGTTTCCACAGCGGCATCTGTCGCAATCCTTTTAGAGTAACAAAGGACAATAGCAATTAGCAAATAAAAACCGATAACATAAACGGTCGACTGGAACAACGCCAAAAGAGCTACGATCGCACGTTCGCAATATAGAAGTAATGAAAGAGCAGAGACCCTATCGTTCCGCTCTCGAAGGACGCAGGGGTAAGGGTCCACGCCCCCCCGCGCGCGACGAGCAAAAATAAATATCGCGACCACCCCGTGCGATTTCTCTACCCGCCCTGCACTGCCCCCGATTTCTCGTTATACCGATGCCGAGACTTGCGTCGTTTCGTCGTCGTCCCCATCGCGCGTCCAATCGCATGACGTTGCTTTGAAGAATTGCTACTTCGCGTTCGATCTGTTGAATGTCGTTGACGTCGTCGTTTGCTCCTCCTCCTCCACGGGCGCCGGGAATGGCGCCGGGGACGCTGCGTCGATTCGCCTGGTTTTTCAACGCCGCGTTTTCTTCGGCGAGCGCCGTCGCCAGTTTGACGCCGTTCTGTAGCTTCCTGACGTCTTCTTCGTGCTCCAGTCGATACGTTTCGATTAGGCGCGCGTGCTCTTGTCCTTCGACGGCTATCTGATCGCGTAGGTGTCGAACTTCGGCTTGTAGCGATTCGTTGTCCTGCGCGAGGCGCTGGAGCGCGATCATCGCCGAATTGGCGACCACGTCCGGTCCTTCGTCGCCGCCGATGCCGCTCGCGGGCGGCGGTGGCGGCGGTGGACGCGAAGAACGCATCGAAGTTCGAAGAAAAATAATTCCCGGAATGAAGGGGGTTAATGTCCCGGACAAAAGTCTTTCACCGAGCGAGTGCTGAAAATTATTTCAGTTGACATCAGAGCGTGTGCTAGATCTAAATTGTACACTTCAAAAGAATGTTTGGGCTTCATTCAGTATCATTCTAGCTCTGGCATTTACCTCCATTGTATCTATACGTAAACAAATGTGCTTCAATGCCTAAAAGAAACCTGTACTAATTGGGGCGCCGAGCTTGCATAAATAAGTATGTGCACGTGCCCACGTGGAAATACACGTGTAACTAAAGAAGCGATGCTCCAGAGCTTTCGTCAGTCAATAGCGTTTCTAACGCGCCAAGGAAACGCTGGCTTGATGAGAAGATGGCTCTGTAATGAAAACAAACTTGGATCGGGCACTGAGAAGCCGAAAGAGCCATTCCGAGGCTCCATACCTTACGGCAAGCTCCTAAATATGTCTCGCTCAGCTTCTCCTTTGAGCGTTGTGCATAGAAAAACTCAAAATAAGCTTCTCGCGAAGTGGGGGCCCCGGGGGTCAAAATGTGAACAAAGGTGTGAATGACAGATTAGATTGTCATTCATTTTTTATAATGATTCAATTAGTCAACACAAAAGTTGACGTCAGATTTCACGTGACATCAGCTGATTGGCTGCCAGACTGGGTCAAAGAGAGACTTCTTCAATTGGTACCCATACAAAAAAATTGGCATTCTAGATATGTAGGTACTGCTTCAGGAAAAAAATAGAATCAATAAAAAGGGGGAGATTGTAATGACGTCAACCGCATTTCGAAGCCAACACCAGAATATTGAAAACGCTGTTCAGAAACTGCAAGAGATCATCGAAGAAGCGGGATCCCTTCCTCGAGAGCCATCAGAGGCAACCAAAGCGAGAATAAAACACCTGTAAACACAGAACTAATGCCTACAAACAATATTTCAAAACTGCTCTTATAGACAGAGACGCGCTGCTGAAGAACGTCTTAGGGAGAAAAAGTACCATTCTCAGAGAAAGACGGAGAGGAGGAAACCGCTATAAATACTTAATTAATTAAGCGTGCTATCAACTCATTAGAATAAGAAGCAAGATAAAAATTTTGAACTTAATTAAATAGTTTCTGATTCCTATTCCATTGACTTGTCTTCAACAGAATCAACGAACCAGACTGTTCGATTGATCCCTTGAGCTAGAGAGAGAAAAGTGGCGCATTCATAGTTCTTTTCAATACCAAAATCATACCAATTTGAATAGATGCCATCTTAGCCTGCGGGGAGAAACTGAAATAAATTTACAGATGAGAAAAGTCCTGTATTTTACCATGTCTGCTGAAGGAGCTTCAAATACCAAGCATTCGTGTTCAACTCCAGACGATTTCCTAATAATTCCTCATCAAATCAATCTTAAACCAAGTAAATGCATCCACACACAATTTTCGTGCAATTAGGCCAAAGCACGTTCTGGCCTTCTGACTGCAAGAGCAATCTGACACGTCAGGATAGTCGTATTTAGCAATTGTCTGAAAGCAAACTATTTTTTCATCAAAGCCATCTCTCGCTAATACCTTGTTCTTGGAGTCAGACAACTTGACTTCAACGGCAGCGTCAGTTATAATCAATTTGACGTCCTTAGGACGCAGACACTCTTAGCTACTCATACAATTATTAGTAGCGGCCTATTACTTCAGGCTTTCTTGAGCCACTCAGAGTGTCTTGGATAGCAGTAGAAATCGTTGCATCACCACAAGCCTGAGAGGCAAACGCGTCACTATAACTGAACAACTTCAATTCTATCTACCTCAGATACAATCGTTTTCCCCAGAAACGCAACTTCGTATACCCGTTCGTCGTCAAGCGTCAGCTGAGCGGCACCGTCTGATTCAGCAGAAGAAGAGAGTCGACGGACGCCTTGACGGTGAGCGGCCTCGCCGCCGGGTCGCGTTTCGAGTGCGCTCATTCGTTTTGAAAGTGGAGCAAAAGGGCTTCCACCAGGTAATTTAGCCTAAAATAAAAACAACTCAATTTAATACTCTAAGCTATACATATTAAGCTACCTTGATTATGGTTAGCGTTGTCACAGTCTTACTTTTATGCAGCAGGTTTCTCACCTAGGAAAAAATAGCAAATAGGTGCCTAGTTCCTTGGGATTTCTTACCCCACTGCTTTGCACGTATTCTCCGTTTACTTCGTCGACGCAATCTCCGGCCTCAATGTGAACCTTTTAGTAGCAAATTAGTTAGCTGTTTATGCTCCCTCCTCTCCCTCACTTTATGTGCCAGACTTTTTGGAGCTACTGACATTACAACGCATCTGTTTCCTTCGTATCTAAAGCAGAAAAAATGCGTAGTGAAGTATCCTAATCACTAAGGTTTCAGACAACGTACCCTACAACCATGCCAAAGTCCTCAATGTGAGTCAATTCTAAAGTAAGCACGACCTAAAGAGAAACTCAGCTTAGAAGGTAATCAAAAGCTTTGAATCGCGTACAGGAAGTATCCATGTCTCATCCAGAAAGGATGCATTCTAGATAATAAAAATAGATTGTGTGTATTTTACAAATATGGGGGCATTTTCACCTTGTACTGCAAATCAAAGTCAACCGCAGTAATTTCAAAAAGAGTTCCCATAAATTTAGCTGCAACAGCGGACTCCAATAGATTAGTGTTAATTAATGATATCCTTACATGAAAGATTAGCATTGCCAATTACCGAATTTTTGCTATACCAATACTAGTAGAAGACGCGATATTTAGTAGTAGGGTTCTTCACTTATGCCTTACATTAGTCAATTTCTTATTTTTTAACAAATGTTCAACGGGCACGGAAAGAATTTTGCGCACCAAGGCAATACGAAGAAAACATCGTCCACGCCCCAATGCGGTCCTCAACTAAAAAATCACGAAAGTATAATCTATGCAAACAGTGACGCTGCTGCCTTTGGAAACCTTGGACGATGCTTGAATGCTCGCCGTTGTTTGAAGAAACGCAGGGTTTTGCCTGAGGAAAAAATCAAACCAAGTTAATTAAAACCATTTTGTCTTTTTCTTTTTACCTTTCGTTGTAGACGTAATTTGGTAATTGCTCGATCCATTCCCAGTAATCGCGTTTATTGAAACCGAAGAGGGATCCCGGCTCTGTGAAAGGGAAAGTATAGAGATTTTCTTCGTCTTTTTTTCTAACGTTTCATTCCGCAACAGAAAATCGCTTCCAGCCGTTCGCAGAATGAGACGAGGTGCTCGTTGCTGTCGTCAATATGCTTAGCGCTCGTTTTTAGCTGATTGAAGCAGCCTACAAAAAAAACAGTAGACCTAGTATACTAGGTCATCTCGTGGCACACCTTGAAGATCAGTCAGAAGCTGCTCCGCAGACATGAGAAAGTGACCAAGACCCACGTGACTATTTGTAAGAAAACGCATGCGCATGTTTACATGCGCCTCTAAGATGACGATAGATGAAGCTAGAAATAGGCCTGACGTATTTCAGCATTCCCAGCCATTCCCCGATTTTTTGCCTTGTCAGCAGCAGGCTCGGCCGACACATAAGATGCTCTAAAAGGAGAGAGCATCATTTCCTTTCACGCCAACTTCTAGCGCACACGCCCGTTTCTCGTCCAGAGCGTAAGTGAAGATGATTAGCGTGGCTAGATAGTCACTACCCCAAAGGAATTTCCGGAAAGCCTAGGCCTGGCTTGTGAGGGTTTAGTCCATGTTTAGTCTACCTATCGATCGATCGATTGATGGTCGGACTATACGATCCTCAGGCTACGATCCGTGATGCAATTTACATTGTAGTTAGGATGATAATATGATAGAATTAACTCTGCTATATAGATCGCGGCACATTTTTCCAATTCTCTGTCTGCTTCGAACGGTACCCTACGTGATCAACCCCACCTCATCGATGGCGAGAGCGCCGTTCAACAGCAGCGTGGACCTCTGCATCGTTGCCACAAGCGAGTTTTCGACTGTCCTTTCCACTCTAAAAAAGGCCACGGGTTCATCTGTGACGACTGGTCCATGCGATTGCTTCAAGCGAGACACGAACGAGCTCGCCCTTTGCATTCACTACGTAGAATGGGCAAAATACTTTGACGATCAAACGCATGGCCCTCTCAGAATAGCCGTCGTCTGCCCCACTGACGAAGGCAGAGAGGGAATTGCGGCGCTTCTCAGTAACATTGCCCAAACGAAGCTTCGACCTGCAATTATTGCCATGACTGGAGCATGCTCTGGAGCCGCACAACTCGGTGACTTGCTTGTGCCATTCAGAGTGGCAGTGAATTCCGGAAAAAAGTTGGAAGGAGGAGGCAGGCTCCCAGACGCGACCTATGCAGAGTTGGACAGCAGCCTCAAGATGGTTGTAGACAATGAGATCAAGTCCGGCAGAACTGACTGGCTGCGCTATCTTCCCGACGAATTCAGACCTGATCCTCTTTTGGTACGAAGTGAAATTTTACTTGTGGTAAATAAAAGGATTGTACTGTAGAAAATTTTTTTATTTAGACATTTTTTAGGTTGCTAATGGCAAAGCAACCCTTTCTGATATTTGTGATGAACTTCGTTGTAAGCATAGCACTTGGCCTAGTAATGCTACCCAGTCAGACGTTATTGGCATTGCTGTGGATGCACTTGAGAGCGAAGGCTCGGTGAGCAGTGACGAAACAGGTGTGACATTGACCGAGAAAGGAAAAGTGTCGACCCATTGTTCAACACAGGGACGACGAAAGGCTGGTCCGTGTCTTCATAAGGGAGGAGTTTTGTCGGGTGACTTGGAAGATGAAGACACGGACTTTGACGCCATCAGGAAAGCCGAAGGGCAGGATTCTTTGATAGGTTATGAAAAGGGAGGCGGCTATGCTTTGTTTCACAATGTTCAGAGCAGCTTTCGCACAGCTAAGGCCATCTTTGTCAATGGAGTTGCTGACTTTGGCACAAAATCGTCTCAAATGCCGTACTATCGTGACTATTGCACTGCATCAGCCACAGCTTTTATTTGCTTTCTCTTGAAAGCACACTTGGCGTACTTTGGTGAGTTCTATCAAGCAAAGATCATCAGTACTGTGTATCTAATTTTTAATGGATTACGTAGAAAATCTTTTCCTCTCCGTACGAGTCAATGAATCAGTGGACGATCACGTGAGCACTCCAAGAGCGGGTCTTGATAGAGGCGTCGAAAAAAGCCAGGGAAATGATCAAGTAATCCAAGAAGGTATTGACATCGTCGTGAGTTCGTACTAAGTCGTTCATGCTTTATCTTACAATCCAGCTTTGGTGGAAAAAAAGGATTTGTTTTTACTGTCCGAGCAAGAATTTATTAAGTCAACATCGTCTTTTCTGCTACGAGAGTGGCCATCACTAATGAGACTCCTGCACGTTGAGGAACCAGATATTGAAGAAATCAAGGGTGACTACCAAGGAATTAGGAGGCAGTGTGCTCAGGCTTTGGGAAAATGGATTAAATCTTTACCTCGGGGAATTCCAAACGCTGCTACTTTCATGTTAAAAAAACAGCTTAAAGTACTTGGAATATCCATTCCGCTTATTGGTAAGCCAGTTTCGTTTTGCATGTAGATCAAACGAATTTACGTACGCGTGTCTAGATCACCTTCAGTGCGACGAAACAAATGAGGAAGATTTACTACGCGAATACGAAAGTAAGGAAACGTTTTGCATAGCTCGGGGTTTTAAAACGAGTCGAAAGCTATCTTTCTGCTTTTAGAGTCTAGACGCACTTCTGGTGGCTTCTCTCAGGCTCTAAAAGCCACTGTTGCTTGGAATACTTATGACTTTAATTGCCTTAACAAGCTTGCAGAAGCACTTGAACTTGATGAAGCTGCGGCTGGAAGAGCTATGGTTGAAAACAAGAACGATGTTGTTGAGCAAGCAGCCGCTATCATAACAATATGGGTGAAACGCCAGTCTGCTAATGTTGAAATAAACAGCGTGTTTAAGAATTTACTTCGGAAAGAAAGTTTGGAGAGCTTATTGAACCCTTTAAGTCCGCGGCGATCTGACGAGTCTTCCGGACACAAACTGCTGGAAGACTATCTCTCAGCCATGTGCAAACAATACAAAAACGTCGAGTTCAATTTCTATGGCACAGAAGGGGCTCCTAAACAACTACCGCTAGAAAACGTATACGTGCCTTTGAGACTGGAGTCGTCGTGGCAGGATTCTCCCAACCCTTGTTACTACAGCGGATCCCAAGTTCCCAGAGATGTCGAGAAGGCCTCCGAAATGGTATTTTCAAACGCAGCCGCGTCCAGTGTGAGCAGGATTCAACATCATTACATCGTTCAACGTCTTTTAACCAAGCAAATTGAACCTGACATGCAAAAAGACCAACCTGCAACGGCTGTTTTCAAGAAGTACCCGGTCCTCGTGATTTTAGGCGATCCTGGCAGCGGAAAGACTACTATGGCTCAGTGGCTGACTCTGCGTCATGCTGAGACTCTGCGTCATGCTAAGAACATTAGAACCAAGGAAAAGGTTGTTATTCCAGAATCTCAAGCAGATATCAACAGAACCATTCAGGCTAACACTGAAGACAATAATAACATGGGACTTTGTAAATGTCCAATTTTCATTCGCGCTGCTGATTTCGCTAAGCACTTGAAAGAGAAACAGGAAGAAAAGCAACAGATTGTTTATAACGAGGAGCTTGAACAGTTTTTGGGAATGCCAACGAACTTTAATTACAAGCTTTCAGACGGAAATTTTCTCTTTGGTCAGCGTTTAAATTCGGAACTCAGAAATTGCCTGGTACAGGGTCGTGCAGTTGTCATTGTTGACGGTCTCGACGAAATACCTACAACAACGTATGAGAAATGGTCAGAGGAGCATCGGCGTGATCTTTGGGAGCTGCGTAGAGACGTCATTCGCTGTGTGAGCGATTTTGTCGCTCAACACGTCGATTGCTCTAAGGAAAACTCTGGAACTGAAGAATCCTTCTCTGGAAATCAAATCGTGATAACTAGTCGCATTTCCGGATATTGGCGAGCTCCCGTTCAGTTTGAAAACGTCAAGATTATTCATGCGCTTGTTCGTCCTATGGAGCGAACTGCTATTCGCCATTTCTGCCACAAGTGGATGAGAGCCGCTCACGGGTTGGAATCAACAGAACTGTCAATTTCAAACTATTATACTGAAAGCGAAGAAAAACTTGACGATAGTGACTTGAACGAATCGTTAAAAGCAAAAGACGTAGATATTTCTGCCGAGCGTTTTTTTAGACAGCTTACTGACCGAAGGCATCCACAACGCTACGTCATGGCATCTAACCCACTCCTGTTAACTATTTTGCTTCTGATGTATAAATCTTCAAGTTCTGACCAGTTGCCTTCTACACGCTGTGTCCTGTATGAAAAAATTACGCAGCATTTAATCTTGGAGAAATGGCGGAGAAAAGACGGCCTTCTTTCAGAAAGTGAACGAATGGTTTATTGGGACGTTCTTTGCGACGTTGCTGGCTTCATACTAAAGCATGCTTTTGGGGATTACATCGACCGGAAAAACCTAAAGGACATCATGAAAAGGCATTTTAAGCCAGCAAATTCACATGAAACCATAGGGAGGATTGATGAAATGATTCAGGAGTTTGAAATTAAACCAGGAATATTGGTTCAAAAATCTCCGGATGATTTTGGCTTTGTTCATAAATCGTTTTTGGAATTTTTTGGCGGGTTGAGCGAACTAGCTTGGCGCGAAAGTGAAAAGAGTCCGGAAATACGTATTGAAGCTGCAGTAGATCTTATAACTGAGCATTACTGGCAGCCCAAATGGAAGGAGCCTATTTTGCACGGTCTTGCTTGCGCTGGAGGGAGCAGTCAAGCATGGCCTAAGAGTCGTCTTAATGAACTTCTGTCTCAGCTGATTGACGTCATTGACCATGCCACCGAACAGATGAATTCGTCAGCACATAGACAATTTCAAATCGTCTACTATATCATTTCAGCGATGACGGAATGGAGGCTCTATTTCGTTGAGAAGGAAATACTCCAGAGTTTAATTTCTTCGCTATTTCGTTATTGTATGTTTGCCGTTTTGGAACGGTCAAGAGTTTCGCCTGTGATTAACCATATTGAAAAAGCGTTGCGCGCAATCAAAGACTTTAGTCGAGATATCCTCATTGAAAAGTTTGAAGAATTGCTGACTAAGGATTGCAGGAAAACTCGTTGCCTCTGCGCTATTCTGTTGGATCGCTTGCAATTGCTAGACGACAACTTCGAAAGAAAACTAAGACAGTCGTTGTCTTTCGATATGGAAGAGCTGGGTTGGCCTATTCATGCCATTTTAAGACTTCTTGCGTCTTGCGATGTCGGTCTGGGTGCACTTCCAGCCCGTATCCCTAATCCTAACGTTGTGCAAGAGGACATTGATATGCTTGAGGGTTTTTCACTTTCGGCTTTCAAAGCTGAAAAAAAGGTTTTAGAATGTCTCATGAAAAACGAAACAACTTTAAACGACCAACTCGAGAAACTGAAAGCTGATTTCCGGCATCATTGGAATGAAATTACTAATTCGCTGAACTTGATTACAAAGGATTCACTGGCATCTCTTAGCGATGCCACTTTTCGTCATGCTTTGGGAGGAAACAGATTTGCAAAAGATCTTGTTCTGAAGTTACGGCATGGAGTGATGAAGCGAGATCTGTATGAGTCGCTCAAATATCTGCGTGAAATGTCGACAGAAGGAGTGGACAAAACGCCTGATCAGACTCTCCTGAAAGCACTAAGAAATTTTGCGGCTCTGTTTCGGGGAATAATTGAAAGCAATGTGACGACTTTAAGTCAGGTGAAAAAGCAGGTTGTTGAACTTTCAGATTTAAAACAAACATACTCTAAATACGTCGTTGACACGTTTGAAGATAGAGTACAGCCGCCGACTCCGAAGCTTTCGGATGTCGTGAGAAAAAATGCAACGTACGATGTGGCTTCTGTCGTTGCAGTATTTTCACTTGGATCACTGCTTCAGTTGTCTTCACCTATGCTAGGATTTTCTGTGCTTCGAGGAATTTCTATTAGTTACTGCCTGGTGCGAAGTTTAGTTGTCGAGGAAGGACTAAAGACCCTAATACAAGACGAAGACACTGCGGCCAAGTTGAGATTTTGCAATCGTTACTTGGACATGGAAGAAGGCGTGGCAAAAGCTGTAGTAGATCATGTATCAAGCCTTCATCCAATGATGCTAAAGAAGTACTTTGTACCAGCTCTCGTAGACAGCTGTCTTATTAAAAATTGTTATCAATTGGACAAAAAGGAAAGACTTCTGCAAAGAGAACCGCTGTCTTTAATGTCAATGCCAGAAATAGACAAAAAAGTAAAAGAAGAGGTGCCTAAAATAAAAGAAGACTTTGACAACATCTGTTTGCAAATCAATGAGCAGTGCGCGTCGTTTGCTACTTGCCATTTTCACGCACAGACACCTCGAAGAGTTGAATCTGGTTTTGCCGACGATGAGACCAGTGCAAACTTGCAGATGATTCGCCGTGCTCGACAGCCTCGGAATTCGAAGTTTTGCCAAATGGTTATTGCTTTGCACGGTGGAACTCACTATTTGGGTCTGAAAGATTTCACGGGAGAGTATGAACACTTTCAATTTCTTGACCGGCTTTCTCATACTCAGCGTCAGCAGTGTTTGGAACTTCACGTTTTGACGGAATCTTTTCCCCTTTTTGCCCTTAGGCGTCGCATAGCTCAAACTTCGGGCTGCAGCCGAGTTCGTGCAAAAAAGTTGGCTGTTCTTAGACAAGCCAAACCTGTCATTCGACCAGACTGCATATTTACTGATAGATCAGGCATTTCTGATCGCCTTACAAAACATAAATCGGACGTTGAAATGGAGGATATGCTGGAAAGCTTTAAAAACGAATTGTCAACGGATGCTACGAGATTAGAAGAAAGTAAAGCTTTAGCACTTTGTCTTACCGTTGCCGGTAGTTGCAAAGTCGTTGCAAAGTTGCTACGAAGCGAAGTTCCTATGCATCGTTTCCGTAACGAAATCGCAGACGTTCTATCAGAGCGCCTTCACACTTTATCTGACGCGACTTGCAGAGCTCAAATTCATTTTGTACAGCTACCTTGCGTAAAAAGGATTCTTCAGTCTTCTCGTGGAGCACAGTTTTGCCTTGAGTTCGTAAAGTTGTACACAGATCTGGGAGGAAAACCTGATACTAAGCTTTTATCTGGATTGGAAGATGAAGGAAGTCCTGAGGACGTTCAAATTGTAGTTCGAGCCCTTATCTTAGGATTTCATCTTTCAAAAAAGGAGTTTAGATCTGACTCAGACGAGGAATCTTTTCAAATTTTGCCTGAGCTAAGAACGCCTACCGATGAAAGCAAACTTCGTGTTTGCAACATTCTTGATTGCTTGTCATTCTGTTCCACAATGGACTGGTGGGCGCGAAGAAACACGATAGTGCTTCCTTTCTTTAGAAGACTAACTAAGCCGAATATTTGTTTTGCCCAAGAAATGAAAGAAGCTTACAGTCTAGATCTACTCGAAACGTTAGAAGCTATTGCAGTTTGTTTGCCGAGCTTTGCTTTAGCCGTCATTGAATTTTTGAGACCTCATGGTGCAAGTGGAATTTGTGGACTTTTTTGGCGTACAATGCACTTTGTCATTCAAATGAGAGTTAATCCAAGAAAGGAAGGACTAAAGGCGGTAGAAGAGAAGACGAAATTACGTGCACAATGTCAAACGTTTGCTTCCAGTAACACATTTGCTAGCGGACAAGTTCTAATAGCGTTGCTCAAATTTTTCCCTAGCGATGTTGCCGAGATGCAAAACAAAATTTTTGACTTTGCAACTACGTTATCAACTTCTTCGTCTTTGAAGGCATTTCAGTTGCTTTGGTGGTGTCTTTCTTCGCCGTATTCCCGTTGTCGTGAGACAATCGCTGACAAGGCAGAAAGCTATGGATCGACAATCGAATGTCCGCAAAAGAGAGCGTTGGCGCTTTGCAGACTTTCAATCTACTGTTGCAGTTCTCAGAAAACTTTGGAGCTTTTGAATACGTCACTAAAAGGTATTACTATTACTGAATTAGCTCAGTCAACCATGGCAGCCGAATTGCGTCAGTGTGTACCCGAACTTTATTTTATCATTTCCGCTGTTGCCTTGAAAGAAAATGGTGCTGTTAATTTAGCAAATAGGTTTTGGGATTCTGTTCATTTGGGTGACAATTTAATTGGCTTCCAGTCCTTTGCTTTGGAACAAGCGAAAACACTAATTGAACTGGAAGCAGAGAAGGATGACTCTATCGGTATTCTTTTTAACTTAATTCTACTAACTAGTCGAACACGAGACACTCTATTGGCCGGCGGCTGCTGCCTGCATTTGGCAGGTAACGAAGACAAATATTGGTTCGCCTTTCAAAATGGCATTGGAGTTACTGCTCAGTCTGCTCGTCACAAGCTAAGGAAACGGCTTAGACAAGGTTTTCTTGATTTGTCTGTACCAGTGGCTTTGGTTCTAAAAGCAATGCTAAAAAGTGAACGTAGAATGGAAGTTGCCGAGTTTTTCCCGCATTTGCGCATTGTTTCAAAAGAAGTCATAACGTTGATTGAAGCATGGCTGGAAGATGACATTCTGTGCTCCATCGAAATTATGGAAAACGTAACAGTGAAAAATGCAGTGCTGCTACTTATTTCGGAGTGCCATGGCTTAACTGAACGCAGCTTTGATTGCATTTTTAAATTCCTGAAGTGCAAAAACGACGTTTTTCGTATGCGAGCAGAAGGCGTTTTGACTGCATCGCAGGTTTATTGCACGTCATCATCAAGTGTACATTTTTTACAAAAAATTGCCAACTTTGTGGAGGATGCACAGAAGAGCAGAAACTGTAGAATCGCGTACCTGGCGCGAAAGTTGCTATATTCTATTCACCACGATGATGCCAGCATTTGTACCGACTTGCTGAAGGGTGTTTCTCGCGAACTTGAAGAGACAGTTGGAACAAATGAAAGCAATGTGCTCATTGAAGGAATGTATTCTGCATCTGCAGAAGTATGGAAAGAACTTGAAAAGGTGCTAGGCGAATTAAAGAGCAAAACCAATTCAGAGGACTTGCAAAAGTCCATCTTCTTGTCCCTCTGCTCTCTGTGCCACGGGTTCCGACTGCAAGGTTTTAACGATACGTCAAAGTTTTACCAACATTTCTCCTCATGCATTCGTTTCTTTGCCAATAATGCAATGGCTGAGGAACTGTTGAAAGAAATTCAATGTTTTCGTTCGAATCCGCTAGCTATTTTGAGGATCATTTCTTTCCGCAAAGAAGGAGATTTCAAATATAACGACGTGCAAAAATGGCTCCGGGTTAACCTGCGAGATCTACTACAGACGCTAAGTAATGACACTATTGGCGCTGAATATAAATTTCTAGACGCCGATTTGCTATGTGAACGTAGCAGTGCTTATCATGTTCTTTATTGTTTATCAAATGCAGCTGACGATTGGAGAAGTGAGCGGATCCGTAACATCATGGAGAATGTAGTTTCGCTTCAATGGAGAGATTGGGAGTTGGAAATGGATTCAATGGAGCTAGTTGAAAGCGAAATCGAGTTAGACCCATCCTTCTCAACTTGTAGTATCATTCAGAAGCTGGCGATGCTTTGTTCAGACATGCTAAAGAAGTGGAATCAGAATCAAACAGAGTTCAAAAATATAATTGCTGGTCTCTTGTGCAACGTGGTGATATGTCTTGCTGGGGTTCTCGGCGCTGCAATTAGTGATAAACCGTCTTCCAAGTCTTTTTCAAATCAAGATGCAAAGTTTCTTGTTATGTTTGCTTTGCAGAGAAGTCCGCTCGTTCAGTACGCTGTCCTGGTGATAATTGCCAATCTAAATTTCACCGAACTTGACGACAATGTTGTTTCTTTGACATATCATCTGCTCCAGTATCCTGGCTCCTGTCTGACGCGATGCCAAATTCTTGAAAAAATTCGACATCTTTATAGAATTGTTGAAGAGAAAAAATATGCTCTAGAGAAACAATTGCAATCTGGCAGCGCAATAGAATGCGTCGTGGCGTGTTGCTTAATAGCAATGATGACCAAATTTAGCAATATGAATTCGGACATTTTAAAAACGTTGACGGAAAAATTAAAAGCCGTGCTCCAAAATCAAACGATCTGTCAACAACCAATCTACCCCTTTTGGATTGATTCGAAAGCTGGAAAATTTCCCTTGGTGGAAGACTTGATATTAGAGACGTTGACAAATATTTCTGGAAGTGTCTTCGAAGCCGTCCCGCTTCTACCATATAAATTGGGAGAGCCAGACTCAAAAGGAGTATTTGTGCACGAGGAAACATCAAAGAGTCCTATTTGGTACAAGTATGGCTATGACAGTGAAGAGTGGCTGTGGACTCCGTATGAACCAGGTAAAAAGAAGCGCGTGTGGATGTCTGCGTCGACTGATATTGTTCAAGAGGGCGACTACAAATCTTACCTTCCTTCTTTAGAAAATCAGGAACTTATACGGTACTTGCAATCTTGTCCTCGTCCTCCTTCTAGTTCCGGAGCACTTGGTCACCTACTCACCTGACAATCCTTGGCTATTTTTTCACGCTGTACGGTTTTTCTGCTATGCTGACCTTTTGGCTGATCTTCGCGTCTAAACCGTGTGCTTGCCGCATCATGACCCCGAGAATTGTTAAGTAACGGCGACGGGACGGTCCAGCGATGCAAGATCGACGAGAAAAAGAAGGCTTAGGCAAGGCACGTGAATGATGGATGCGGGCATGCGCTTGTTATAGGAGGTATCGATTAGATAATCCTGTTAGCCAAAAAAACTGCAACAAATTAAAGAACAAATTATAAAGAATAAGATTGACCCTTAGACAAGCAAAAAGCGGCAGAACACTCACAGACATTATTTGTACTAAAGGACAAACGCTAACCTAAAAAAAAAACTGCTTGTACAAAACCTTACACTGGTTTCTCCATTCCCTCGTAAGGAGTCTTCCAATTCGTCGCCGAATATCGCCCGTCGACAATCATACGCAAGACGTGTCGAACCTCATTGGGATCCTTCAACGCTTCGTGCAACATTTTCTCAATGTTCCGCGTCACGGCGACCTTTTGCTCCACACTCAACGGCCACTTAATCTCCTTCGGCGAGGGTCCAGCCCGATACCAAAACGTAACCGACGTCGTGTGCTCGCCGTCGGCAAGCGACTGAATCTGATGCCACCAGTACATGGGTATATAAAGAACGTCTCCGGGACCAACGACAGTGTGAACGCCACGCAACTTGCTAACATTAGGAAAAACATTCGAATCGATGGGCTCTTCGAGCACGAGCTGCGATTGCCGATCGCACGGATGCCCAATCGGATACGGATACATATTCTCGAACTGATCGGGCGCAAAGAGCATGCAGTGCTTCTGACCCTCGACCTGACAGAAGAAATTCTGCTGTTCGTCGTAGTGAGCCGGCGTCAAATTTCCCGCCATGCCGACGAGGAGGAGATTCGACGTGAGCGGACCCCAATTGCAGCGCGATTGATTCTCGCGTAGCCACTCCCAATCGAAATGAACGAAATCGCGAACGATCGCCGGTCCGACCGTGTCGTTGAGCGGCTGTTGGAGATAGACGCGTTTCTTTCTCTTTGGGTTCTTTTCGCACTGACGCAACTCGGTGACGAATTCGGAAAAGGTCATCTGACGTAGATGCGTGGGCGGGACGAATTTGAAGTCGGGAGTCGACGTCAGTTTTTTGTCGTCGTAATACTTGAATCGATTCGTTTTCGATTCGTAGACGTTGCAGTCGCCGCTGCCGAGGTTCGCTTCGAGGTAGGGTAGGCTCCATTTGAGCGCCGTCTTGACGAGAGAGGTGCCCGTGAGGACGACGGGTTTTTCCGCGGCGATTAGCGCTTCGGCGCGTCGATCTTTGTGCGACAATCGAGGTATTTCTTCGAGATGGAAATCGTACTTGTTCAATCGACCGTCGAATTGCTGCATATAGCTCGCTGTTTCGTCTTCGCGAGCAGCAGCCGCAGCAGCCATGGACGATGGAATCCCCGGATAGGATCCCCGGAGAAAACATGAAGAGAAATCGAGGTCGAACGCTACAGCAAGGACGCGTTGACGCGAGCGAATCAGACGGGCCACTAAGAAAGAAGTTGAAGCGATTTTCAAGTAAAACGAAGCAGAAACTCTCTTCTAATCGATTCTGGACGTCGTTTTAGACCCCATCTCGAACGAAGACTCGCTTTTAGGTTCACTAATATTGCATATCCGCAATCGGAGCTTACCTTTCGCTTCCTTTAGACATCGCTCGTTGGACCGACGTCAAAAATCAGTGGATTCGTTTCAGCGAGGAGCGCTATCGTTCCGGCTTTCCCCAATTCGTTCACGATAGCCTCGTCGCCGTTCGACGATACTTCGCCTGGCACGGCGACGAGAGTGCCGTCGAACTCAGAAACCCGGATGTCGTACGACAATTGATCGACGAATTCGTCTTCGCTCGTCGCTACGACGACGGCGACGAACGACGACGAGCTCTCGACGATTTGATCGTACTAAAGTGCGTTAGCTCTTGCTTGGAGAGCGGCGCTAGAACGCGAGACGATCTCGGCTTGGGAGCGTACGTATTCAACGCTCTGTTTCCACCGGAAACGTCACAAGATAGGGCACGTTGTTTTAATACTGGATACTTTAGATGAGTATTTGACTTTTCTCTTGCAGAAAGGACTTTTGACTCAGCTCATATCTTTAGCCGTTAGCTGCAGCTGTTCTAGCGTTCTCGAAGCCGCTGCTGAATGCCTATCAGTAAACCTAAAAAAGTCGTTTCCATAATTGAAATATATATATATATTTTTAGATGTCTGATGGTGTGGCAGTCGGTCGGGCTCTCGTCGAGGATTTCTGTCTTCTTCTTCCCTCTCGCGTATCCGATCTCGAAAACGTCGTCGTGACGGCGCCGGCCTTCGTCGCTATCCTCCTAAAAGCTTTCACTCACATCTATCCTTTAGCTCAAAGTGCGTCGTCGCATCTACCGACGCTGCCACGTTATTTATTTTTTTCCTATTAGACGGGGTTGCTCTGCCGGACCTTTGTCCGCCTTCGCGTCTATTACCCATTGTTGCCGATTGGGTTGCGAGGAATCCGTTGCTGTGTTGTCGGCCGCGCTTTTCCGGCTTGACGTCGTTTTTACCGTATCTTTTCCCGCTTGTCGACGCGGATCGATGGAGCTGCGTGTCTCTTCCCAGTTTGCTGCGCTGGACGATTCTTGGTCCAATCGTGTTGGACGCCAAAGCGAATCTGGTTCTATCGCCGCTTCACACGACTCTGCTCAAAGCCGCTGTGCAGTTTCAAAGGGAAAAGCATGCCGTTGCGGACACGTCGAAAGCTCGTCTCGCTAGCGATCTCATGTTGACGATGAGGGACCTCGTCTCACTCGTGCCTTCAGTGACAGGTAAAGAAATGCCACCACACTGGGGAAAAAAGTGACTTAGTGTGTGATTTTGTAGAACCCGATGCTTTTGATAGAGTCCAGTTGGCCACAGATCGTCTAGCCGAAGCAGTGCAATTGACCCAGGCGGGAAGTTTGATTGAGATAAGAAAATGTACAGTATAACAGGCAGAAACAAACGAAGCGTCTAACTCCACTTATCCGTAGGTCTGAAAGATGCAAAAGAGTTGGCCGGCAAACTTCCTGAAAATAAGTAAGTAGCGCTTCGATTCATATTAGATCCTGCTAGGCGATTCTTTTCTTATAGACTTCTACTGACAATTCTAGCTCATTGGGACAGGCAACGCAATCCATAAGCCGACCTAAGGTTTTTTATTTAAAAAATTCAACTTACAGTATGTCAACGGGTGAGCGCACCACTGCGCAGCCAGCAGCTAACCATTTGATGGCCAGTAAAGTCTTTAGTACCGCTCTACATCTGTTCTAGTTTGGCTGCATCTCCTTCTTTAGTCGTTCTATTTCTTCCATCACTTTCCTTCGCTCTTCTACTAGTTTCTTGTTCTGCTGCGCCATCTGCTGTTTCTCTTCAGCTAAAAACAATCGACCTGCCATCACCTTTTCAGATGAAGATGCGTTGAGCTAGAGGGGAAAGACTAATAGCGAACGAGAGATTAATAGTAGGTGAGGAAAACGTGCCTGGGCGTCGCGAAATAATAACTGCTGAAAATTTCGCCGCATCTGTCCGAATTTTGAAACCAGCTGCACTGATGCGGCAGAAAACGCTTCGTCATCTAAAACGAACAACGTCATTTTTAATTGAATCTAATAAAGCTGATATTTACAGTCAGGCGCTGCAGATTCGCTTGAGTCGGGTTCGTTGTATACGTGGTAAGGAAGTAGTCTCCGTATGGCATCGCGACGATCCACGAAAGGCGTCTTGTTCGCCGTCTGAAGAAGAGTTTGCTGATCAGACTGCAGGCCACCAAGCACACTACATCAATTAGAAACAAAATGGCTATTTATGAGAGGCAACATATTAAAATAATACATAGATAATACCCAGGCAGTTTTTTCGGCGGCTGGTGCAGTACGCTCGTTTCGTTTCCCGGCCGCTTTAGACCCCCTCTAGAACCCTGAAACAAAAAAAATTACACTCTGACTTTTCATCGCCCTCTACGCTAACTTGAAAATTTATCGTCTTCACTGCGCCACTCTGGAGGAGCGACGTGGCTGCAACAACGGGTCGCGTGGTGGTAGTGGCCGTCGTCGACGCGCTCGACTGCGTACTCGGAATTAATCGCAATTGAATTATTTTCCCGTCAGCAGTCTGCGCTTGGAGGTGCGTCGCTTGGCCCGCTTGGCCCGGTTGTATTTGAAGCAGAGTGAGCTGCTGCTGGCCTTGGAGAGCGCCCGACGCGTTAATAATTCGCAGCTGCTGCAGCGGTTGCGTCGAAGCCGATTGAGCTACTTTGTTCATCACGGCAGCAGTGGACGTCGTCGCCGTCGTCGTCGCCCTCGTCGTCGCAATGATTCCCGTTGGCTTTACTTCCGTTTTCACTGTCAGCGGTTGCTGGGACGCGACGACTTGCTTCAGGTGAACCTGCGCTTGGGACAACGACGCCGTTGTCGCAGTCGGATGCGACGGAATGACGTGCGTTTGAGTTTGCTGCACGGCGATTGGCTTCTGTTGCAGTTTTATTTGTTGCTGTTGGTTACTGGGCTGAACGAGAACTGCTTTCGCTTGTTGCTGCTGCTGTTGGGACGTTTTCACGACGACTTGTCGACTTTGCTGCTGTTGAACGAGCCCCATCTGCTGCTGGGTAGCTGGCACCTGAACAATCGACTGTCTCTGGACGCCGGACGTTTGCTGAACTTGCTGCAATAGTCGCGTGGACGGCTGTTGTTGCTGGACGGCGGTGATAGTAGACGTTGCCTGAGGCAAACGCGCCACAGAGAATTGCTGCACCGGTTGCTGCTGCTGACTAACAACAGGCCTAACAACCGGCCTTTGAGCTACCTGCAGCGGATTCTGCAAGTGCTGTCTCTGCTGCAGTTGAATCGGTTGACCAGTAGACGTCGGTGGTGCTGGCTGAACGACCCGTTGCGGCGGTTGCTGCTGACTCGGAATCACAGGTGCCGTCGCGGACGATGATGTTGCCCCCGTCTGCAGTTGCACAATAGGCATGACGGTCGCCGGACGTTGAACCACGTGCTGTTGCGCTTGTTGCATCAAACGTTGCTGCGACGACGTCGTTTGCTGGTTGGGAATGTGGTGGACTAAGGAAGTGGCACTTGATTGAACTTCGATAGGCGTCCTGCCCTGAAATGCGACATCGCTTGAATTTGCCGTCGGCTGCGAATGGGTTGCCATGTGAACGAGACGCCTCGTCGAATTGAGCTGCGATGACTGCTGCTCCAAACCCACAGAAGCTTGAGTCGGAATCTGATTACTAAACCCAGCCAGTGGATTCGAGGTTTGATTGAAGTTCGATGGGAGAGTACGCTGCTGTGGCTGCGTTGAAGTCACGCGCTGCTGCTGCTGCTGCTGCTGCTGCTGCTGCTGCTGCTGCTGCTGCTGCTGCCGCTGTTGAGTCGTCAAACTTGGGGCTCTTGGCACAACACTTCCTGTCGTTGGATGATGGTTCACCGTAGCCGGTTTGGGAAGAATCTGAACAGGCACTGCTTTCGATGATACCGGATTTTGCTGCTGCTGCTGTTGTTGTTGTTGTTGTTGCTGTTGCTGTTGCTGCTGCTGCGGCGGCGGCTGAGGCATCGTTACTCCTTTTACGGATGCCGTGTTCGTTGAATAGACTCGTTGCGTTGTCGGTTGATAAACGGGTTTGATGCTCGGTGCAATTGGCTGGAATCGGGTCGGTGTCGACGTCGTCGTTTGAGAGGGATAGTGAGTCAATTGTCCTACTGAACTCCGCACTGCGACGTTGTTTACAGTCGGCTGAAGCTGTTGACCGGAACGAGGACTTCCATTCATGTGCGAAGGCTGCTGCGAAGATAAGCCTTTACTCTACATAAAAAATGTATTTTTGACAATGGTTACGTCATAAAAATTTTACCGTTGAAAAGCTTTGCATTCTATCGGCCATGTCGGTCTAAAGGAAGCAAATGCACTGCAGTTACAGGAGGCGGAAATTGGCGTCACAACAATAGAGGAACGCACGCTAGGCTAGTCACGCAGGTTCGACGTGCTCGCATTCGCGAGCGTTTTTCGGCTCCGTTAGTCGCGCTTTCGTTCTCTCTGTGAACGTTTCGCGTTGGCGAAAGCGCGACGAACACTTTTGCGCAAGCGGCTCGCCGCATTTCGCCAATAAAAACGCACAAAAGCTAGTTTTCTTTTCGAATGCCCTTTCCCGTCGTGGTTTTCGTCGACTAGACTGTTTCTAGGAGGATTACCTGACTCGAAATAGTGGGAAAGGTAGACCGAATCGCGTCGAATAGGCGCGCGAGCACGACTCGGCTCGTTCAGCGGTCGAGTCGACCCCGGGTCCTCGTCGGGGGATCCATCACCCACCTCGTTCCCGTGACCTTATCGATCACCAGTCAGCCAATCAGCGCTTGTCACGCCTGACGTAGTGCAAATAAAACGATGACGTCATGAGCGTCCTGATGAGCGTCGAACTAAATCGCACATGCGTAGACGACTTGTGAAGAAGAACCGGTGAAATGAGTGGAAAACGTAAAGGAAAAAAGCGCCAAATAAACGCAGCGTCTAAAGTACGATCAACGTTTTGCTGCTGGGATCCCTTTCTGGTAGGTACATCATCTCCTGACCTTAGAAAGCGAAAAAACGAAAAGGTAGCAAGGCGTCCGAAAAGTCAAAAATGGCCACGAAGACAGAGTCGATTCCTCGCGTCGAAATCACATTACCGATCCAACCGTTGAAGCATCGACAAGCTCAATTTCTCATTTCTCACGTTCTCCAGCCGTACGTCTACACGGACGAACCCCACTGGTGTCGTCTTCACAATGCGTCGGAAATTCGAAAATGTGTCGTCGTCATGATGAGCTACGTTGAGCCCTGCAGTCACGTTTGCGCTTCGAAATTTCCCTTTCTGTTGAAAGAGAGTCTCTTCAAGGTAGATTAAGAGCTAATTTGTCATTATGAAACTTTTGGTGTTGTTCTTTATTTTAGACGTTGCCTTTGATCAGTCCAGGCACCGCAGATTCTGCCCAGTCCGGATTGGATGCTTTGCTAACAGCTGTGCCTGACAAACAGAAGAAGAAGAAGAAGAGAAATCGTTAGTAGTTGGTAGAGTTTCTAAAAACTGATAATGGAATATTTGTGTTTGTTTAGGAACAAGTGGAACGACTCGTTTTTCTCTGGAAAAGGCTCAATACGTACTCAATCCCAAGGAATTATTGGCCAATGGTTTTCCTGTGTCAAATTCGGTATATGAAGTTGCTTGTCAGGCTGAAGACAGCGGCGTCGCGGTTTGTCACGAAAAGGAAATGGAGTCAAACGGTAAAATTGCCTTCAATGATGATTTTCCCTTTTGGCTTTCACTTATAAAATTTGTATGGTAGGCTTTGTCAAATTGACAAAAACAGCTGAGATATCAGACGACTCGCAAGCGCCTATGTATGCAATTGACTGCGAGATGGTATATAACCACAATACAAGTACATTTGATGTCGTTCAATTATCTATAGTGCGAGACAAGCGAAGGAATGGAATTGACGCGAGTTTCCATAGTGAACGAGTCCCTTGAATGTATCTATGACACACTTGTCAAGCCAGAAAATCCCATCATTGACTACAAGACCGAGTAGGTTAATATCAGTATTCATTTCAGCCCATTATTGACCTCTTGCATCTCCGCCAGATATAGCGGAATTACGAAGGAGAGTCTGGAAAGTGTCACCAAGACGCTCAAGAGCGTTCAAAACGATATCTGCAGTATGCTTCCAGCTCACGTAATACTCGTTGGTCACTCGCTAGAAAATGATCTCTTTGCGCTAAAAGTGAGTCGTCATAGTTTCGTTGCATTATTCCAGCTTCTGGTTAGCTTGTTCACGATGCAGTCATAGATACTACTATATTGTATACGACGCCTGCGAACCGCAAAAAGTACAAGCCTTCGTTAAGATATTTATCTAAGAAGTATCTGAAGTCAGTTGCACCAGTTGAACTACACACGCAGTGTAAATGAAAAGACTCTCTTAGATTGATTATTCAGTCTGGTTCCGATGGTCATTGTTCTATTGAGGACGCTAAAGCGTGTATGCAGTTAGTCTTACTGAAAGTAGAGAAAGGTCTGTGGAACAATAGGGCGTTGGTGACGTCAAAAATTTATTGATTAATTGGACAGGGAGCAATTTTGGGATACCTGTGGCAAAAGATTCCTCTTCCAGGTGGGTGCACTGGACCAGCGATGTTCCGCTAATTTGTAATTGATAACGGCGTAGTTTCTTTTCACAATTGGCTCTAACGGGAAAAGAAGGTACATGAGATTTCGTTGCCTGAAAACGTAGATGCGTGATATTTTTTGATTGGATAGTAACGCTTATTGATACGCCGGGTCTTATTAGACGCTACAGCGGAACGGGCAAAGTTCACTCGATTCCCTGTGTAAATGACAATGAAGTGAGTCGTTCCTTTGGGAGCTCTTCGATTGCTTTCTTCAGACTTCCTTTCCTCTCATAGGTACTAACTAAAGCATTGAAAGCGGTAGAAAAAGCTGATCTTCTCTGGGTTCACTTTCACGGCGTTGAAGTGGAACTGAAACGTAAGCAGTGGGAACGTTTCTCCCCGGGGTCGTTTGCACGGTCACTTCAGGCCAGCACATCGCCGAGACAGTAGACAATGCGGCGTTAGAAAAAACGCTACAGATAACTGACTCGCATCTCAGCACTCTCTTTGATTCTCTACCAAGCGGAACGATGTACATCGTTATTGCAGGGAGTGGGGATTTATATGAAGTCAATAGGTAGGTAGTCAATAGAATAGAATATTGAACTCCTAAATTCGCTGCTACATGTAGACTGCAGAAATCTCGACACTCAGAAAGTCATCTATGGGCCGCCGTCACCCGAGCGAGAACAGGATCACTCCACGTAACCGTTAAGTGGGACGAAGATGACGACGCGTCTGAGCCTGAGGAGTCTCATGTTGAAGCCGTGGCGAGTAAGACCGGCGAGGTCGAGGCGTAATTCAAAAGATAACGCATGCTATCAAATGAGACAGAGGGCTAGAACGCGAAAAAAAATAGAACGGCAAGTGTAACAAAAAAAGAACGAGGGCTGGTGGGGGGGAGGCGAGTCCATGCTCCGCACGATTCGCGAATTACGGCGGCGTACCCGGCGGGGAAAATTCGAATCCGGCCGAACTGTATTTCTTTTTCACCGGCGATTTGATTTGCCTCTTGGGCAGCAGAGCGTTCATGGCCGGTTTCAACTGCTCCCAGACATCGTGCACCTGCATAAAGAAAAAGATAAGCGAGTCGGAGAGCTCTCTGTGAACGCGCCTGTTGATCTGTTCGCAATTGCGTGTCGACCATTTCCTGCAAGGCGACGGCGAGCATATCCATGTTAACGCTGACCAACTGGGATTCCATGTAGAGGCAGTAGAGCGAGAAATAGTTGCGCATTTCGACGTTGTGAATGTGATCCTCTTGCTACGTCAGAAAATTACGTAATGGCAATTTTTCTCGTAATGGAGATTTACCGTCATGATGTGGCCTTCAAGTTTGTCAGCCGTAAAAGCCTATATACTCATGATTTTCCTGTTAGCTGCTACGATATGGGCGTCTCTTACAATCTCCGGAGCCAGATTATCCTTGCGAGCGTGTAGCTTGTCTTGATGCTTTTTCAGCGTGTGCATTCGGCTGATGGCGATCTGATGCTCGCGCATGACTCCCTTCTCCCTCCGTTCTACCAAATCCTGCAAATTTTCGCGCAATTATCCCTAAAAATTTTTTCTGTTCAGGATTTCTATTTACCTGATACGCATTGATTAGCGCCAAGAACATGCTGAGGGTTTCATACAAGCCCTCGTACTCTTGAGAACCCTTTGTAAGTAAAATTGATCGATTGGATATCATTAAAAAATAGAGAGCAGGCCTTCTCTTTGTATTTGTCCGAGAGTGTGCCAAACTGAGCGAGAGAGCCGTTTAGTCCTCTCTTCACCCGACCCCACGATTCTTCGGATCCCCTACTCCAAGCAGTCGACGGAGCCGACTCGCTGCTAATCGAGCTGCAGACAAACGTCAATTTGAGACGACAACAACAAAGACACTCGTACCTGAGTTCCTGCTGAAACGTTCTCATATCTTGAGACATGGCTGCACAATTTCAATTCAATGATGTCTTTCGTTTGAACGTTTGCATTGCCGGTTTACCTTCAGATCGTTCCACGATGCGACGAGCCACTTCGCGCAATTGAGTCACGCTGCTTTGCATTTGTCTGATCTGCTCGCGAATCCCGCTCATGCCCGCGTGCATATCCAAAGGAGCCAATTCCTATTGTATATGCTTCGGTCGTCGCCATAGGAAACGCGTAAAACGAGCTGTGTACCTTTGCCCTGGGACCGTTGGGGCTCGTGACAAACTCGTCGGGAATGCTACGAAATTTATCCTTCAGCTTGTGCTGGAAGTCCTATAACAAGGACTTCGAAGAAGCTTCTACATGGGGGTAGCTAACTGCGTACAGAGCCGCTAAAAACGACGAAAAAATTAACAGCGTCGTCGTCGCTCAGAACGGGATGACGACAGACGAGATTGATGTAGCGCTGGAGTGCTCGTCGTCTAGCCTCAATAAACGAACGACTCGCTAAAAAACCCAAAGAATTTAGGACACAAAATCAGCCCTTCTTCACATACGATTCATTTTCTTTGGAGGCAGTCGGGGAACAAGTCGGTAGGGAAAACGCGCCATCAGAAGCTCGTGAAGCACTTCAAAGTCGCTGTATCGTCGATGAACCGACGTGCCGTGCAGCTGGGAGTCGAGCGTGAATTCGACGTGTTTCACTATGAGACCCTTTTTGCCCGGTATGACGCTCAAGTAGAGCGTGTCCATGGCGACGAGGTCGTCATAGGTGAAGCCGAGGACGGTCGGATTCGATTGACGATCGATTTCGAGGGTCATCTTTGTGAGATTGGAAAGTTCGCCTAACTTGGGTTTGGGCAATTCTGTGTGTAAAAAAACATAGGTGAGAATTGATGATGGACTATGGCGCTCTCTCACCCGTATCCTGAAAAACGTCGAGCGACTTTTCCGTTGGCGGTTTTCCTTTCTGAGCGACGGCGGTGAGAGCCAACGCTTTGTAGAGCCCGTCTCTGTTGAGAGAACCCTGGCCTTTGGAATCGGACGCTTGCCATATCTGAAAAAAACCGAATGCTTTCCGTCTAAGGTTTCTTTTCCTTACGTGCATGCTACTATACCTCCGATAGAATCGCTTTTGGCAGGCCGGACTTGGATAGAGCTCGAATGCAGATCGCTTGGGGAATTTTCGTGCTCCCGTCCGGACACAGCACTTCGTAGATTTCTCTGTACAGCGACGGTATAGATCCTTTATAGTAGACAAAAGTGACGCCACGGCTTAGGTGCAAATACGCCTGCCTACCGCCTAGCAATCCGGCCATCTTGTCGAGATGTACTGTGTCCCAATCCGGGGCATTTGACACCGTATCTCCCGTAGGTGCCGGCCTAATGCCGTCCTTGTACGAAGTCTTTATCTGGACAGGCTCTCCTCTACAAATCGGCCTTTCCTGCCTGACTCTCTTCGTACTTCTCTGGGCATTCAACAAGCTGTGCTTCACTCGTCGTAGACGAAGAACGGCTGAAACCGAGCTCCGAGCTCGCGATCCGACCAAAGGTCATCGTTGGACGCTAGCCGAATTCATTTGCCGTCCCACGTACTGCAGCGTGTGCGAAAACTCGCTCATATTTGGCGCCTACTGCGACTCGTGTCTAATTTGCACGCACGATCGATGCGCGAGCGTGGCGAACGCGCAATTCGCCTGCAAGGCGTTGACTCTCTCGCCGGGACGCACGTCCATGCGCCATCACTTCGTCAAAGGCAATCTGCCGCTCGGCAGCAGATGCTCGCTATGTGGGCGCGGTTGTGGGGCGGAGCCGAGGCTTTGCGGCATGAGATGCGTCTGGTGTCAGCGAAAGTGGCACGAAACGTGCGTGCGAGGTGACGCCGGCTTGGAGGCGTGCGATTTGGGTCCGTTCGCTTCGATGATCGTTCCGCCCTATGCGATTGCGTTGAGAACGACGGACGCGGCGGCGGCGGCGCGGCAACGTCGATTTCTCGTC